>NC_058405.1:178921691-179126378 GCF_002201575.2 Neomonachus schauinslandi | reverse complement strand
AAAGAAAGAAAGAAAGAAAGAAAGAAAGAAAGAAAGAAAGAAAGAAATGTTACTCATAACTTTAAGTTAGAGATACTTGTTGCTAAACTCTTGGCTTACATTTGTTTACTCTTTTCACGTGGCTAAATATGTAGAAAATTTTTCAAAACAAACTGTATTTAAGGTTTTTTTCCTAATAACATTGTTGTGGCTGAGAAATGTAGTTTTAATTCTATGAATCTAGCAGAATTTTTTTTCTAAGAGAAAAAAGGGAGAATAGATATTTGGGGCCAGCTAATTCTCTGTCACAGGTTCCTAGCAGTGAAATACTGGGTCAAAATCTCCGTTGCCTTCTAGAAGACCCTGATATAGGTAGCCAGTGTGCTCCTCCGAAATGTTCTACTCTATCCTCTCCAGTAGTACACAAGACTGTCTGCCTCATCTAGCTTGTGCCAACACTTAGTACTATCGTTGAAACGAATTGTTTGACCGTTTGATAGGAAAAAACCCAAATCATCACTATATTTGCTATATTTATGATTATTAGTAGGACTAATTTTTTTCATGTGTTCATTGGCCATGTGCATTTCTTCTTTGTGAGGTGCCTTTTTATGTCTTTAGCCCATTTTTGATGTCTGCATTCAGCCATTTGGGACATGATGCTGCTTTAAATTAGTATCTCCAGCAAGGAGAGACAGGGCATTTTTTGTGCGTGGCATTAAGATTTAAAAACAACCTAACACAAACAACAGACTTCCTTAGGCTTGTGGAAAAACCTTACTGGAAAAACAACAAAATGGTAAAGTGTTATTTGGCTCCCTTATAACTTAGGAAATTCAAGCTCATATTGGCTTTATCTGGATGCAGCAGGCAAACCAAAAAGACTGGAAAATACCCTCTACATTCCTCTAAATTCTCTAAATTCTCAGAAAGTAGTGAAGCTACGTCCTCGCCAACTTCCTAACTATCACGGTGGGGAAAATGGGGCTCACCAACAATACGTGGGTCTTGTTTTGGTGGTTCTTAGGCAGGACCCCTCATAGTATGGTTGAGAATAAAATACACCAATCTGTTTGCTGCAGCTGTGGGCAACAGTGCACCAATCCAAGCAAAAGTTGACATTTCTGGTGAGTGTACATTTAATATAGAAAAATATTTCTGTAAGTGGGTGACTCACTTGATAAGTTGGTTGATCACTCACAGGGTCATCCAACTTAAGCTGTGTCTACCCCAACCCCACTGTGTGATACAACTTCATGAGAGATACCCAGGCTACACACAGTTGATAGTTGTTTGTCCATTTCTTTTCTTTTTTTTTTTTTTAAAGATTTTATTTTATTTATTTGACAGAGAGAGAGATAGAGCAAGAACACAAGCAGGGGGAGTGGGAGAGGGAGAAGCAGGCTTCCTGCCGAGCAGGGAGCCCGATGTGGGACTCGATCCCAGGACCCTGGGATCATGACCTGAGCTGAAGGCAGATGCTTAACGACTGAGCCACCCAGGTGCCCTGTTTGTCCATTTCTAAAGGCAACTGACTGGGTTGGCTTTAAAATGGGTGATCTCAATTGTGACTTGAATAGTGAAGTAAATCATCATCTAGAATTTCCAAATAAGTGAAAGTAAAGCTCTTATTTTTGATGGGTATAACTTTCTAATTTCAGAGTTGCCTTCTGATTCTTCTCTCTTCCATAACTTACAAGAATTAACTATTTGATGATAAATTACATAGAATTACTGTCTTGGGATTTGGGGCTGTATGTGACTAAACACCCATCATTCACATTAAACTGAGAAAGGCATTACACTTCTTCTAATCAGATAAATAATTCCGAAGCAGATCATCTCCGATTGCACTTTAGGTGGGATTTGCTATAATTTTGAAACGTTTCACTCATGAACAAGTGTTGAATAGCAGGGTATTTTCAGTTTCTGTAGTCTTATTACATGTTTATTCTCTTCTAAGCCTATAAAGCCCCCAAATTGAATCTTTATTCTCCTGTTTCTTTTAGACAGCAGAGCTGTGCCCCAGTTGATTAATAGATCAAGACTTGCAGAATATGGCTGTACTTCTCTGCTCTCTTATTGACTTTTTGTTCCATCCCAACAAAAGTCATTTAATTTTTCAATTTCTAGATCTCTCTATAAAAAGGAGGTCACAGAGCACTTAAAAGAATTGCATTGTTCTGGTGTCCTGGTGCTCGAATTATCAAAATGAAATAATATTAAATGACTTTGTGTAATTTTTTTTTCTACATCCTAGAATACCTTGAAACCATTCAAAATTCTCTGCCTGCACATAATAGGGAGCACCAAGAAATGGTGAGACAGGCTTCCAAGGTCATGGTGGAGAAATGGTGAGACAGGCTTCAAGGTCTTGGTAGAGATGCTGGAAAGCCCAGAATCTGATTAAACTGATTAAAGTTTAATCAAGTTCAAGTTTTCAAGTAAGTCAAGGTTTGTGTATGCAGAGAGAGTCTTGGTCATGAAAACTTGACATGAACTTGAATTTTTCACCATTACCAACATTTCCCTTGGCTAAGACTTACTGCTTTGAGGCAACTTACCTAGGTGTAGCACCACCAAATAATTTTGATAGTTTATCACCATCATGTAAAGTCCCAGCCTTAATAGCTACTTTTGAGCTGGGTAGGGGGGTGAAGATCAGAGAAAGAGATGTTGGATTCCACGGTAGAAAGCTCAAGTAGGGCAGGTGAGAGTAGATGCAGAGGGGCACTTGAAAGTCTCCTAGAGAAGGAGCAGGCACCAAGAGGGAAGGGGACAACCCTGATCACCAGTCCACACAGAATTTTCCTTATATTAACCGTGAGGATTTGGGGCTGTGGAAGCCATGATGTGGTTCTAGGAGTCTCTCAGGGGCTGAGCACAAAGATCTTTTCCACTGGAGATGGTTTTTCCTCTTGCACATGAAAGTCTTGTGGATGGTGGATTGCTTTTGAGTGTGGCTTTAAATGAGAGTAGAAGAGGTTTTCCTCAGAAAATAAGAGAATTCTACTGAAGAGAAGAATGTAGAAGAAGAAAATAAGATATAATCACAGGATAGAAAATGATGATTCTCAATGTGTCTTTGAAGAGTGATCACGTCTGTCTTGTGAGCTAGCCCCTGAAAGGCTACATGTCATTGTATACTTTAATGGGTTGTAGGGTTAAGAAAAAAGCGGAGGGCCTAAGAAGCAGTTTGTTATTTCAAATGCTAAAGAAAGGTCAAGGGGCACGTCCGAAACTGTCTGAAGATCTACTTTGGAAAATGAGAATTTTGCTAGTGAGGGAGGGCCCTGAGACATAGAAACCTTGTATTCAGACTTAGTCAACCGTTAAAGTTTTGTCCCTCCCTTGGTGTCCCAGTGATTAATTTTCATAATCAAATTCACTGGTGTGGAGGGGAAGGAAGTAGAGTCAGGGGACGTCGTTTCCTTAAATATTGCTTTCTAGGGGGCAAAGGTCACCTGACAGTTAACCAAGGGTCAAATTGAAGGTTCTAGATCGTGGCAGAAAAGTGGGAAGGGGGGGCACCTGGGTGGCTCAAAGAGTTTGTCTGCCTTGGGCTCAGGTCATGATCCTAGGGTCCTGGGTTGGAGTCCCATGTCATCTCATGGGGCTCCCTGCTCAGTGGGGAGCCTGCTTCCCCCTCTCCCCCCCTGCTTGTGCTCTCTCTCTATTTCTCTCTCTCTCAAATACATTTGACAAAATACAGCATCCTTTCCTGATTAAAACTCTTCAGAGTATAGGGATAGAGGGAACATTCCTCAAGTTCATAAAAGCCATCTATGAAAAACCCACAGCGAATATCATCCTCAATGGGGAAAAGCTGACCCTTAAGATCAGGAACATGTCAAGGATGCCCACTCTCGCCACTATTGTTCAACATAGTACTAGAAGTCCTAGCAACAGCAATCAGACAACAAAAAGAAATAAAAATACTCAAATTGGCAAAGAAGAAGTCAAACTCTCTCTCTTCACAGATGACATGATACTTTATGTGGAAAATCCAAAAGATTCCACCCCCAAATTACTAGAACTCATACAGCAAATCAGTAATGTGACAGGACACAAAATCAATGCACAGGAATCAGTTGCTTTCTTATACACTACCAATGCAACTGTAGAAAGAGAAAATTAAATAAATAAAATCTTTAAAAAAAGTGAGAAGGGGATTGCTATGTTTTTTTGAGGCTCATGAAATAACCTGGCTCCTGTGGTCAGCTGTATCGTACAAGTTAGGGGTAACTAAAAATCTCACAAAGTTTAGGTAAGAAAGTCTACGGTGGGGGTGGGGGGAGGGGAAACCGCACTTTAGAAGATCATTCTCAGGGCACTTCACAGTTGTTCTAACCAATCACTCTGGCACCTAACATGGCAAAATCGTGATGGACAGCCTTTTCTTGTAATCACATGAAGTTCCTTGCTATTTTGTTTTAAAACTTTTATAAACTTTAAAATAGTATCATGACCAATTAAAACTCCCTAGGTGGAAGCAGTTTTTAACTTAGGCTGGTATTTAAACCATAGTTTCTAGTTACATTTTTGGAATTCTTTAACACTTGACTTGATATATTAGAAACCAAGGTCCTATGGAGCCTGTTAGAGACCCATTCTAATGAGATTTAGAGCATGAGAGATGCTCTGTTTTGTGCCACAAAAGAACTTCTAGCTCCATCAACTGTAAATCCAATGGTGTGAATCTAGCACCTCTAATGAGAAGTTAGCTTAAAATACACAGCCTGTCAATGGCGAGTCAGCAGCCGCAGAGAAACATACCGGGAGAACACACTGCAGGGGGATGAAGGCTTTTGGTAGAAGCTACAAGTCTTTCAGGTGCCGGGGTACCATCCTGAGTCCTGAGAGTCGCTCCCTGAAAGAACCACCCCCTCAGCCCCATGGTCTCTTCTGTCCCACCCATGGCTAATGACCCATGGTGTCCTAGAAGTCAGACCTGGCTGGGATCTGAATGACGGAGTTCAGAACTAAGGAAACTTAGTTTGACTGTAAGATTTCAATATGGCCAATTGGAGGTAAGAATATAATCGGAGGTCAAGGGACACTTTGTTCCACTGTGTGAAAGACATGACATCAAGGCCATTAACTAGGTCATGTTCACCACAACCAAACCTGCATTTAGTATGGACAATCCACAATGAGTAGAGACACCCATAATAGTAAACATGCTTCTAAAAGGTACTTCATCTGCTTTCTAGGAGTAAATTATATTCTGGGGAAATCTGGCATCTCCGAGTGTGAAGGATATATGGGCCTTGAATCAGATTCCTGCTCAGGTGGTGGAATGGTCACGTGGTTCAAACTTTGAAGCCCAGACAATTCTGGTCCATCCCACCGTTCTGCTCTTGGAGCTGGGGTCACAGCCTGACCACCTGGGTCAGGAGGGTCTGGGAGCCTGCAGGTTTATGAGGCGGCGCCCGGGCAGGGAAGCAAATGGGGCCATGGCAGCTGTGTCCCCAGCGTGAGCAGTCCCAACAAGCAAGGCTCAAGACTACAGCAGGCGGGGCCTGCCCTGTAGGTCTCAGCTCATACCCACACCGCTGCCTGGACTAGCCTGGAGCAACCTGGCCAGGTCTCCCAGGGGATCCCTACTATGGACTGATGCACTGGAAGAACACAAACAGGGCTATGAAGCAGATGAAAGCAAGCTTTGTGTAGAGTACTTATTAATATGTGAGCGTCAGAATTTCTAATACTTGATATGCCATGAATTAGTTCCCTTGGCCGAGGGTGTGTCATAATTAATAAATTAGAGTCTCGGGTTTTTGCCTCCTACAGCCAACGTTTCACTTGCTTTGGAATAAATGGAACGGCCAACCACATAGGGGGAGAAAGCTCTCTGGATGCATTTGTAAAGAAAGCCAATTTGGAAAAGAAATCCCAAACATCATGGTTGTTAAAAGTGTAACACCACTGTGACTAATCCCGAGGAAAACCACTTCTGGGAAACAGGCCGACAGGAGCAAAGCTGTTCAAGAGAAATGTCATAGACCTGAGGAGAAGGTTTGTTTTAAAGACCCTTAGTCCTTCTTTCTGACTTTTTGGGGGGGTTTCATTTTGGTAAAAGCTGTTTTCCCACAACATTCAGAGGTTTGCTAAAAAATGTTTGTCATTTTACTTTTCATTAAAAAATTTAGACCTCTCGAACTCTAATGTCTGGTATCCACAGCCTGAAGGTATCCTGCCGTAGAATGCTTTAGTTTTATATTCCAAAGAAACATTTAGAAATGATCCTAGGCCTCACTAGGAGCTGAGGCAATGTTCTGTTATTAAAAAATATATTTTTCTACCAAACTGTTGTAGAAAGAAATTGTAACTACAGTGATTATCTGATTATCAGACCCCTAGTTTTGGACAAAAGACTTGGGCACTTTGGAAAATGTTTCATATCCTCAAAGTACCTGCAATATTAATCAGGAGGCTTGTCATTTGGGACAGAATTATGCTTCTAAATCTTCTATAAAAATATACTGGACAAAACAAAGGGATTAACAGAGTCAATCCTTGAAATTAAAAATAAAATCTGAAAAAAAAATTAGAATTTTGTCTTTAGCTTCACATCTTGTATTACTCCCAATACCATTATCACTGGATATTTATCTCTTACTTTTGACATATATGACCTTGCTTAATCTCCTTCTTTACTCTGCACTGGGTACTGTATTAGTTTACTGGGGCTGCCATAACAAAATAGCATAGGATGGATCTCTTAAGCGACAGAAAGGGATTTTCTCACGGTTCTGGAAGCTGGAAGTCCTAGATCAAGGTGCAGGCGGGGTTGGCTCCCTCTGAGGGCCTCTCTCCTTGGCTTGCCAATGGCTGCGCTCTAGTCACTTTGTCGCTGGTCCTTCTTGCAGGAGCACTCTGGAGTCCCTTCTTATAAGGACACCAGTCAGAGAGGATTGGGGTCCCACCTTGTCAGCCTCATTTTAACTTAATCACCTCTTTAGCTGTCCGCTCTAAATAGAGTAACATGTTGAAGTACTGGGAGTTAAGATTTCAACATCTGAATTTTGGGGGTGCGGACAATTCAGCCCATGACAGGTGTCATCTCCATTTTATAGATGAGGAAACTGAGGCCCAGGGAGATGACTCACCAGATTCTTACTACACTGATTCTCCCTAAGTATCTAAGAAAAACGATGTTAGATTTAGTCTCCTATTTCAAATCACATAGAAACTATTTTAAACCAATAATGGAATTTAGCTACAACCCTACCTTCCCTATTTATTGAGTTTATAGGTTTTTAAATTATTTAGGGTAAAAGAATCTGAGACTTGAACTCATCAAAGATAACTTAGCTTCAAGCTGTAGAATTCATTGGAAGCATAATATAAAGCATTTACGGTATCAGAATTTCTAATATTATACATTCCAATATTATACATTCTAATATTGTATAATCAGTTAGCTTTTTAGTAGATATATATTTTTTCTTGTTTCTTTTTTCTATGCTTATGAAGCCATAATGATTCTTTTTTTTTAAAGATTTTATTTATTTATTTGAGAGAGAGAGAATGAGAGACAGAGAGCACGAGAGGGAAGAGGGTCAGAGGGAGAAGGAGACCCCCCGCCGAGCAGGGAGCCCGATGCGGGACTCGATCCCGGGACTCCAGGATCATGACCCGAGCTGAAGGGAGTCGCTTAACCAACTGAGCCACCCAGGCGCCCGAAGCCATAATGATTCTTGTTCCGCCACTTACTAGCCCTGTGACTCGGGGCAAGTTATTTAATAGTGTGATGTGTTAGCTTCTTCATTCATAGAATAGTGATATTAATAATTTCTGCAGTTGAGGGTTGTTATAAAAAGCAAATGAGTTAATACATGCAAAATATCTAGAGTTGCTCCTGGCATGCAGAGTAAATACATAATAAGTGTGAACAAATATTATATTATCTATGTACATATATATGCACATATACCATCTTGTTTACAAAAGCAGGATCAATACGCTCTACCGGTATCAATCAATGCATTGTTTCCCACTCTTCTTTGTCCTGCTTGGACATACTGTAGCTCCCCTATAACGACATCTCCTTTGCCAGGTGGCATAATTTTAGGCTTTGCTAATAGGGAGCTCTGGAGAGACAGCACAGGCATGGTAGGGGGACGGGTTTCTGTTTCACTGAAAAGCACAGCAAAACCAAAATAATCCAGTTTAAAAAAGGGCAGAAGACATGAACAGACATTTTTCCAAAGAAGATGTACAGATGGCTAACAGATGCATGAAAAGATGCTCAACATCCCTCATCATCAGGGAAATGCAAATCACAACTACAGTGAGATATCACCTCACCCCTGTCAGAATGGCTGGAATTAACAACACAAAACAGCAGGTGTCAGCGAAGATGCGGAGAAAGGGGAAGCCTCTTGCCCTGTTGGTGGGAATGCAAACTGGTGCAGCCCCTCCGGAGAACCTTATGGCGGTTCCTCAAAAAGTAAATAGAACTACCCTATGATTTAGCAAGCACACTACTAAGTATTTACCCAAACCATACAAAAATACTAATTTGAAGGGACACCTGCACTCCGATAGTTATAGCAGCATTATCAACAATAGCTAAATTATAGAATGAGCCCAAATGTCCATGGACAGATGAATGGATAAAGAAGAGAGGGTATATCTATATACAATGGAATATTACTCAGTGACAAAAGGGAATAAAATCTTGCCATTTGCGGGGCACCTGGGTGGCTCAGTCGTTAAGCATCTGCCTTCGGCTCAGGTCATGATCTCGGGGTCCTGGGATCGAGCCCTGCATTGGGCTCCTGGCTCCGCGGGAGGCCTGCTTCTCCCTCTCTCACTCAGCCTGCTTGTGTTCCCTCTCTAACTGTGTCTCTCTCTGTCAAATAAATAAATAATAATAATAAAAAAATCTAAAAAAAAAAATCTTGCCATTTGCAATGACGTGGATGGAATTAGAGGGTATTATGCTAAGTGAAATAAGTCAGTCAGAGAAAGACAAATACCATATGATTTCACTCATATGTAGAATTTAAGAAACAGAACAAATGAACATAAGGGGGAAAAAAGAGAGGCAAGCCAAGAAACGGACTCTTAACTATAGAGAACAAACAGATGGTTACTGAAGGGGAGGTGGGCGGCGGGGTGGGTTGAATAGGTGATGGGGATTAAGGAGGGCACTTCTATGTAAGTGATGAATTACTAAATTCTATACCTGAAATTGATATTACACTGAATGTTAACTAACTGGAATTTAAATAAAAACCTGGGGGGGAAAAAAGGAGAAAAGCACAGCTGCCAGGCGCTTGCAGAAGACCCACTGGGGCTTACTCTCCAGGGAATTTTGTGGGCACCCCAGTGGCCAGCCTCCTGCTCAGCAGCGCCCACTTGCTGACTGCAGATGAGCTCTGGCTTCTGACGCCCCAGAGAACTTCTCTACCGTCAGTGCCAGCTACCCCAACGTACTGTGTTTTCTGGGGCTTGGTTAGGACATGGGCATCCTTGAAAGCCCATTACTCTGCTACCACATCTTTTTAGTTTACTTCATCCATCCTGTTCCCTTGGTTTGTGTCTGCCATCTCCCCTTCGTGGTCTCCTCGGGGCTGTCATTCTCAGCTGGTTTCTAATCCTGGCTATATCTACATGTCTAGGGGAACATGGCTTTTATGGAGGTTGATACTTCATTAAATATTTAAGTGGACCATGCTGCCATTTTTCTAGAAATTAATCATATATTAGATGGAAATGCCAACTAAAGACGTTTTGTTTTTGTTTTTGTTTTGTTTTTTGCTTTTTGACACGAGAAGAGCTCATGATACATTTTTAAATGGGAAACACAGATTGCAGGGCAGTTAAGAACATAACCGAGAAAAGTGAAATTATTTATTACTTCAAGCTTAGGAATAAGGACCTTGCTTCATCATCTCTGTACTATTTGTTAAATGTCTACCTCCAGCTGAACCTGAATATTGACATTTTTTTTTACTGTTGTAAAACAGATATTATTCCATTATAGTTATACAGGAAAAGCTGCTGGAACAAGCTGAAATAGCTCAGTTGGGAGAGCGTTAGACTGAAGATCTAAAGGTCCCTGGTTCGATCCCGGGTTTCAGCAGTGTTTTTGATGCTTATGCTAAATGTACTTTTTGGCAGTCTTAACCGAAATATAAGCTGTAAAGGGAATATTAGGCTCTCATGTGGATCTCTGGGGCGAATCGTAGGCTTTTCAGGGACGGGTGGTATCAAGAGTCTTGGGGGCCTTTTTATATATACCCACTAGCACTGTTGTACTTCCTGACTGTAATAGTAATAGCTGACTTTTCTAGAGTACTTGCTAATGTCAAACTTTCATCTAAACTCTATGTAGTAACTTATTTAAAATGGTCACTAATGGGCACCTGGGTGACTCAGTCAGTTGAGCCTCAGACCCCTGGTTTGCTTAGGTCTTGATCTCTGAGGTCAAGCCCTATGTCAGGGTCCATGCTGGGGTGTGCAGCCTGCTTAAGTGTCTCTCTCCCTCTGTCCCAGCCCCCGCCACCTCTTAAAAACATGGCCCCTAAAATTCTCAGTAACTACTTGTTAAATAAACAAACTTTGTTCCTGATGCCTGGAATGTAGTAGGTATACAGTTAATGATTTTTACTTTGACCATCATTATTATTTCCATTGGCTAGGAACTTCAAAAGCTAGAACTAAGAGATGTGAGTTATTTCTTCTTTTTGGGGGGGTGGGGGCAGTGGCTCACACATCACTTGCAATTGATATGAGTTATTTCTTTTTTTTTTTTTTAAAGATTTTATTTATTTATTTGAGAGAGAGAGCACATGACGGGGGGAGGGTCAGAGGGAGAAGCAGACCCCCTGCTGAGCAAGGAGCCCGATATGGGACTCGATCCCGGGACTCCAGGATCATGACCTGAGCCGAAGGCAGTCGCCTAACCAACTGAGCCACCCAGGCGCCCAATATGAGTTATTTCTAAGGACCTTCACCCTGCCATCTGATAAGGTAGTATTAAAGGTCATCATTTTCCTCCTGATTATTTTTAAATTCTGTATTAACAATTCCTTGCTTTTATATGGTCAATGTGAAAGGATATTTTCCCACTGGGCTTTAACTTTGCAGAATGGGATTTAGCTTCTATTCCAAAAGAATTCCCTGAGTTTACAAGCAGCAGAGGGTGGAGGGGTGTCTTTGAAGTCTCTGAAACTGAATGCAAACTTGTGTGTTCATGTACACATTTCCCTGGGAAGAATGTCAACAGGTATCAGATTCTAGGTTTGTGACCTAGAAAAGGTTTAGAAAAGTGATGCAAAAGATTTCCTCATTGCAACTACTTGCTGATAATTTATGACCTGACCTTTGAATTTTACCAAGGTGCTGAGTGATAGGACTTTCCTTGATTATTGTGTTTGCCCCTTGCTCAACACTGTATCTACTGTGCGGTGGATTTCAGGAGGGAGCCCAGATTGCCAACAAACTTTCCTTCTGTCTGGGTGGTGGTCTTGGAGGCAAATTTCCCATAGTGAAGCAGATTTGACCATTTTTGGAGGGCCCCCTGCTACTTTGGGGTACCGTCCATAACCCACCCCCTCACTGGGTTTAACCTACTGAGGTGGATCTCACTCCTCCTAATTGTCTCTTTTCTGGGGGAGGTTAAGGATGAAATCCCCATATTACCTTTATTATTTGACTTTTTAAAAATCTTTCATTCCTGTTGATGCCATTTGTAGACAATCTGGATGTCCAAAAGCAACACTGGGCAATGACTGCCTATTCTTCCATCTTCATATGATTTAATTTCTATCACCTAAATGACATCACCATAACTTGGCTGTGCTTTGGTCAAGAGGTAATGTTTCTAGTTAAAGCCAGGCATTCTCTAGGCTTTGGGGATTTACATAAAGTACAAGAGCTGTAGGTTATTGTTTTTCAATTCCTCTTTTTCCCCAAGAATTTAACCACACTTCCAGAAAATCTGCCCCCGGAAGAATGAATTAGTTCAGGAATCGAGTTCCAATGATGAGGCTGGAGCAAGGGATAGGGTTCCCATAGAAGTCTGACAGCTGAAGGAGTGAGTCAAGTTCATAGAGAAACATCTAGGGTCCAACATCAGAGTCCACTTCCAAACACAAAGTCCATTGAGATAGAGGCAGGATCTGGGCCAAAATGATGAGACCAAGTGTTATAGGCCAAGGTAGGTGGGAGTCTCAGGAAAGAGGATGGGGAGCAAGCCTTAATGGACAACAGGGTTAGAGTGGTATAAAGGGCTCTAAAAAAGATGGAAAACACTTGTAATTCTTCCCAGTAATCTCTGCACCATTATTACTTGGGATTTGGGTTCTGTACTATTTGTACATATATACAACACATACACACACAGTAGTGTTGGTATCTAAAGGGAGTGTGGATTGTATTTACCAATATAATTGGAAAGAGAATCAAGTATTTAAAAAAATTATATTGTTTTTATGATTATAAGAAAGTATAAACTACTGAAACATTAAAATTTTTATGGAACTATATTGCTTAAAAAGTAAAGATAGGTCTACTTCAATCCCAACCCTGGAGATAACCACTGTTAAGAAGCTAGTATCTATTCCTTTTCTAGACTTTTTACTATGCACTGCTAATATAAAATGAATGTTTATACACATAAATGCACTTATATTTTATACAGAATTAAACCATTAGGTCATAATATTTTTTCCATAATTTCCAACCAGCAAGACTGAATGCATAAAATAATAATGGAAGTTTATTTTCTTTGGTATGTTTTCTTTTCAAGTTTCTTTTAATGGAAATTAAATAAAATATTAAAGGAGGCAAAGACATGAAAACTCAAGCCCTAACTATAGCATAATCCAAATTAAAAAAAATCATACTTCTACAAAATCTTAAGTGAGGGGGACAAATGAGTCTCCTTAGTAACAATGATGATAACAGTAAGTGGAAACATTTATTAAATTTTTGTCCTGTGTCAGACCCCATTTTGAGCAATTTACAGGTATTAGTTCATTTAATCAGTGATGAAGAAATATAAAAAGCAAGCAGCAAATAGGCATTTATAGCAATTTTAGAGTTTTGTAGAGGGATCAGTCTATGTTCTATGATGTTCTATGGAGGAGTAGGAAGTTAACAATGTCACAAAGTCCAAGCAAGAACTAGTGGGGACTGGCAGTGTGCACAGCATTTAGAGAAAATGCTGCCATTATCTTTTTAAGGCCAGAGACCATAAATCATCTGCATGAGTACAATCTATATATATATAAAATTAGATAAGTGGTGATAGCTTATATCTGTCATTTAATTCATATTGATCACAAAAATACCAAATTGTTCTTTTAATTTCTCATTCTTAGTGTGGTGTTTAATTCACAATGATATAAATCACTTTTACAATCTTTATTATTATTAATTATAATTTGCATGAAGTCACCTTAAAAACTCCAAAAGCACCTAGAGTCAGCTGGAATTACATTTACAAATCATTCTCTTTGAAAATGTAAAATGTTGGCTAGAACTGATACCCTGGCCAATCTAAACCTGTTGGAAACAGTATAAACTGTTTAAAGTTTAGTAATTCTTCCAGCACGAGTTCATTTTGTTTTTACATTTGGGATCTGTAATCAGCAGAGTGGAAATTAAAATTGTGTTCATGCTTTTCTTTCCCTCAGAGTCTGTGAAACTCCCCAAATTAACTCCAAAATGGATTCAACCTATTTCCTGGAAAGTCTGGTGGGTAATTTTATGGCGGTTTTCAGTGTCATAGAGACAACAGAGCTTTTCAGGTAAAAGCTAAAGGAGGAAGAGAAGGACTGCGAGATAGAGAACGAACGGGAAAGAAAAAGAGGGTATCCTCTTTTTTTTGTTTTAAGATTTATTTATTTATCCCAGAGAGAGAGAAAGAGAGAGAGAGCGAGCGCATGTGTGCATGAGCGGAGGAAGAGGCAGAGGGAGAGAATCTTCAAGCAGACTCTGTGCTGAGTGGGGAGCCTGATGCGGGTGGGGCTCAATCTCACAACCCTGAGATCATGGCCTGAGCCGAAACCAAGAGTCAGATGCTTAACCAACTGAGCCACCCAGGCACCGCATGAAAAAGTGGGTATCCTCTTAGGAAAGGGCTCAGAAATTAGGAGTAGTTTAGCAAAATTCGGCTGAAGAGTCTACTTTCTCAGGTACAAGGGTGTGGGCTTCTCCTTAGAAAGGAAACAAGGGAACACAGATCTCCAATCTTGAGAAACTCTAATGGTTTAGTGTAGAATTGGCGCAAATTCAAGGGTGAGCACCTCTTTTACTACATTATTTTAAAATTCTACATGTCCACGTTTTAATCATCTTTTGTATTAAAATCTAAAAGCTAAGGGAGGCTGGATGGCTCAGTTGGTAGAGCATGCTCTTGATCTCGAGGTTGTGAGTTCGAACCCCATTGTTGGATGTAGAGATTACTTAAAAAATAAAATCTTTTTAAAAAAACTTAAAAACGGTAAAAGCTATTTCAAAACCTACAACAATGATTACTGTGTTCCAAAATGCAGCCACTTCTTGGTTTAAAAAACTTTAGAAAGTGGTCCTGACTAAATGTGAAACCACAAACTTACTCTAATTTTTTTTTTTTTAAAGATTTTATTTATTTGACAGAGAGAGACACAGCGAGAGAGGGAACACAAGCAGGGGGAGTGGGAGAGGGAGAAGCAGGCTTTCCGCTGAGCAGGGAGCCCGATGCGGGGCTCGATCCCAGGACCCTTGGATCATGACCTGAGCCGAAGGCAGACGCTTAACGACTGAGCCACCCAGGTGCCCCTCTAATTTTTTTTTTTCCTTCCAGGGTTGTCTCTTATTCTGCCTTTTAAATAATTTCTGAAAAAATAAAACAAGATGAAACAAGAGAGGGAGACAAACCATAAGAGACTCTTAATCATAGGACACAAACTGAGGGCTCCTGGAGGGGAGGGAGGTGGGGGGATGGGGTAATTGTGTGATGGACATTAAGAAGGGCTTGTGATGGGGGCGCCTGGGTGGCTCAGTTGGTTGAGCGACTGCCTTCGGCTCAGGTCATGATCCCAGGGTCCTGGGATCGAGTCCCACATCGGGCTCCCTGCTCTGCGGGGAGCCTGCTTCTCCCTCTCCCACTCCCCCTGCTTGTGTTCCCTCTCTCGCTGTGTCTCTCTCTGTCAAATAAATAAATAAAATCTTTAAAAAAAAAAAAAAAAAAGAAGGGCTCGTGATGTAATGAGCACTGGGTGTTATACAAAACTGATGAATCACTGACCTCTACCTCAGAAACCAATAATACATTACATGTTAATTAATTGAATTTAAATTTAAAAAAACATCAAAAAAAATACATAATTTCCATGTTTGGGTTCCTTCCAGGAGAAAGTTCATAGGAATAATTAGATATAGCCAATGGAAAAGAATTGTGCCATGTACCCAACCCTCTCAAGAGCCTCACTCTAAAAATATAGTTTTAAAAGCTCTAAAATGTGTGAAACCATCTATGTCTACTTTCATTCCAAATGAAATACACCTGGATAATTTTGTGTAACTGATGAAGATCACAATTATTCTCTTTTTTCTTTTAGAAGTAGCCTTAGTATTTTTCCCCTAGGATAATTAAGGGTAGATTTGACAAATGCTATATAATTTGCATATTCTTCACTTAGTCTGCATGCTGGGCTTGAGTTTTCCTCTCAGTTTAGAGAACTGAGTTGACTGAATATGCCTTTTTATGGCTTTATGGATATGTAAGATCCATATCTACCATCAGCACCTTTCCCTGTCAGTTACACGAGGGAGGATTCTTAGCTTCTTTTACCCACATATCACTAATTTTATGCCCATCAATCTTGACTTCTGATGAAAAGGAAGGGGGGGTCACTTACTTTATTTCTGGGACATTACATCTCCTGTTCACCTGGCAGCAACTCTCTGCAAAGATGACAATCAATCCAGGACTTACTGGCTAGCCTACAGTGACTGGAAAAGCTTTCAGAGGTTATTTTGCAGAGCTGACAAAATTGTTCTACCAGAAGACCAAGAATATGCACCTTGATCTTTTGCCAATTTATCGGACTTGCAAAAAGGTAGATTTGCCCAGAAATGAACATTTATGCTCCCTCAATAGTTCCACATAGTTAATGAATAACACCTTCCATAAACCAGGGCTTAGCTAGCTTCAGCCCTATCCTAAGTAGTTTCTGTTCTTTCTCCTATGTAATCCTCACAACATCCCCATGTCAGCCCCATTTTACAGAGGAGGAACCCAGATGTAAGGAGTTTTAGTGGCTTGCCCAATGTCTCACAGACAATGGATCAGGTCAGCATTTAAACTTGTCTGACCTCCAAACCCTGGCTTACTTGCTCTGCGATGTCTCTTCCTGGGTAAGTGGTCTGTTCATCAATTCCACATGTCATCGGATTAGATTAAAGGGTCTGTATTAATTGCATAATTTCATCCTTACCTTCTTTTCCTAAATTAAATGTTCACACTGTCATGGAGACAGCATTGATTTACGGGTACTGATTATGTGCCAGGCACTCAGCTGGACAGCTCCACATATTTTCATTTCCTTGTAATGACAGCTCTGGAGGCAAGCATTATTATCCGCAACTCTAGGTATAGGACATTGATGTGCAGAGAGGTAATCCATCCGTGGTCACACAGTGAACTAGGGACAGAGCCAGGATTCAGCCCATCCCTTTGATGCCACAATAAAGTCTTCCTGGAGCTGATGATGTCATCTGATGAACCAATGTTCTAATTCACATTTATGCCTTGCCCTTGACCAACCAACCAGCACACGTTAGCTTGTTTTTTTGTTTTGTTTTGTTTTGTTTTTAACAAACCCACACTCCATGATTCTGGGTGGAGTCTTACAGAAAATAACTAAAAGTGACATTTTGAAGGACTAGACTTTTCTCTTTGATCCCTTTTTTTTTCCCTAACTTGCCAAGTCTTTGTCTTCTTCTTCTTCTTCCCTCCTTCTCCTCCTCCTCCTCCTCCTCCTTCTTCATAAATATACCTTTTGCTTTAGGACATAGAACTCAGAACAGTCTTGAACATGAGTGGGTCAGTAACCGCAAATTTCAAACCTTCCATTTAAAAAAAATAAAAAGTAATCTTTCATTGGAGAACACACTCAAGTTAAATATGAAAGTTCCTCTTGCACTAAAGGGTAGAAAGTAGTTTGAACATCTTACGGTTTTCTTTATCTTGACCTGAACGTGTATTTCTACTCTGAAAATTACCATTTGTGTTTGGAGAGCCCCAGAGGACTGAGGAAATGCCACTTACTCCGGGACACCTCATATAACGTCATTTATACATTATGTACTCAACAAATATGTTTTTGAGACTTCTTCCCCCTGTTCAATCCAAAACATCTTATCCTGTGCCTTGTAATAATGGGTGTCAGTCATACCTTGTCAACCAACTCTATGGAGATGCCCAGATATGTGAGTTCTGTGGTGGGTGTGAACTTGGCTGGAGTTAGGTCTGGCAGCTGAACCCTCTTGAATGTAAGCAAGCCAAGCGTAGTTTTCAGGGTGTGCCAGACCCTTTAAAACCAGATTTACCCCATAGCTGAAAAGACACTACCCTACTTCTGAGAGGAAACGCAATTTTGGTGCCAGGTCGTTTCCTACCTTCCTTCCTTTTGACTGTCTTTAGAACACTGGTTATTCCTGCTGCCAGAAATGTCCTCTTGTATGGTCTCTGCACAAACTTCCAGATTTAGCTCAGTTCCTAGCTCCTCCCGAAGCCTCCAATAATTATTCAACCCCTCATTGATCTCCTATGTGCAAAGTCCTGTCAGCAGCTAATTTTCATGTATTATTTGTTATGTGATGTCCTGTCATTTCATCTAGACTGGCTTTCCCTGAGACACGCATGCTACCTTACACTTCTATTATGTGCCACTGTCTTGAGGATGTAGCAAATGACAATTCAAGTCTTATGACTTTAGAATATCTTGCAAATACATTATTTACTCACAGGCTAAAAAGCCCAGGGATCCTGTGCCATTGCCAAAGCAAATTAGCAGTTGTACGAAAATCATGCAAGGGGATTTTAAATTTGCTTTTAATACCCCTGGCAGCCCTCTTAGATGAGTTGGGACTTTTGGGGGGTCTTTGACAAGGAAAAAACCAAATCAGTGGTAGTCTTGCAGAGTCATCTTCTAGTGAACCTGAAATCCCATCCTATAGACTTTGTATTTTGTATTTTTTTTAAATTTTATTTACTTATTTGAGAGAGAGAGAAAGTGAGAGAGAAAGAGCATGAGCACGGGGTGGGGGGGCAGAGGGAGAAGCAGACTCCCCGCTGAGCAGGGAACCCAATGCGGGGCTCAATCCCAGGACCCTGGATCATGACCTGAGCTGAAGGCAGATGCTTAACCCACTGAGCCACCCAGGTGCCCCTAGACTTTGTATTTTTTAAATTTATATCTTCCTTGAACAATAGAAATCACTTTAGACATTTACAAGTAAGTTTCAAATTTAAATTTGGTTTAGACCTGAGACTAGTCCCATGCATATTCTTTACAAAATGTTTTAAAGTTGAGGTAGAATTTAATACAGTAAACTCATATTTTTTCATTTACTATTTTGAGTTTGACAAACAGGAAATCATGTAACCACCAGCACAACTAAGATACAGAACCCTTCCATCACCACTCCACCAAATTCTCCCAGTTCTTTAGAGTTAACCCCTTCTCCCGTGTCCAGGCAACCACTCATTGGTTTTCTGTCCCCATAGTGTTGCCTTTTCCAGAATGTTCTAAATGGAATCAGGCAGTGTGTAGACTTTTAAATTTGCCTTCTTTCACTTAACATAATGCATTTGAGATTCATCTATGTCGTTGTGTGTATGGATAGGTTACTCCTTTCTATTGCTAAGCATGCATATTCTTTTATGGATTTTTAGAATCTTGGTTTTATAACAAGTGTGGGGATCTGAGATCACTATTAATGACATACGTACAACCATGGCCAATGCCTCCTTTGTTTCACCCTGTGTATGATAGATAGGCAACGGCTGCATGTCTAATGTTTAACAAGTACAACCATCCATGCCAGGACCCAAGTTATAAGAAATACATGGAGACATCAGCTGATCCTTCTTGGGAAGGCCGAGGTTCAGGAGGAGAGGTAAAGTTTTGCCTGGGGACAAATGCCTGGGGACAAAAAGACTACATTCGGGAGTTGAGAAATGTGAGCCTAGGTCACCATGCTCCACATTAATTAATCCCTGTGTGCCTGTGGGGTGGGTATAGCCTTTAAAAACAACAACAACAACAAAACACTGCATTACTGTAGTTTGATTGCATATCCCTGTCAAATTGTACAAATGTAAATATAAAAAGATAATTACAGAGAAGGACATTGACAGGAAAACAAGAGATGCTATAGTGTTCTTAATATACTTGCCACACTTCAGTTTCCAAATATGTTGTCTAGGTTAGAGCTGGCGACTTTCTCAAAACTCTGTTCCAAGATTATTTGACCATAGAGTTGAGGGTTCATATCCGAGCTCTCTATTCTGTTCCATTGGTCTGTATGTCTGTTTTTGTGCCAGTACCATGCTGTCTTGGTGATCACAGCTTTATGATGTAGCTTGAAATCGGGCAACGTGATGCCCCCCAGCTTTGTTTTTCTTTTTCAGCATTTCCTTGGTGATTCGGGGTCTTTTCTGATTCCATACACATTTTAGGATTGTTTGTTCCAACACTTTGAAGAATATCATTGGAATTTGGATTGGGATGGCATTGAAGGTATAGACATTTTAACACTGTTTATTCTTCCGATCCATGAGCATGGAATGTTTTTCCATCTTTTTGTGTCTTCTTCAATTTCTTTCATGAGTGTTCTGTAGTTCCTAGAGTATAGATCCTTTACCTCTTTGGTTAGGTTTATTCCAAGGTATCTTATGGTTTTTGGTGCTATTGTAAATGGAATCGATTCTCTAATTTCTCTTTCTACAGTTGCATTGTTAGTGTATAAGAAAGCAACTGATTTCTGTGCATTGATTTTATATTCTGCCACATTAGTGAATTACTGTATGAGTTCTGGTAATTTGGGGGTGGAGTCTTTTGGATTTTCCACTAAAGTATCATGTCATCTGCAAAGAGAGAGAGTTTCACTTCTTCTTTGCCAATCTGAATACCTTTTATTTCTTTTTGTTGTCTGATTGCTGTTGCTAGGACTTCTAGTATTATGCTGAACAATAGTAGCGAGAGTGAGCACAAGGATGCTCACTTGTATTCCTGATCTTAAGGGAAAGGCTCTCAGCTTTTCCCCATTGAGGATGATATTCGCTGTGGGTTTTTCATAGATGGATTTTATGAACTTGAGGAATGTTCCCTCTATCCCTATACTCTGAAGAGTTTTAATCAGGAAAGGATGCTGTATTTTGTCAAATGCTTTTTCTGCATCAATTGAGAGGACAATATGGTTCTTCTCCTGCCTCTTATTAATGTGTTCTATCACATTGATTGATTTGCGAATGTTGAACCACACTTGCATCCCTGGGATAAATCCCACTTGGTCGTGGTGGATGACCTTTTTAATGTATTGTTGGATCCTGTTAGCTAGGATTTTGTTGAGAATTTTGGAATCCATATTCATCAGGGATATTGGCCTGAAATTCTTTTTGATGGGGTTTTTGCCTGGTTTGGAGATTAAGGTAATGCTTGCCTCATAGAATGAGTCAAATAATCTTCAACAAAGCAGGAAAAAAATATGCAATGGAAAAAAGACAGTCTCTTCAATAAGTGGTGCTGGGAAAATTGGGCAGCTATATACAGAAGAATGAAACTCCACCATTCTCTGACACCATACACAAAGATAAACTCAAAATGGATGAAAGACCTCAATGTGAGACAGGAATCCATCAAAATCCTAGAGGAGAACATAGGCAGTAACCCCTTCAACATTGGCCACAGCAACTTCTTTCAAGATACATCTCCAAGGGCAAGTGAAACAAAAGCAAAAATGAACTTTTGGGACTTCATCAAGATAAAAAGCTTCTGCGCAGCAAAGGAAACAGTCAACAAAACAAAGAGGCAACCCACAGAATGGGAAAAGATATTTGCAAATGACACTACAGACAAAGGGCTGATATCCAAGATCTGTAAAGAACTTCTCAAACTCAACACCCAAAAAGCAAATAATCAAGTCAAAAATGGGCAGAAGACATGAACAGACACTTTTCAAAAGAAGACATACACATGGCTAACAGGCACATGAAAAAATATGCATCATCATTAGCCATCAGGGAAATTCAAATCAAAACCACATTGAGATACCACCTTACACCAGTTAGAATGGCAAAAATGGACAAGGCAAGAAACAACAAATGTTGGAGAGGGTGTGGAGAAAGGGGAACCCTCTCACACTATTGGTGGGAATGCAAGCTGGTACAGTCACTTTGGAAAACAGTGTGGAGGTGCCTCAAAACTGTAAAAATAGAGCTACCCTATGACCCAGCAATTGCACTCCTGGGTATTTACCCCAAAGACACAGATGTAGTGAAAAGAAGGGCCATATGCACCCCAATGTTCATAGCAGCAATGCCCACATTAGCCAAACTCTGGAAAGAGCCGAGATGCCCTTCAACAAACGAATGGATAAAGAAGATGTGGTCCATATATACAATGGAATATTACTCAGCCATCAGAAAGGATGAATACCCAACTTTTACATCAACAAGAGTGGGACTAGAGGAGATTATGCTAAGTGAAATAAGTCAAGCAGAGAAAGTCAATTATCATATGGTTTCACTTATTTGTGGAACATAAGGAATAGCATGGAGGACATTAGGAGAAGGAAGGGAAAAATGAAGGGGGGGAATCGGGCGGGGCGGGGGGAGATGAACCATGAGAGACTATGGACTCTGAGAAACAAACTGAGGGTTTTAGAGGGGAGGGGGTTGGGGGATGAGTTAGCCTGATGATGGGTATTAAGGAGGGCACATACTGCATGGAGCACTGGGTGTTATACGCAAACAATGAATCATGGAACACTACATGAAAAACTAATGACGTACTGAATGGTGACTAACATAACATAATAAAATAAAATAAAATAAAATAAAATAAAATAAAATAAAAAAAGACTATGCTCCAAGGACGTCCGTGCTTGGAAAATCCCAAATCTCTTTCCAAGACTGTTTTTCATCTTTTGGAGCCAGGATTTCCCAGACTCCAGCTCTTCCCTGATCAACCTCTGTGGCTGCACCTGTTGTCGGGTGGGTTATTAGAACAGCCTCCTACCCTGTCTCTGAGCCTCTGCCCTGGCCCTTACACTTATTCTAATGCAGCAGCTGCAGTGATCCCTAAGGAACAAAGCAGATCTCTCATTCCTCTGCTCAAAACCATCCAATGATGGCCATTTCCCTTAGAGGAAAGCCATTGTCCTTACAATGGCATGCAGGGTCCCCCCGCCCCCCAGTCTGACACCACTCTCACTATCTTCACCCCACGAGCTCTGAGGCAGGCACACTGGCACTGTGCTAGTCCACGACATGCTCTTCCTTCCTTCCTCATCTCCTTCAAATCTCCGCTTATGTGACCTTCTCAGTGATGCCCATTCCATCCTCCCCACAAAAATTGTAATCTGTCCTTCACCCCATCCAGCCCTCTAGATCACCCTTACCGTATTTTTTCTCTACCTCCCAAGAGCTATAAACTCTTATAATGCCTAGATTCCTGATACAGCTGCTAGACTTTAGATGAGTCACATTTCTAAACTGTTACTTATAACTCTGATTATTTGGTGTAATTTCAGCCAGGCACTGTTGTGGATGCTGGGGAAGAATGCTTTAATAGGAACATGTGTAAGGATGTAAGGGTAGCTCTGAAAATAAAGCAGGAAGACAATAGGGAAAGATTAAGGAAAAATTCAGAAGAAGCAATCTCTGAGTTCCGGCAGAAAGATGAGCAGAAGTTTGCAAATCAGATGAGGAGAGGGGCATTGTTCTATGTAGATGAGGATAGAAGGGAAAGGCATAAAGCTGTGGAGCCACCCTGGAGCTAGACTTGAGAGGCGAGAGGAGAATGGGGGTGGTATCACAGGGGCAGGAGAAAAGGTTGGACCTGTGGGTGGGGCCAGATCATTAACGGCTTTTACACCCTACCAAGGAGTCTGCAATTGATCATCCAGTGTCACTAATGCAACTTAATTTAGAAAGTTTAGCATTTCCCAAATGCTGACTTGTTCAATACTAGGAATCTATCTCAGCTTGACTGTGACTTCTTGGGTTAAGAAATGTTTAATTTTCTCTGCTTATTCTGAATCCAACAGCTGATATGTACACAGGAAGTTGAAGGTCCAGAGAACAGGGTCTCTCAGTGCATGCTTTTAGCTGACGAAGAAAGAATATTATGTATATAAACATTCTTGTGTAAATATACCTACCAGTCAAGTGAAAAGCTATTTTAATATATCATACTATCTTTAGGTGTGTGGCAAAGAAATTATAATTTAGCACATTGAAGAGATTTCTCCATGAGAAATAACTGTACTGAGGTCATTGGGTTTTCTTTTCTTTTTATTTTTTTTAAGAGATTTTTATTTATGAGAGAGAGAGAGTGCGTGCTCACACACAAACTGGTTGGGGGGGAGGGCAGAGGGAAGGGGAGAGAGAGTCCTAGCAAGGAGCTGGACACAGGACTTGATCTCAAGACAGGACTCGATCTCAACACCCCGAGCTGAAACCAAGAGTCAGTTGCTTAAGTGACTGCACCACCCAGGTGCCTCAAGGTCATTGGGTTTTCAATAATTTCTTTCTTAAATTGCAGAGGTTCCTTTAGCCATTTCAATCAATCAAGATTTGCAGAATAAAACAAAGCAAAAAAAAAAAAAGAAAAGAAAAAATCAATCCTTGCAATCTTTCTTTTTATACTTCCTCATTTCTGCTCCCTGAGATCTAAAATTCAATCTCTCCCCAGCCCCCATACTTTTCTTTCCTTGCAGTTTTTAAATTCAACAATGTTCAGGTATCTTTGGCTCTGAGTTTCAGTAGCTCAGATTATTTTGGACACAAACGAGTTTGGTGGGGGCCTAAATGAGACAGGAAGCAAGACTGTCTTTCCCCATGATTCCATTGATCCTTGGAGTCATAAAAGATGTCAGTGAAGATTTGCCCGCTCTTTACATTGAAGGTGACACAGTCACGAATATCCAAAGAGATACAAAATGAACCATCTGGTTAACTATTGGGCTTAAAAGTTTCCTTACAAGTGTTTTCCCTAATCAAGCGACGTGAGGTTACTTTCTTTCAGGAATCTTATTACTTGTTCAAATGAGCTGTTTTGTTTAAATGAATTTGGATGCTAGGCAAAAGACAAATTAGGTGTCCAATGATTGATGGCCAGTGATGTGTCTGCTTAGTTCTTAGCGCAATAAATTCAGGAGGGATGCAAGGATCCATTGACCAAAAATTAACTTTTGCTTGTTGGAAATTACTGGTGAGCTCTATAATAATCTAAATAATCCATTTATAATAATCTAAATAATCTAAATTGGATGAGATGTTCAAGTTTCCTCTTGCAAAATCAAAATTTGCTGCTTGTTATGTGAATGTGGTATTTGCAAAGCTGTCACGGTGATTTCCAGCTCAAAGATCCCTCCCCACCCCGCAATGCTTGCAGATCAATCAAAGAAGAGTCAGGTATTCAATATTTTGGGGGGAGGGGCCCCATATCTCTAGATCACTGTCAAGTCAAGACAGATAAGACACTGAGACCTGATGAACTAGGCTCTAGTTCAGGCTTCATCAACAACTGCTTTTACAAGCCAAGGAAACGATCTGAGTCTCCTTTGTTTCCTTTTTAAATCTGTAAAATAAAGGAACTAAATATGCCTTATTTAATAAAATTAAATATCTTAAAATTCCACAAAACTGTAAATCATTCTTTTGTTCTTATTCCCCATAGCTGATAATTTTTTGCCTGTAACTTCCAGGGAATAAACTCATAGCTGGGGGTCTTAAGTCATATTACACTCCTGAGTTAAAGAATGAGATTAATTAAAAACGTTAATCTCTAAATTGACAAGCTTAGATATTTTTCTATAGCTTTCATTCATTTGTACCACTTAGTAATTAATAAAAAATAATAAGTATTTTTAAGGGCGCCTGGGTGGCTCAGTCAGTTAAGCGGCTGCCTTCGGCTCAGGTCATGATCCCAGGGTCCTGGGATCGAGCCCTGTGTCAGACTCCCTGCTCCATGGAGAGTCTGCTTCTCCCTCTGCCTCTCCCCTTGCTTGTGCTTGCTCGCTCTCTCTCTCTCAAATAAAAAAAAAAATCCTACAAAAAAAGGAATAAGAAGTATTATTAATAAATATCAGACAATTAAATGAGAATCTCTAGGAATTGGTCTGGGCATAAATAATTTTGAAATATGTTGGGGCACCTGGGTGGCTCAGTCGTTAAGAGTCTGCCTTTGGCTCAGGTCATGATCCCGGGGTCCTGGGATCAAGCCCCACATCAGGCTCCCTGCTCGGTGGGAAGCCTGCTTCTCCCTCTCCCACTCCCCCTGCTTGTGTTCCTGCTCTCGCTATCTCTCTGTGAAATAAATAAATAAATAAAAATCTGTAAAAAAAAAAAAAAGAAATATGTTAATATGCAGCCAAGGTTAAGAATACTTACTTTATAAGTATCCTGATCTTTCTTTTTCACATTTAGGTGAAGCCCACTGTGCAAAAATGTATCCAGACCAAAATAATGATTCACCTGAACTAACTCATGCACTAGAAAAAATCTTTGAGTTTCTGCAAAAGTAACTAACGAACATAAGAGAACTTTGAGAAGGAAAACCTCTACTACATGTGCAATCTGCCCTCCCATTTTCTGCTAAAACACAGAGCTGCAAGGATGAAGGAGAACAAATGGAAGGATAATTGTTTTAGATTTAGATAGTGTGTGCATGTATTATATATATTTTCAGTTTACGTGTTTTATATTTTAAAGAGATTTCATCAGTTTCTTAGGGATGCTTAGAAACATTGAATCATCCCAACATGTAAGAAATTCCTTATACTGGAGAATCAGGGCTATAGCCTGTTTGTTGGTTGCCATAGAAACAGACCGTATATACCCTGGTTTTCCTAGGATGGTGTCAATTTCATGTAATTTCATTGTTTTTAATAAAATCCATTCATGAAATGTACATGAGGGATTTGATTGATTCATTTTGTTAGTTGTTTATGTGTGTGTGTGTGTGTGTGTGTGTGTGTGTGTGTGTTTGGGTAGGAAAACACTCTGGGCCCAGGTGTTCCTTTCTTCAGTCCTTATACCCGGGGTTTTTGCCATAGATGTCCTGTGATCACATCAGTTGTTCAGAAAATAATGCATAAAGCATACCAGAATCTCCGAGAAACACTGGATCCCAGTCCTCTCAGAGCTTAGGGAATGAACGGCATACATGTCTGTCACACACTCTCAATGATTACAGTGGGAACACTTCATTAACATTCTGTCCAGACTAGCTTATTTTCAGTTCTTCTGAAAATACACTCAGTTAACCGAAATGCTATGAATTTTTCAATTTGTAAAAAAGTTGAATTGTTATAACACATAGCCTTCTACAAAGAGCAATATTTATTGTTAAGTTACATTTATTCAAAATTCGAGATTTAAGAGCAACCCTTCCAAAACAATATGTTTGAACATGTTATTTGATTATTCTGCATCTTTCCTTGAAGATGCATTTTATCCCAGTTAATTTGTATCCTGAAAATAAATGGTCTCTAACCTCCCTGTGAGCTGAGGCCCTCATTCCATGGCTTGCCACTGTTTCTGGGATGAAGGTGGACTTTGCTCATCTGGTTTACAGGACTTTGAACACTCATCTCTCTACCGGCCTCTCTTTCCTCTCTGTACACCAGTTTCCCTTTATTTCTTCCTTCCAGTCACACTGTGGGTCTGTCCCTCATGCCCTCCAAGCTACATGGGCCACAGGACTTCTGCCTACACTATTATTCCACCTGGATGGTTTCTCCTGGCTTTTGTGGCCTTATTAACTCCTATTTACCTTGAGATTTCAGCTCAACTGTGACTTGCTCAGGTAAGCCTTACCTGACTAACCTCACTAGATACAATTCCCTCTCAGATACTCCAGGATCCTTAATTCTACTAACAACCTTAATTCCCTTTTGCAAGTAACCTAATATATTCACAGGTTCTGGGAATTAGGATGTGGACATCTTCAGGGTTCATAATTTTGCTTGTCTACCACAGGTTCCTAGTGTAAGTCGGGTCCTGCTCACAGAGGCTCTCCTGGAGATGTGCTATTTTCATGTCTATTTCTGCATCTTTCACTTTATTGCCAGGTTGGATAACAGGACTACTTACAGGTCTATCTGATTTATTATATGCCAACATGTATTCTGAGAAGCAAATCTTAGATGGACAATGAAAGAGAAAGGTGTAGCTTTACCTAAACCAGTTGACTCTTTGGACCTCGATTTTATTATTTCTGAATGTAAGGATGGAATAAGATATTTTATAAAATACTTTGAGGTCTAAATCCTAGGAATCTTCAAACATAGCGTAAGAACAAGATTTATAAGGATTGTGAGTTAGTCACCTTAAGAGTTCTAAATTGCATTGTTCCCGAGACCTGGGAACTTAAAAAATGCTGAATGTCTTTCTGACAGAATTCTGTTTTTGTCTTACCCATTTTGCGAATTGATTCATGGAGAAACTTGGTAAAATAAATGAGCGTACTTGGAATCTAATTTTTAAAGATTTATTTATTTTAGAGAGAGAGAGAGAGCGTGCATGTGGGCCAGCAGGGGGAGGGGCAGAGGGAGAGGGAGAGAATCTCAAGCTGACTCTACTGAGCAGGGAGCCCGATCCTGATATCATGACCTAAGGCAAAATCAAGAGTCGGATGCTTAACTGACTGAGCCACCCAGGTGCCCCTGGAATCTAATTTTTAAAACATGCTTAGATAAGCTTCTAAATTAAGGAAGAATTTGGAAAACTTATAATACACAGGATACTGAATTTTCTATTAAGTTTTTTTTAAGCCTGACATTAATTGGTTCTTTGACATAGGGGGATTCTTGATCAGCTCCCAGAACCTCCCACCACTAAACCTTCAATAAAAGGGATTCTACCCCAGCTAGACATGCAAGGCTAGATTTTGTATCTCTTGTAGCAGTCATCAAATTCTCAAGGTTAAGTACTTTTTGCCCACTGTTAGATTTCAAAGAATCTGGAGGTTTTATTCCTCAATGTTTCTCCTATAGACTTTGAACATAAGAGGTGCTTAAGCAAGATTTGTTGAATGAACACATTTATTCCAAATGGTATTTTAGGGAAAGCTGGAGATAACAAAGAGGCACTTGATCTCAACTGGTAGTTAACAGAGGTCACAGCTAGTGACCAACAGCCCATCAGTGCTCTCCAGTGGACAAAGTAAATGAAAATACCCATCAGGGATTGATCAAGCCTGTAACTTAGTAGATTAAATAGTTCCTACTTTAAGGTCAAAGAGAGGAAGCGTTTCTTCAGTTAAATATCACGAATCATGGTCATTACTTGGTGAAACTATTCCTGCTCACACGTCACTGTTAAACCTCTGTTGGTTAAGCTTTTTCTCCCCTGCAAGTTTGTTCCTTCTGTCTGCAATAAATACTACTCCCCCACCCCCCAGATCTTTCAGGCTGGCTTCAATTCAGATGCTACTTTGTGTTCGGATCAAATATCATTTTTTAAGGGACACTGACCCTCACCACACTATGTAAAGAAGCTCCTGGCCCCAACCCCGTATGTGGCACACCATAACTGCTTTTTGACGTTTTGTTTAATTAATGCACAGCGCAGGGTGGGAAAAGGAAAAGGCTCCCACACCGTGGATGCCGAAGGCAAGCTGTGAACCATTTCTACAACTGTCTGGGTGCTGGAGCTCCACCTGCCCTGCCTGCCAGCTCTCTTCCGCTGCTCGTTCTCTGTTGACCTGGCTAGCCCGTCCCTTGCTTGCCTATCAGCTGTAAATGGAGCCAGATACACAGCTTGCCTGGCGCCGGGCAAAGTGGAAATGTGGGGGTTTTGCTTCAAAAGAAAGGGAAAGAGATTTTTCCTTTCTCCCGTGGTCTTTCTCCACTGGTCGTGGTGGTTTTGATTTGCTAGTTACATTTGTGATCTCTCAGTACCAGGATACTTGAGGGGTGAGTGTGGACCTCCCAGGATCCCAGGGTGCATGCTCAACCCTGACCCTGTGGTGCCTGGTTGTCAGCCCGAGCTCAGGTCCCGAAAGGGCAAGGGCAGCAGAGAGATGGCCCCAACACCTGTTCCTGGGAGGCAGGATGCACCTAAATGGAGGCCCTGGCCCTTGTGGCCACACCTGTTGGACTTCCACAAACGCAAAGATAAGGTTATTTAAGTATTTCAAGGAAGTGCCTGCAGAGCATCACACCCCAGGCTCAGAGGTCTACTACTGAACACAGAGCCGCAAGTCCACCAAGCTGGCCCAGACTCTATACTTAACCCAGCGATAAAATCTCCCCATTCTTTCTTTTGTTCCCCCCCTCCCCCCACCCCCCGCTTTGTGCTTAATGGTACACTGCATTCAAGGCTGACAGTGAAAATCACTTTCATGGCTTGCATTTCTCATTCCTCCAAGTCACACCTCCTGACTCTTAAGGAAAAAAAAAAGAAGAAGCTTGCAGTCTGGCAGATCCGCGATCCTCACTCTGATGCTCACAGAGAAGAGCTGCCTGGCCCAGGGGGCTGCAGGGAGCCAGGCTTTCCTTGGCCAGGAGATACAGCCGTCCCCTGTCACGTCACTGAGAAATAGGCTGTTTGAATTCCCGGAACGCACACCATGGCTGATTCAAGTTTGCAGACCCAATGGAAACTATTGTCTGTTTTATATTCCTATCCGAGAGCTTGCGCCTTATTTTCTCTTGCTTCCTGCAGTGGTCTATGAATATCTGTCTTGTTTTGCCCGTTACCATAAGACTAACACTGATGGGCATGGTTGGTGGCGCATTGGTAGGTAAATTCAAGATGACTTCGTTCCCCTGTCCCTCCGCTAGAGAGGGGAATTGGGTGTTATTTATTATTGTTCCTGGACCTCCTTTTCTCTCCTTTCTCATGCACAAGGAATGGCTCCAAAAGAGCAAGAGCGAAAGGAAGGCAGAGCCTTACTTCCTGCTGCAAAAGCTAAAAATTTGAGATGCTTGTTTCCCCCTTCCCTGGCATGGAGGACTGGGGACACATCCTAAACTTGGTGGAACACATCTACCCACCGGAAGAGTGAATCTGGAGCTAATAATGGAAGACTCTGAACCAGAGCAGAGTTCTCCCCGAAGCTGGTCATAGTGGTGTGGGTGCCCGTCCGGAGTGCAGGGCAGGGAGGGAAGCAGACCTGGGCAAGACCCATGTGCAGCCAGGATGGGGTCTCTCCAGCCTGACTCTGTCTGTGGTCCCTGCTGTTTATCCTTGCGTGTTTCGCTGCCTTTTCAAAGGCTTGTTTCCTGCCTTATGTTCTGTGAACTCGTTAACATCTTTTTAAAAAAAATTTTCGACTTCTGCCCACACTGGACTTCTTACTATTCCTTTAGCAGGTGAGGCACACTCGTTCCTTAGGGCCTTAACCCTGCTCTGTCCTCTGCCTGGAAGGTTCTCTCTCCCCATCCCCCACAGATCCACATGGCCCACTCTCTCACTCCTTTGAATTTGCTTCATGTCCGTGTCTCAAAGAAATCGACGCTGGCCACACTACACCCTCTTTAAAATTTGCAAACTGTGCCTCTGCCTGGAAATTCTGATCGCTTCACCCTGCCTTTCTTTTCATTTCCGCATAGCACTTACCAGTTTCTACTGTGGCCTTGACATATATTAGGTCGCGTCACATGAAATTGACAATGTTTTTTGTTTTTTGCCTATAAAATCAGCAATTTCCAATGGTTCAACTTAATAAAATACACTTACCTTTTATTGTACCCACTTGCACTTAAACTACAGAGAAGCAGAGAGATCTGCCTATCTTAACCTTATTGAGGTATAACTGGTACCATAAACTACATCTAATTAAAAGGTATAATTGGACAAGCTTTGACATGTGAAACCATTGTCATCATCAAGATAACGAGCATGCTATTACCCCTGAAGGGTTTCTTGTGCTCTTGTCCTGGTCCCTCTTCCTGCCTTTCTCCAAACCATCACCCTCTCCTGCCCCAAGGCAGCCACTGATGAGCTTTCTGTCACTACAGATGCTTGCATTTTCTAAAATTTTATATAAATGGACTCGTTTGGTATACACACTCTTGTCTGTCTTTTTTCACTCAGCAGAATTATTTTGAGAACCGTTCACGTTGTTCTATGTACCAGCAGCTCACTGTTTCTCACTGTTGGCTAGCCGTCCATTGTAGGGATATGCCAGTTTGTCTACCCAACCCTTTGTTGATGGGGGTTTGCATTGCTTCTAGTTTCTGCCCATTGCAGATAAAGCTGCTAGGAACATTCATGGAAAAGTCTTTGTATGGATATATGCTTTCGTTTGTCTTAGGGAAAATATGTAGAAGTTGGACGGCTGGAGCATCTAGTAGGCAGATGTTAACTTTTTCCTAGAAATTGCCAAACTGATCTTCCATCGTGGTTGAACCATTTTTCGTTCTCACCAGCAGTGAGTCAGTGTTCCGGTCGCTCTACATCTTCGCCAACACTTGATAGGGCCAGTCTATTCTGTAAGTAGTGATGAAGCCCGAGAGCGAGGTTCTTGTCTCACAGAGTCAAAGAATGAATCTCACGGGCAAAGGGGCGTGAGTAAAGCGATAGAATTTTATTAAGCAAGGATGCAGAGAAAGCTCTCAGGAGCAAGAGGGGTCCCGATGGGGTTGCTAACATGGGCCTCCACTGACAGTCTTTTATTTAGAATTGACCAGGGAGGGGCGCCTGGGTGGCTCAGTGGGTTAAGCGTCTGCGTTCGGCTCAGGTCATAATCCCACGGTCCTGGGATCGAGCCCCACGTTGGGCTCCCTGCTTAGCAGAGAATCTGCTTCTCTCTCTCTCTCTCTCTCTCTCAAATAAATAAATAAAATCTTTAACAACAACAACAACAAAAGAATTGGCCAGGCAGCTTGTGACCTTATCATTTTTGTGATGTCTTGGTTTGAGTAAGGACTGGTGATAACATCCTTAATGGCTTACTTCTTCTTTGGGGTCTGGCTATTCTTTGTTGGTCACAATGTGACTGCCATAAAAAGACCCCACCTCTGACCCCCAGGCAGGGTGGTCTGGTTTCGTTATGCCTCAGCGTTTCTGGGATTTCTGTGAGCCTGATCACATGGTCCCCTACCTATCTCGCCTTACCTAGCTCTGCCTGTCCCTTACTCAATGAGACCCTTCAGATGTATATCAGTGAGTCATATACTTGGGGGCAAGATACATGATTGTCAACATGTATCTTGGTGGGCAGGGTAGAGATAAAAGAAGTTTCCAAAGGAATTTTTATATGTTAAAGTAGACTTACAGGATCCTGGGGGTCAGGCTAAGATTGCCTTTTGCTTTTAGCAAAGTGTCAACATCCAGGCAGTTGAGTCCTTAGGGGAATGTCACTCTGCCTGTTTCAAGGACTTGTCAATGGACTGTAAATAGTAAGGAAATTTAATAATTTTTCTTCTGCCTTTGCTTCCCACATCAGTGACACTTCTAGTTTCTATGTAGTAGTCTCTCATTGTGGTATTAATTTGTATATCCCTAATGACTAGTGATGCTGAGCATCTGTTAATGTACTCATTTGCCAACCATGTATCTTCTTTAGTATCTATTCAAATCTTAAGCCCATTTGTTTTATTAGGCTTGTTTTCATATTAGAATTTATTACAGTTTTTATATGTTCTACATTCAAATTTTATATGTTTTTAAAATTTTTATTATATTTATACATTTTATATATAATTCTATTTATATTGATATTTATATATTTTACATAGAATTTCTATTTATAATGTGTTTATATGTGTTTCATATTTATAATTATAATTATAGACATAACTTTTATTTATAATATGTATGTTATTTATAATACATATATGTATAATTATAATTTATATTATATTTTTATATATTATATATTATATGTTCTACATTCAGGTAGGAGATTTGCAAGTACTTTCTCCCAGACTGTGGCTTGTTTTTTTATTTTATTAATAGTGTCTTTCAAAGAATAGAAGTTCTTCATTTTGATGAAATCCAATTTTTTCTTTCATGGCTCGTGGCTTTGGTCATCTCTGAGTAATCTTTCCCTAACCAAGGTCATAAAGATTTTTCTCTTAACGTTTCTTCTAGAAGTTTTACAGAGTTGGGTTCTGCATTTAGGTCTACGATCCATTTTGGATTTAGTTGTGTGTATAAGACATCACTTGAAGTTCTACACAGGGAACAAGAGCCCTGGAAATGGTAACTATTAAAAATACTTTTATCGTTATTTAAAGTTCTTGTTGAAAGCAAAAATATTAACAATGCAGTATGGTGTTTAAAACAATAGTAGAAGTAAAATTTATGACAATAGGATAGAGCCTGGGAGTGAAGATAGAAATGAAAGTACATTGTTTTGAAGTTCTTATCCCATCCAGGAAATCTACTAGAAGATAGACGCATAAATAAGTGAAAGAGGATACTATGGAAGCCAAAAGGAGTGGTTTAATAACGATATACAGAGAGATACAGCTAATACCCCAGCGAGAGATCCAAAGGCAGACAGGAAAAGAGGAAAAAGAGAGCAAAGAACAGATGGAACAAATGGAAAGCAAACAAGACGGTAGCTTTCAACTACATCAGTCATCACATTAAATATAAGCCACGGTGTCTTTTATAACCTGATGTCGAATATTCATCGTTAACAAGAGGGATGTGGGTAGGTGCGTAGATATGGTCTCTTGGAGGTGGTAGAAGTTTTCTTTTGATTCCTTAAATTTTTTCAGTAAAGTTGGATGTGAGACCATTAGCCAAGAAACTGTCGTCTAATTTATTTATTTATTTATTATTTATTTTTTTTGAAGATTTTATTTATTTATTTGACAGAGAGAGACACAATGAGAGAGGAAACACTAGCAGGGGGAGTGGGAGAGGGAGAAGCAGGCTTCCCGCGGAGCAGGGAGCCCAATGCGGGGCTCGATCCCAGGACCCTGGGATCATGACCTGAGCCGAAGGCAGACGCTTAACGACTGAACCACCCAGGCGCCCCAACTGTCATCTAATTTAGCTCTCTATCTTCAAGCCAAGCATCATCCTGAATTTATTTTTATTTTCCTAATTTGGCTCCGAGCAGTTGAGGCATAAAAACAAAATTCCAGATAAACATGAAACTGATTTTAATTAAACAGAAAAACAGGAAGCTAAATTTTTTTTTCCAGCTGCCTTCAATCTAAGAGATTAAAAAAATTAATAATTAACACACAGCTAGGAATCTCACCTGGTGCAACTGCCTCATTCATTTAGAATGCTGGCTGGGAATTAATATTAATGGAGTAGTTTTCATTTAGACTTTTACAGCAGCAAAGACAATTACACCACAGCGGCAGTGCCCCCAGCGGCTTGGAGACTTGCGTGTGTGCGTGTCCTTGGGCGGTATTTTGTTTCCAAATCAGCCCATCAGCAAGTACTTCTGGAGCTCTGGCCATGCACGCAACACAGTGCTAGACACTTTTAATATTCCCCTAGTTCCAGATCAGGGGGTGTTAAATGAATTGCTATAGCTTCCTTCGAAGAGAGTATCTGTCACAGAGTCGAAAGTGGTACGTAAACACTGGAGAGGTCTGTTTGGGTTACACGGTACATCCGTCTTTATGAGTCCTAATGTAGCACTCTTAAAGAATAAAAAATAGCAATGGGATCAGAACTCTGAGGAAGGGTGTACAGTTAGTGAGCCAGCCATTTACTTGAGTTGACTCTTGTCAGCTGTGATGGGCCAAATTTGCTTTTCACTTACACTCGAGAGGGTTTTAGTCCATTTGGAGCGAAAGTAATTGAACACATCATTTAGCCACAGGAATATTTGCACTTTGCAGATGGAAAGGAGGTCTTCCAACGTGGGTGATGAAGTCTGCTTCTTAAGACCAATTTGCCCTTCATTATGATCCCATAATTTAGGAAAGAAACGAAAGTATAGATGTCTCCTGAATTGCCTCTGTTCATTTTCGCAATGCCCTGTCTACCACCTCTTGGTCTAAGTAGAGGGGACACAACTCCGTTAGCCTCGAATCTGCACTGCTCTATCCCACTGTGCAACAAAATTAAGCTCATAAATATCTTAGGCTTTAGGCAGTGGTGGTGTCCATGTGTCTTCTCCTCTGTGTGTGTGTGTGCATGATTCCTTCTTAGGGAACACGGGCATGAAGAATTTAATAAACAAGTGTTTTTCTCTGTGATAGAAAGCCCACTGATGCTAATGGAAAGGGTCCAGCAATCAGGGAGAGCCAGGCTGTAAGAAATGGGTTGCAGCCTCTCTCCGTTTTTATCTTGTTAAAGTGACTGCTTCCAGGGCGCCTGGAGGCTCAGTCTGTTAAGCGTCTGCCTTCCGCTCAGGTCATGATCTCAGCGCCCTGGGATTGAGCCCCACATCGGCAGGCTCATTGTTCAGCGGGAAGCCTGCTTCTCCCTCTCCCTCGGCCCTCCCCCCTGCTTGTGCACGTTCTCTCTGTCAAATAAATAAAGAAAATCCTTAAAAAAAATAATAAAATAAAGTGACTGCTTCATGACAGTCTCTAGAGGGCCCCAGGGTGAATGACTGAGAAGCTGGCTGGCCATGGTGCTGTTTGCGTCAATTCTCTCCCCTGGGAAAGATGTAATGGGGAGAAGCACTGAGTCTCTGGCCTGGTGAGTTTCTTACGTGGGGGAGGAATGAGTGATTCTGTGACTCTTTCCCTGAGAAGAGCAGCTGGGGGCTGAGGAGGAAGCTCGTAGCCAGGCCCCGCCTGGAAGTGGCCCGTGGCTGAGGCGCCCTGTTTTCCATACGTGGAGGAAGCAGCCAACCGATGTTCCCTGGGGCTCTGTGGAAGTTGCCTGACGTCTAGACAGCTCGCGCGGTCCCTTCAGGGTGTGTAAACTTCCAGTGGTGTGACACGGATAGCTAGCGTGTCTCCGGCACCTACTGTGTGCCAGGCCATGTCCTGGGCCTTACGGACTTTCACTCATTCAGTCTTCGCACACAACAGCTCTAAGAGGTGGGTATTAGGGCTCCCTTTCACAGATGTGGAACTGAGGCCCTGAGAGGTCAGATTGCTCGCACGAGGTCACACAGCTGCAAGAGGGCAAAGCCAGGTTTCGAACACAGGATCACAGGACACACAAGACAGGTGGCGTTCACATGAGGAACACGGCCGACCATAACGCTGACAGTAATGGGACCTGCATTTTCCACAAGTGGGGCTCCACTCCAGCTTTACAGATTTTGTCCCCGCAGGTTAAACTGTACTAGTGTTTTAATGAGTAATATTACCTCAACCAAATGGCCATTATCAACAAGGCTAACAAAAGTGTATTAAAATAGGGGCGCCTGGGTGGCTCAGTCGTTAAGCGTCTGCCTTCGGCTCAGGTCATGATCCCAGGGTCCTGGGATCAAGCCCCACATCGGGCTCCCTGCTCGGCCAGGAGCCTGCTTCTCCCTCTCCCACTCCCCCTGCTTGTGTTCCCTCTCTAGCTGTCTCTCTCTCTCTCTGTCAAATAAATAAAATAAAATCTTAAAAAAAAAAAGTGTATTAAAATAAACTTAAACAAAGGCTTTCTCTGATTATTAAATAATACATTGTTATTTGTAATTTTAAGAATATTTTAATGTGAGGAATGACAGTATTGCAAATCTTTTTTACCTCATGGGGCTGCACAGAAAACCTCAGGAGGGTGCTGTGGTAGAGAGTGGCTATTGTAGGTGGGGCATCAGAGAAGACTTCCCGGAGGAGGTGACCTTTTGAGCTATAGTCTATAGTCTGACTATCAAACAACCATGGATCCTGCTGAGGTCAGGAGGAAGGGTAATGTCAAAGGGATCCGCTTGTGCACGCAAAATCTTTAGCAAATAAATAAACAAGATACTTACAGAGGATGACATAAATCTTTAACAAGTAAAATATGTAAATAAACAAGATACTTTTGAAGTATCAACCACAGCCAGTTGGTTAATAGAACACCATAATAAAACATTTTTCATGTGTCTCCCCCACTATCCTTTTAAAAAATGTTTCCACACTTAGCTTCTTTTCTCAGCTCTCTGCTTTGTTTACAGATATTAACTAACTTCCCAGCAGGGTGCCATCCTTCTGTTCTTCTCAGAGGAGGATCTTTTGTGCAGGGTATGCATTTTTTTAAATAAGGACTCTAGCCGTGAGTGTCACTCATTAAATCTTTGTGACACCTATGAGATTTTTATCTGTTTATTTTATTGTGAAAAACCTTTGATTTCTTTTGCATTACTAGCCGCATTGTCTTCAACTAATATAAGTAGGTGGGGAAGAGAGGAGGGTGGGTGGGGTCACGGCAGGAAAGCTAAGTATTCCAGGAGATCAAGGAGCTCAGTTTGGAGGCTTGGCTTGGTGCACTTTGAGAAGGGGAAAGGGCCGGCGTTTGATGGGTGTTTGATGGCCCCAGAGCAGGAAGGAACTAGTGGGTCATGGAAAGGGGCCGGATTTTGTTCCAGGAGAAAATGGATTTGTTAAGAAGATAAGTGTACAAAAAACCCCCTACGTATTCTTCTTTGTGGAGAGGAAAATGAAACAGTGTATTTAATCAAAGGAAAACTATATAGCATAAAATTTTCATCTAGACAAAAAAAAAAAGAATTTTTTTCTATGCTGTTTATTCTAGTCTATCCTACTGTATTTTGTTTCTTCAACTGGACTCCAATTAATTACTTTACTTTAGATCCATTTTTTTAAAGGGAAGTGGTGTGAAGGCTCAGCTGAGGTTTGCTAAGCTGGTTGTCCAAGCTCCAGAACGTGCTGGAAAAAAGGAGTAGTAAGTAAGCTCAGGAAGAAACTGGAGGTCATTACGACTTACATGCAGAGCTGTGACTGGAAGCATGAATTGGGTGGAAAGGGACAAGCAAATCCCAAACCAAATCCCTGAACAGTCACCGCTAATACCCCACAGGTGCAGCCTCCTAGATCTGAGGGGACAGTCTCTGAAGATGACAACTGAGCAGCACGGAAGCAGTGAGGCTGCGGAAACTTGGCCACGGTGAGAGCAGCAAAGCTGCAGCTGGCCCCTTAGGACAGCGTTGTCCAACGAAATATAACACAAGACACACGTGTAATTTAAAATTCTCTAATATCCACAGTAAAAGATAAGAAGGAGACACAGGTGAAATTAAATTTAGAAATCTATTTCATTTAACCTACTCTATCCCAAAGAGGATCATCTCAACATATAATTGATATCATGGGATCTTTGACATCCTTTCTATCCCTACAAAGTCCTCCAAACCCAGCGTACTTATCGCACACTTCAATTTGCCCCAGCCATATTTCAAGGGCTCAAGAGCCACCGTGTTGCCTGAGGAATTCGGGGCTGGGTTACCCAGCCTGTTGGGGTAGGAGGCCAGACTTCTCTCCGGAGAATGCCGCAGCAGAGACTTTCCCGCCACACTGTGGTTTGCAAGAGAGGTAGCCTGTCAGGAAAAAAGAAAAAGGTCACTTCTAGACAGCATGCATCAGAAAGATCCCCAGGTCGTGCCTATTACGGAGCTCTAAGCCACTTCTGCTGTTAACTATGCCAGGGGCCTTCTGCAGATCTGACCTAGTTCTAGGATCCACGATCCTGTGTCTGGAGAGTTGAGGGCAAGTGTGGAAGGACCACATCCCCGAGTCTCCCTCACCTTCCAGTCAAAATTCATTCCACTAATTCGATTACATTGAAAAACATAAGCTTCAGCGAGAAGATGTCATATATTTATAATAACTCTGCGTATTATAATAAGCACTCTCAGTTCATTTTTGTAGTATTTAACCTTTGCAAATTCCCTTTGAATTGAGTTCATCTGCATCGAGAGAGAGAGAGCCACATCGTTATGAACCGGGGAAAGGTCATCATGTAATACCTGCCAAAATGCACATTATCCTGTCTCCTTAGGTTTCTTTTCTTCATTTTCCAGCTTTAGTCTTAGAAGAATTTGCAAGCCTTTAGGTTAAGAACTCAAGGACTTTACTCCCTGAAAGGGTCAAACAATAAGACGACAAACCTTGGGTGTGGGCCAAATATTTAGAGAAAAGTAGTGAGTTCATGGTATACCTGTCCACCCTGACTCCTCACAGGTCACTGTGCACCTGTTCGTCTCCCCATCTCGACACCTCTACATACCACCTCTCATTTGATAGCTTTAGGGCAAACAGCCAAGCCCTCAAGTTATTAAAGTAAATCTGATTTTTTAATTCATTTACAAGCAAATCTTTCAGATTTCCTTATGGGAAATCACGAGAATTCCATTTGCAGCTTGCATCTTTCTTGTGAGCAAGGAAATCAAGAACTCAACATAGCAGTTCTTTTGTGAGACAAGTTTATGCCAAACTCAGCTATTCCTAGGCAATGCTCATCTGAAGTCAACATGCCTCATCCACTGGAAGGGAAACTCACATGCAAATACACCATTCGCAGGAATAATACCACATTCATCTAAAAGTAATAGAGACTTTTGGGGCACCTGGATGGCTCAGTCGATTAAGTGTCCAACTCTTGATTTTAGCCTAGGTCGTGATCTCGGGGGTCCTGGGATCTACCCCCCACCCTCCGTGTCACTCAGCGGGGAGTTAGCTTGAGGATTCTCTGTCTCCCTCTCCCTTGGCGCCCTCCCCCCCGCCCCGCTTACGCGCTCTTTCTGCCTTTCTCAAATAAATAAATAAATATTTAAAAAAATAAAAGTAATATAAACTATTTATTGAGGAAAGTATCAGGGCCAGAGACTTACCACATACTGGAAAGGTTACATATTACTTATATCATTGGGGCTGTAGGCAAAGTGTGTTAAATTCTTCTCCTCGTTTGCGGACATGAACCTGTATTGTGTGATGGTGCCTGCCTCTTGGAGACCTTCACCAGGTGGTAGTCACTAATTTTATGGGTTGCTAGCCTTATACTATTTTTTCCTGCTCTTTATACCCCCAAACTTGACCTGTTTTATTCCCTCCCTTTAATGCTCTAGACTCTAGAACTTATCATGTTCTTTTGGTAGGTGGTGATTTATTACCTTTATGATTTATATTCATACTGAGATAATGTCTATACTTAATCAAATTTTTCACATTCTAAGAACTCTGTTCTATGAGTTTTTTTTAAATTAGCCTTACTGTGGAATAATTTGCATACAATAAAATTAACCATTTTTAAGTATACAATCCAACATGCTTTGACAAATGGTTACAGTTGTGTAATCATCACCATAATCAAGATCTAAAACATTCTTCTCACCCCTAAAATTTCCCTCATAACACCCATAACTTTTAGTGGCATTTTCTAATATTGGGCAGGAAACATTCTTGCCAAGCATGGAAGGTGTGGGTGGAGGGAATGTGGGGTCATTCTATTTTTAATAGTTAAAAATCAGATAAAAGGCTTATTCAGTTATTCTCAGCAGTAAGTACTGTATGGAATGAAGAGGGTACTTATCACAACTTTCTATTCTTATTATTGAAAAATAAAAGAGCTATCTGGTTTATAGCAGAAAGAATTGCTTGATTGGATGATTGACACAGTCAGAAATTTTAGGCAGAATTCTGTCTTCAAACAGCTATGTAACCTTGAGCTTCATGGGGAGAAAAATTAAAAGACCAAGACAGGAAACTTTCATGAGATCAGTTCCCAAATCCTTACTTCCAGATCTGTGAGTATCCAAGCCTGTGTGAAAATGGGACCAGGAAAATACAAATCATTTCATGATCCATGATATAAATTAAATAATAAAAGATGCAGTTTCTTGAGAAGAAAGCATTTATTACTGTTCTTAATTTATTTCTTTCTCGGGGCGGGGGGGGCCCTTGATATCTGGATATATATTTTAGGAAATCAAAATTCAATGCCAAGAGACCATGTCTGAAATTTTTAGTATATCTATAAAATCCCAATAGTAGGAGAATTGGAGAGCTTCCAGGTTGAAAACATATCCACGTCCCAGGAGGGCGATGGACCCCAACTCCACTTGTGACCTCACCTCCCACTCTCCACCCGCATAGGAATCCTCATGTCATTTAAAGCCCTCCAATTCCACACTGACATTGAACCTGAGGAGTATGTTGAATGTCCCAGGAGGGCGATGGACCCCAACTCCACGGGAACAGAAGCTCCTGTGCTCCCAGACCCCACCCACCCTATATGTCTTTTCATCTGGCTGTTCATCTGTATCCTTTACCATATCCTTTCATGAACTGGTAGATGTGTTTTCCTGAGTTCTGGGAGCTGCTCTAGCAAATAAATCTAAGGGGGAGGAGGTCATGGGAACCTCTGATTCATAGGCAACTCCAATGAAATCTGTGGGTAGCCTAGGGACATACTACTCAAAATCGGCATCTGAAGGGGGAGGTGGGGTGGGCAGTCTCGTGGGACCGTGCCCTTGACCTGGGGGCTGTGGCACTGTTTCCAGGCACACAGTGCCAGAACTGAGTGGACCCAGCTTGTGTCCCAGAATTGCCTGGTGTGGGGAAAACCCCACACATTCGGTCGCCATGTCAGAAGTGTCAGGGCTGTGGGAATAGCGTAAGAGTAAAGGCAATGCATGGGAGGAAAGACTGAGTTTTTCCCACACAGGTATGTATGTATTATTATTATTATTTTATTATTTTCATCTTACTGATGAATAAACCAAGACCTAAAGAGATTCATGACTTGCTCAAGGCCACACAGTGATTAAGTTGCATGGCAGGGCTTCAAACCCAGGCAGTCGGGCAGCTGAGCCGGTGGGATTAACCCATTTTGGGGTCTAGACACGTGGAAAAATACTTCAAACTGAGCACTTGTGACCTCACCTCCCACTCTCCACCCGCATAGGAATCCTCATGTCATTTAAAGCCCTCCAATTCCACACTGACATTGAACCTGAGGAGTATGTTGAATTAACAGAGCCCCCAAGACTAGGAGCCTAGTATGACTTCCTCCCTCCCTCCCTCCCTCCCTCCCTTCCTTCCCCTTCCTTCCTTCCTTCCTTCCCTCCTTCCTTCCTTCCTTCCTTCCTTCCTTCCTTCCTTCCTTCCTTCCCCTTCCTTCCTTCCTTCCTTCCTTCCCTCCTTCCTTCCTTCCTTCCTTCCTTCCTTCCTTCCTTCCTTCCTTCCTTCCTCCTCCTCCCTCCATCCCTCTTCCCTTCTTTCCTTCCTTCTTCCCCGTCTCTCTCTCCCTCTCTTCCTTCCCAAGCATACGTTGCATTATCAACTCCATTACAAGGCATTGCCAAGGCAGAGCTGTTGTGGTGACTCCTCAGCTCTGCAGGAGGCCCGTAGGGGTTGGGCGTTCAGCACACGTTTGCAGTGGGTAGTGACACTGATCAGAAGGTGACAATGATGGGGATGACAAGGCTCAGGATGAGAGAGCAGTAGCAGGGGCGCCTGGGTGGCTCAGTTGGTTAAGCGAGAGAGCAGTAGCAACACCAGTTTTGCAGTGAAAGAATCAGAGGGGACCAAGGGGGTGAAACAGAGGCCAGGGGTTCAAATGCTTAGACTTCGGCCCTGAGGTGCAGCACCGACCTGCACCTGGACTAACGACGCATTCACTTGTACCCAGATATCCTGGGCTCGCGGTCCTGGAGCACTATGGGAAGACCACAGAGACAAGGAAAAGAAAGGAAAGGGAATTGTTCAGTAGAGGAGAGAGGGAAGATTCGCAGACTCTCCCGCTTTCATTGCTTTTCAGTGCAGCCCTAAAGGGCTCTTGGCAGCCCTACGGAGCCACAGGCTCAGGGTCAAGGTGGAAACACTCCACTGTTTAACCTTCCTGCTGGAAAGTGCCCATTGTAGCAGGTGAGGGGGAGGCGGCTGCGGCGAATGTTTCTTGCTAAGAGATGCCATCGGGTAGTCCCAGGGCCTTTGGGCCAAGGACCCGTGCCTGGCGGGGTCTCACTTCCAGCCAGTCAACCGTGGCTCTGTTTCTGGGTGGCGGTGCCCATTCCTGCAGTGGCTGTTCCGTTCAGAGGCTCAGTTTCCTCTGCAGACAGATTTGGTCCAGCCTGTTGTCCTCAAAAAGCCCCCCACTGATGGCTGGCTTCAGCCGATGCTCGGCCATTTTAGTAGCCAGTGTATGTCTGTCTGGTCACAGGTAAAAAAATGAATGACCAGGACAGGTGGTGACAGGTGGGGGGATGGCATGAGGCTGAGGTTGCCATGAAATATGTATGGAGGTCTGGGAGGTATGCAAGGGGTGGAAGATGGTTTCTTAATGCCCAGGCTTTGTGCGAGGCAGTTTATATCATATTGAACTTTTTACGTATTTTTACATCTTTTATTTGATTATAAGATATCTAAAATATATGGACCTATAGAAACAACCATGTGGGGCGCCTGGGTGGCTCAGTTGGTTAAGCGACTGCCTTCAGCTCAGGTCATGATCCCAGGATCCTGGGATCGAGTCCCACATCGGGCTCCCTGCTCTGCGGGAAGCCTGCTTCTCCTTCTCCCACTCCCCCTGCTTGTGTTCCCTCTCTCGCTGTGTCTCTCTCTGTCAAATAAATAAAATCTTTAAAAAAAAAAAAAAAAGAAAGAAACAACCATGTGTGTGCCTCTTGGATTTAACAGCTGGGACCTTTCTGTCATCCTGATTCACATCTCTTCTGTGGTCCTTCCAGGATCTGTGCCTTCAATCTCTCTGGAGGAGGTTGCTTGGGGGCATCAGACCAAAGCCCAAATGCTATCATTTAAGAATAAGATGGGACTACCTGATGGCATCTCTTAGCATCTCTTAGGCATCTCTGAGCAGCATTATTCACAATAACCAAGGTGGAAGCAAGCCACTGGATAAATAAACAAAATGTAGTACATATATACAATCGGATATCATTCAGCCTTAGAAAGGAAGGAAATTCTGGCACATGCTACAACATGGATGAAGCTTGAGGCTATTATGCTGAGTGCAATAAGCCAGACACAAAAGGACAAAGATCCATAGAAACAGGGGCACCTGGGGCGCCTGGGTGGCTCAGTTGGTTAAGCCACTGCCTTCGGCCCAGGTCATGATCCTGGAGTCCCGGGATCGAGTCCCGCATCGGGCTCCCTGCTCGGCGGGGAGTCTGCTTCTCCCTCTGACCCTCCCCCCTCTCATGTGCTTTCTCTCTCTCATTCTCTCTCTCTCAAATAAATAAATAAAATCTTTAAAAAAAAAATTTAAAAAAAAAAAAAAAAGAAAAAGAAACAGGGGCACCTGGGTGGCTCAGTCGGTTAAGCGTCTGCCTTTGGCTCAGGTCATGATCTCAGCATCCTGGGATCAAGTCCCACATCGGGCTCTGTGCTCAGTGGGGAGCCTGCTTCTCCCTCTCCCGCTCCCCCTGCTTGTGTTTTTTTTCTCTCTCTCTCTGACAAATAAATAAATAAAATCTTAAAAAAAAAAGATTCATAGAAACAAAGTAGATGGTCGTTGCCGTGAGCTGGGGAAAAATGGAATTATTGTTCAATGGGTACAGAGATGGAGTTCTAGAGATGGAGGGAGGTGATGGTCGTACAACAATGTGAATGTGCTTAATGCTACTGAGCTGTACACTTAAAAATGGTTAAGATGGTAAATTTTATGGTATGTATATTTTGCCACAATTAAAAAACCAATTAGATGAGGAAGCAAGCTGAAACCCAGAGAGGCTTGCTATAAAAACCAATTATGATATGTTTCTCCATTTATTTTTAGTTTGTGTTTTTGTCAATATTCATTCTCATATTTGTGTTATTGATTTTAAAAAAACTTTTTGTCACTAAAGGTAATTTCATCCATAATCCCATGGGCATCCTTAAGGCCCACAAGTTTTGAAGTTTTCTGTGGGTTTTATATTGTGTGCATTTTTATCTTTTGCTTAACATTTTACTCAGTTGAAATATGATACTTTGCACTCTCTTTCCGAAACTGGTTCTCCATATATTAATTTGCAACTTTCATTCTTAACAGTAAGTTTTAATGGCCTGAGAACATTTCATTCAGCCAGTATGCCATCCTTAGTCTATTTGTTTATTTTTGGAGGATTATTTTTGGTATTAACTTTTTTTTTTTTGTAATTCCAAATCATGACTATCATCACTTTATATGCGTTTTAATTAAATTTTGAAAAAACTGAATGGGTTTCATAACCTAAAAATTATTTCTTCTTGACCTCATCTGAATCTAGTCGGCTATGCTCTTCAGTTTATGACATAACATCAGTCTGTATGTGGCTTTTAAATTTTTAAAATTTTACTTCTCCCTTCATTTATGATACCCAGTCTCATTTCTTCTTCTCCTTCTCTCCTTCCTCCTCTTCTTCTTCCCCTTCTTTTTCTCCTTCTTCTCTCCTCTTCTTCTCCTCCTCTTTCTCCTCCTCCCTCTTCTTCTTCTTCTCCTCCTCCTCCCTCTACCCTTTCCCCTTTCCTTCCTTCTCCTTCCTCTTCCTCTTCCCCTCTTCCCCTTCTTCTCCTTCTCCTCTTCCTTCTTTTTCTTTTTCTCCTCCTTCCCTCCTCCTCCTTCTTCCTCTTCTTTGTCTTCTTTCTCCTCCTCTTCTTGCCATACACACTTCCAACTGGCCTTCCCTCATTTTATTTACATGTACGCATATGCCTCAAATGCATAGTGTTTTGTGTTTTGAAAAACCTACTTCAATAGCATTGTGCTTTAAATCTCACTTTGTTCCTTTTTCATTCAACATAGTATTTTTGATATCCATCCATGAAGCTAGTTAATTCCCCGACCATTGCATAGTGTTCTATTTTATTGACAGTTCACATTTGGACACACACCTAGATGTCTAGCCCCTTGCTACTGGAAGCAATACTTTGCCTGCTCACCAGTTTACATCTCCCTTTGCTTTTGTGAGGTAGTTTTTGTGGGGGGTACTTGCACGCAGGCTTGGAACTGCCATGCCCTAGGGCATCCCAAGTCCTCAGTTACAAGAACACTGTCAGGTTGCTCTCCAATGCTGAGCTGTGGCTGAGGACTCTGAATTTCCAACATCCTCACCAGAGCTTAGTGTGTGGTAAGTTTCTAATTATTGAATTATTGACAACCTCAAGACAGTGCGATAGTGTTTTAATTTGCTTTTCCCTGATAATTAGAGAGGTGGAACATCATTCTGGCTAGTTTTTATGCGAATTAAACTATTAGTATCCTTTATCTTTTTTATATTGTATTTCCTATCTTTCTTGCTGACTTACAGGAATTTTTTTTTTTTTTTACATATTCTAGAAGTGCTGAATCTGGCCTAATTCCTTTCTAGTCCTATTAGAAATGGGCTAATTAGACCATGATTAGTCTATGCTGAGATATGTCGACATTTGGGTTAGATATAAATCCCTGAACACCAATTCTCTTGACAAGTCCGGTTGGATTCTACAAAACTTTCAGAGCTTGATCTGTGTCTATATACACAATTTGAAGGTCTGACACTTTAGGGAAGGAAAACTTTTTTTTTTTTTTTTTTTTTTTAAAGATTTTATTTATTTTATTTATTTATTGGAGAGCGAGCGAGATAGAAACAGCATGAGAGAGGAGAGGGTCAGAGGGAGAAGCAGGCTCCCCGCTGAGCCGGGAACCCGATGTGGGACTCGATCCCAGGACCCTGGGATCATGACCTGAGCCGAAGGCAGTCGCTTAACCAACTGAGCCACCCAGGCGCCCCGGAAGGAAAACTTTTTTCTCAGGAGCCCCAGCAAAAATCTAGGGCCAAGATCTCATTGACTTATGCTGTGTCCTAAACCTTTTCTGACCACCCTGCTCAGGAATATGGGACATTCTGGTTGACCAGGTCTTGAAAGAGGCTTCCCCTTGGCATGTCATCAGATAATTCCTTTTTACAGGGGATACAACTCTGCAGAGACACATAAATAAATAAGCACATTTATGTCATTAAGATGTATATATTTTAGGGGCACCTGGGTGGCTCAGTCGGTTAAGCATGGGACTCTTGATTTCGGCTCAGGTCATGATCTCAGGGTCATTAGATTGAGCCCTGTGTGGGGCTCCATGCTGAGTGTGGAGTCTGCTTAGGATTTTCTCTCCCTCTTTCTCTGCCCCTCCTCCCCCAACCTCCCCCAACCTCTCTCTCCCCCTCTCTAAAAAAAAAAAAAAGATGTATATAGTCTATTCCAATATTAAGACATTATCCATCTCTCCTTTTCTATTAAATAAATATATATTGAATTTTATCCAATGCCTTTTAGCACCTATGGGGATGATAATTTTATTTTATTTCTACTTTGATTTATTAAAATGCTGAAATACATTATTTTACTTCCTATAATGAAACTTCCTGGTATTCCTGCTCTGAATCCCACCTGCTCATCAGGTAATGTTTTTTTTAATGTGACTCTAAAACCTGTTTTCAAATATTAATGATTTACTAATTTTATTTTGAGAATCATAATTGAAAGGCTCTTTAATTTTCTTTTTTGTGTGCTGTCTCTGTCAGATGTTAGTGTTATGCTCTATGAAAAGAATGTGGAAGATTCTTACTTATTCCTGCCATGCCCTGGGGTAGTTGAAATAGCGTTGGTGTTAGTGTTGTTTAATATTTTGACAGAATTTAGCTGAGAAATTATCTGGTGATCCCACAGTCAGGTTCATTTTTTTTTTTAAGTTTTAAGATTTTTCCCACTTGTATCAATTTACTTTTGTTTTCTGAAGATGCAAAACATTAATATAGGTCAAAAGTCAAAGCTACTTTAAAAGGTATATTCTGAGGAGCCTTCTGCCCACTCTTGTTTCTTCTGCCTCTTCCCACTCAAACTCAGAAGGTAACACATTGTGTTAGCTTCTGATTTATCTGTATGCAAAAATAAACACATATATAGTAGATTCTTATTTCCCCCTTTTTCCTTTACAAATGGTATATCTTCTGTATCGTGGATTTTTCTTTTGCAGCCTTAACAGTACATCGTTAAAATTAGTCCATATCAGTTTATACAGATTTTTTCTTTTCTTCCTTTTTTTTTTCTTTTTTATATCAGCATCTTTTTTCATTGAGTGGATGACCATGATCATTTATTCAATTCCCAATGTATGGGATTTAGATTCTTTCCATCATTTTGCTATTACAAATAATATCACAATGAATACGCTTGTGAATGTGGTTTCTTTTTTTCTCCCTGTGATATTCAGGGTAAATTCCCATAAATAGAATGCCTCATATTCACAGGCTTTGAAAGGAAGGTGAAGTCTTAGTTTTTATTGTCCAGAGTTTGCTACATATTAATCAGATCTACACTTTTATGTGACTTAGATTTTTTTTTTTCCTCACCCAACCTGTCATGATCTGAAAGACGTATGTATATAGGTCTGCTTTTGTGGATGTGTCTTTATCTCTTGTGTGTTTCGTGTAGATTTTTCTCTGTGTATTTTGATCCAACGTCATGTAGCACACAGCTAAGCACCACTTTAAGATCTGCCTCTTAAAGCACTTTTCTTGGTTGATTTAACATGTTGGTACCTGAATCCCACCTCGTCTGATACTAGGACCATGACCCTTGCTTTCCCTAGTCTGCATTTGCATCTGTGTGCCTTTGATTTTCAACCATCTTGACATAGGCATCATTCTGTTGAATTCCACTTAGAATCCCATCTGAGAGCTTTTCTTTTCATAGATGAGTTTATCCTGTTACAATTTTGATATGATGACATTTATCTTAGTCATGTTATGTTATTTGGTTTTTTAGCCTGTCCTTTATTTTCCTTTATTTTAGTGTATTTCGCTAAGTGAAATATTTTTTCCTGTGTGTGCAGCTGTGTGTGTTCATGTGCACACAGCTTCTAGTAATTCAGAATCTTCATGTGCAGTTTTTAGTTTTTCTAGGGATTACTTTATAATTTTGTGTAATATACTTAATCCTTTAAAGCTTTAATTTTGCCTAATTTCTCATTATGATGAAATTAGTTTTTTTCCACATTCTTCTGTCTTCTCTCCCTTTCTTCCTTCCTCTTCCTCCTCCTCCTTCCCTCCCTTCCTCCCTCCCTTCCATTTTTTCCTTCCTTCCTTCCCTCTATTCTGTTTTCCAGTTATATCATAAAATGATATAAAGACCTTGTTTAAATAAAGATTCAAATAGGATCCATGTATTTTGATGGATTACTATGCTTTAAGTCTCCTTTAATCTATCAGCTCTCAGATCCAGGCTTCAGTTCTCAAAGTATTAGTTTCATAAAATTTAATTTTGTTTTATAATTATCTGGAGTGTTTTCATGGTCATAAAGCAAGATAATTTAATAAACCCAATTTGACTGTTTCTGTTATTATTCTTCGTGCCTATTTTTAAGACTTTATAAAAGATGAAACCCTTTTTTTATTTGCACGTTCGCTTTCCACTTCCTCCCTGTCTTTACTTGCCTACTTTTGTTTGTGATCATTCTATTTCTCATCTTCAGATTTCATGGCATTGACATTCTGTTTGATAACCAGAATCTCAAGATGGTTTTAGGCTTAGTCTTATATATAAATAGATTTGTCTCACTTACCTTCTTTTCTTTTTTTTTTTAAAGATTTTATTTATTTATTTGACAGAGTGAGTGAGAGAGCATGATCTGGGTGCGGGGGAGAGGCAGAGGAAGAGGGAGAAGCAGATTCCCCACTGAGAAGGGAGCCGAATGTGGGGCTGGATCCCAGAACCTGGAGATCATGACCCGAGCAGAAGGCAGATGCTCAACCATCTGAGCCACCCAGCTGCCCCAAAATCAGTTTCTCCTGAGATATGGTCTATCTTTTCAATCAGTAGATTAAATCTCCAATTTTTTTTTAAAGATTTTATTTATTTATTTGAGAGAGAGAATGAGAGACAGAGAGCATGAGAGTGAGGAGGGTCAGAGGGAGAAGCAGACTCCCTGCTGAGCAGGGAGCCCGATGCGGGACTCGATCCAGGGACTCCAGGATCATGACCTGAGCCGAAGGCAGTCGCTCAACCAACTGAGCCAGCCAGGCACCCTAAATCTCCGTTTTACAAAAATTTTGCTGAATGGTATATTTTTTCTGTTCTGTATGTGGAGTTTTCCTCTTCAAAGTCATCAAATATGCATGAGTTGAATGTCCTTTGTCTCTTCCCCACAGCTTTTATTTACTATACTTCTTTTAAGCACCTTTTCATTGATTTTGCTGATGGTCCTCTGGTTTGTCTTCTCGAGTCTTCCCTTTAGTGAATAACTGTTATTTCTATGAGAAGCTTGTTTTTTGTTCTGCTTATCTTCTGAACGTGATCATTGTAGTCTTCACCTCTTTATGTCATTTTTTTCATTTTCTGGAACATTTTTATCTGTGCTCTGATCTATTTTTTATAGAGGTGATTTGTCATTAAGTTCTTTTAATTCTTGGGGCAAATATTCGGTCGCACTGATCACGTGCTCGCTAGTACCATTGCTTTAGTTCGACCTAACTTGCTGGTGAACAGGCCCGTTCATACACGGCAGTAGAAATGAAAAACGGCACAACCCCTGTGGAGGGGAATTTACTGATAGTTGTCAAAATTATAACCACTTCCAGGAATCTACCCTAAGGGTACACTAACAAAAACGTGAAGTGATTCTATGCACAAACGATCCATTGCAGCACCCATTAGAATAGACAAGGTGAAAAATGAACCAAATGGTCATCGATAGACTATGGGTTTAATTAATTAATTAACACTAGAAAGTACCATGCATCTGGAAAAAGGGAATGAGGAACAATGCTACTTCTTTAAGTACTTCTGCGTAGTGATCTCCAGGATACATTGTTATGTGAAAATATGCCAAGTGCAAAATGGCACCTTATCTAAGGAAAGACAGAAGAATGAAGTATTTCTATGTTTAACAAAAAATAATGAAAAGATAAATATCAGTACAACTGGTTACATATAATGGGAGAGAGGTAAAGTTGAGGAAACAGAAATGGTATCAGACTTTTCTAAATGTGCTTTTCTGGCAGGTTTAACTTTGAAAGCAGGTAATGTTTTTGCATAGTTGTAAAACAATTAAAAATTGAAAATAAAATGAAACAAACACAGCTACTTGTCTATTAGACCTGTGACTGACCAGAGAGGATTATTTCAAATGAATTGAAAGTACAGTACTTTGACTCTATAGCTCTTATGGGATAAATCCTAAGGACACACACATACACAACTGTACAGAAAAAAGTTTCCAATAATCATATTATTAGTCTTAATAATATCTTAATAATACACTTAGTTGTTATTCCAATGTGTATATGTACTATATATTATTGGCATAGAGCAAATGAATATGAGAAGAGGGAGTATGTGTGGCCAAGATTTGACTTGTGCTGGTGATTGTTGAATAAGTTGCTGCAAACTCGGATTAAAACAATACGTTTAGGGGCACCTGGGCGGCTCAGTCGGTTAAACGTCTGCCTTCAGCTCAGGTCACGATCTCAGGTCAGGGTCCTGAGATTGAGCCCCGCATCAGGCTGTTTACGCTCAGCAGGGAGGCTCCTTCTCCCCCTCCCTCTGCCCCCCCTCCCCTGCTCAAATAAATAAATTTTAAAAATCTTAAACAACAACAACAACAATAACATCTTTAGTCTCCTACAGTTAGTTCCAAAATCACTTTCAGTGGGCTGAAATCAAGGTGTCCGCAGGGCCACACTCCCTCTGGAGGCTAGAGGCAAGAATCCAGTTCTTGGTCTTTCCCTGTATCGTAAGCACATCCCTTGGTTCAGATCCCCTCCCTCGGTCTTCAAAGCTGAGGACACAGCACCTGTTTCTCTCTGCTTCTCTCACATGGCCTTCTTTTCTTTTGTCTGAAGTCCAATTTCTCTCTGCCTCCTTCTTATCAGGATACTTGGGATTACGTGATAGGACCTGCCTGGATTATCCAGAATAATCACTTTATCTCAAGATCCTTAACTTAAGCACATCTGAAAAGATCCTTTTTCTATATAAAGAAATATTCCTGGATTCTATAAACATATAAATATGTATGTGTATATATATGTGTGTGTGTATATCTCTGTGTGTATCTCTGTGTGTGTGTGTGTGTGTATATATAGATCTACATACACACACACACACACATATATTTTAAAGGCTTTATTTTTAAGTAATCTCTACACCCAGTGTAGGGCTTGAACTCACGACCCTGAGATCGAGTCACATGCTCCTCTGACTGAGCCAACCAGGTGCCCCTATTTTCAAGATTTTATTTCCAGATTCTATAGATTAAGGACCCAGGTATCTTTGGGGGCTACTATTCAGCCTGTCATATTGGGTGATGGGCACGTGGGAGATTCATTATCTTATTTTCTGTTCTGTAGCATAGTTTGGAAAATTTTCTAATTAAAAAGCAAAGAAATAAATTTGTCCAATGTGTAGGCCCTGTGGCTTGTGCAAGATCATTGATTTAGATGGGATCTTGGGACCCATAACCCAGCTCTTTGTTCTGATAAACCAAATTGTGCTGCCACTCACTTATCAAGCTGCAGGGCTTAGGGAGCTGGTGACCTATAAGAATGCTTTCTTCTTTCAGAGCTATTTCATTTATCATGACTTCTATAAACCTGGAGGCCCAGGGTTTCTAGTGATTGGAGGGGAGATAGCTGCCAGCGGAGGCTCGTGTTACCGACCGTTACCTGGTTACCGATGCCAAGACACTGGGAGCCTCCTGCTTACTTCTGGAACACGGGTTTTATGGACATAGCCAAACAGTGGGGTAAGTCTCAGGGTTCCTTTTTTGTGGCTGTTCTTGTTGCTGCTGTTATTCTTCCTCTTTTCATGCAATTTAACTCTAAATATACTCCTTTTTTAGAAGCTAAATATATGAAAATTCACATGACAAAAAAGAAAAACTCTAGGTCGACGATGGGGATGGGGTGACTTTCTTGATACAAAGATTCACATGAAGTTTCTTTTTTGAATAAAATGTACTCCTCTTGTACTATAATTTCATGTTGAATTTTTTCCTGGACATAGTTGAGAAAAATGATATGCCTGTAATTTTTTTTTTTGTATTCAGATGGAATTAACATGAAAATTAGTCTCCCCACGGAAGCAAGGGTGACCCTTTTGTTAAAACAATTTATCAGTGGTAACCGATGTCTTACTAAGTTTCAGCCTGCAGTGGTAGAATGAGAAGCAAGAACACAAGGTCTATTTTTGCCTCAATAGCTTATTCTTGCTTCCTACATTTTGTTTTTGTCAGTTGAAAGATATATCTTTAGCTTACTTACTTATAATTATAAACTGTTCATTGCATGAAGTCAAGCAAATAGAATAGAGTTTAAAAAGTGTCTCTGAAGGTTTTGAAAAAAAAACCCATGTAATGTCAAAGTCTTTTATTCTCATTTAAATAAGAAGTAAGGATTGCTCCTTACAACCTTGAGAATGTGATTAGTGTCAGTGAAGTGATACATTTATTATATGAGGCGTAATTCTTGGGACTACTTATTATGACAGGCCAATAATTACTTAAGGTTCTACCAGCCTCTTTCTAGCTGTGACTCAACAAAAGTGATTTTGGATTCTAAGTTGCTTAGCTTTTGGTGGTAAGGTAACTATTCCAGTGTACGAGAGGAAAAAAATCCTTTTTCTTTCTGTTCTCCTGGATTCTGCAGCTGCGGCCCTGTAACATTAGACTGGCAATAGATAGATCAGCAAAAAGAAAACAAAGAGAAGTTTCTCACCATGGATGCTGCTCGCACACACAGCAGCACCCAGAGATGAGTAACTCAAAGGGATGGTTAGAACTTGGGCTTAGACTGCCTCTGGCTCAGGTCATGATCCTGGAGTCCCAGGATCGAGTCCCGCATCAGGCTCCCAGCTCAGCAGGGAGTCTGCTTCTCCCTCTGACCCTCTCCCCTCTCATGCTCTCTCTCACTCTCTCTCTCAAACAAATAAATCAAATCTAAAAAAAATAAATAAATAACTTGGGCTTATACATCATCTTAATAAAAACCAGGAAAATTTTGGAGAAATTGACAAGACAAAGGAAAAGTACTTTAAGTTTCTAGAGTGTCATGGTGACTCCACAGTTGTCTGGGACCCAGGCTACTTCCAGTTTTCTGATCTGACACTAATACAACAAGGAGTTCATCTCCTGGTTCAGGATCCACATTCCAAGCAGCACAACAAGAGGGAAAATACACTTACATCAGTTGTTTTTTAAGGACATTTTTTTGGAAGCTTGCCCAGAATGTTTCCAGTACCTCCTATTGGCCTGAACGTAACCAGCAAGTCCCCATCTGGCTATAAGGGTGGCTGGGGCATGTAGTGTTCATTCTGGGCAGCTGTGTGCCCAGCTAAAATTCAGGAATTTAATTACCTCAGGATGACAGAGAGAATGGATATGGGGGGCGGGGCGGGGATTAGCAAGTCAGTTATGGCTTCTCAGCAGTGGAATTCCTGAGCCAAGCTCTATTTTTTGTCTTTTGAAACCCTTGTTACATGAGGAGAGATTGCTTCCAGATAGGTTCTACCACTAAATGCTTCCACAATCGGTGCACGAGAAAGCCTTCCTCATTACATCCATGCCAACACGGAGTGCGATTATCTGAAATAAAGATCTCTGCCAGCTAGATAGGAGGAAAAAATATCTCAATTACATTTGCATTACTTCAATAATAAAAAGAGCTGAACTTCTTCATATGCTGGCTGGTCATTTGTATTTCCTTTTTGTGAATGTCTTAAATCCTCTGTCTACTTCTAAATAAATATTCAGCTAGTTGTAGAATAGCATTATACAGTTTGAATTGAGTGGGTCAGGGATGAGAGATTTTTCTTTTCAATAATTAGGATTTAAAAAAAAATCCTAGGTTAATAGGAAATCTTCTTATGGAAGGAACAACACTGAAAAATAACTAAATAGTACATTATTTAGTTTTTTGTTTTGTTTTGTTTTGGACTGAGGAAACTCACATTTCAATATGACTCTGTCTGATGTAGCAGGTAAACCACAAAGACTGGAAAAATAGCATCAAGTATAATTGTGAGTTTTCTTGACTCTTTGGAAAGAGTTAAATCCCTGACAATTTAGCCCTTTTAGAAATCGGCTATTTTCTGAGTCAGGGTGATAATTTGGTGGTCATGGTTCTGTTCAGGGTATGAGGAAATGTCACCATATGGATGAGATGGGCACTTGAAGCTCCTTCACTCCGGGGACAAGGGGAGAGACAATCAAGGTGAGACTTCGAAAAATGACAATGATTATTGCCAGTCCCTGCATTTACATCTCACTGTCATCCCAATTATCTGAATTAAATTTTCACGTGGGGCCTGGTAGCAACAGGCTCTTAAAAATCCACATTTTTATTCTGGAACGGAGCCTTTGTCGGGCAGCTTATCATTCTGTTTTGTTTTCCTAAAGAGTGTGTTTGTGCTTTATTTGGAGAAATCTGAGCACCTGCAGCTTTTACCTCAGCAACAGGCAGACCTTGGCCAGCATTGTCAACGTTCGAATGGCAATAGCAAGAGGGCAGGAAGCTCACCCATGACGCGTGGGTGGCGTTTGGCGGTTCTTACTAGGATCCCCGGTAGTGTGGTTGAGAATAAGATACACGACCCTCCTCACTGCTGTCTTGGGTGACAGTGCATGGCCCCAAGCGAAAGCTGATTTTTATGGTGAGTATGCACTTAATAAAGAAAGGAGTTTCTGTCAGCGAGTGAGTTACCGTACCAAGTGGACACAGGGTCATCCCAACTAGAGTTGGGTCTATGCCCATCCCCCACACGAGACTTTCCAGGAGAGAGTCCTGACCTTAGTTGTTCTCCATATTTACAGATATTTGATTAGTGATAGCTTATGAATAGGGGAAAGGGTAAGGTAAGTCTCAGCTGCTGATTTGATAGTGAAGGAATCCATGATTTAGCTATTTCCAAAGGAGCGAAGGAAAAAGTCCTTATTTTTTGAGGAACAAAATTTCCGATCTCAAAGTTGCCTTTCAATTATCTGACATGTTGCTAAGCCATTTATAATTAATGTCCTTAGGATTTTCCCATGTGGATAAATACTCTTGACTGGCAATTTTGGCCTCTGCATACGTGTTCCTGTCAAAATGAGTAAGGAATTAAAATGACTCAGTGAAGTTTTCCTTGCCAAACAAAATAAAACAGAATGACCAAAAAAAAAAAAAAAAAAAAACACCAAAAGCTCAGAGATACATTCTGGGTAATATTTGCTTGAATATTTGAATTTTTCAAAGGTGACTAAGTATTCAACCAGCCTTCCAGGTCTTGTTTCTGTAACTTTGATATAATCTCATCTGTCCCGATGACTCTGAAAGCTGGAACATTGAGTTATTTCTCTACCTGCCTCTTTTAAAGGGTAAAGCCATGTCCCAGTTGATTAACAGGATCAGGATTTGCAGAATGTGGTCAATAAGTCTCTGTTTGCTGCTGATTTCTTGGCATCCTGGCAAAATTCTGTGATCTGCAGTGCCTTCGATTTGCTATATTTTTAAAAAAGAGAAAACTGCAAACTTAAAAAAATTACATTTTATAAATGAATACAATTAAACCATCCTAAATGCACTGACCTATTATTTTTGTTATTATTTTATTTTCTTAGAGTACCTTGAAGAAGACCAGAGGTCTACAGCCACTCATAACAGCGAATACCCAACAGTACTGGAAGAGATTTCAGACACCACTGTGGAGCTGCTGACCTCTCTGGCAAACTTCATAAAGCTTAGAGCTGCTCTCACGTAAGTGGACTAGTGTGTGGGAAGATCTGTGCTGTGACAGTCTTGCTTTTCTTGAATTTGCATCATTAATGTCCCTTCCTTAAGTGAAGGTGACTTTATCTGGGAAGAAAAGAGGATTTTGAACAGTTTGTTTTCTTTTTGATATTGTTTATGTTGAGTAGTTTTATATTGTGTGAGAAGGGGAACTGGGACCATGGTGGATGTTCTTAAATCTGGTGGGAGTGGATATGGGAGGAATAAACTGTGGGCACAACAGACAGGGCTCACAAGGGACAGGAGAGGGAGGGAGCCATCACTGGGGTCCTCAGGCAGCCAAGAGACACCACAAAACATTCACCCTGGAGAAGGAGCGTTAACCAAAAGGGAGGGGACCCTGAGGATGAAGTTAGCCATGACCATGAACCAAACAATGGTGAGGTTTTCCATAGGATTTGGACAATCAAGACATGATGTGGTATTGGAGCATTTCAAGAACTGAACTAAAAGTGTATTTGTATTTAGATTTCCTTTCTCCCCTTGAATAGGGAGGGCTTTGTTGTTCTAGATCTAGGCTGGAGATTTCCACTGTATGGGTGAAAGTTCCTTTTTTTTGAAAGGAGGACAGTTCTCTGAAAAGTGAATTTGGGAAAAGAAGATAATCTACAAGTGAAGGATAAGAAATCATGGCATTTATCCTTACCTCCAAGAATAAAAGACTATATGTAGCGGGAGACTAGCTTCCAAAGGCATCACATGGTTTTACTCTTACAGGTACTTAGGTTAGAGAAAAGAAGGGAGGAGGTGACTGCCTAAACATGAACAATGCACCCAGGCCAAATGTTAAAGAAGGGCAAGGTAGATCTCTGGAACAGTCAGAGGACCTGTTGGAAAGAATCACAGTTTTGCATGAATGTTTCACATTAACCATGCGATATCAACCATTCCTTTGGCAGGCAGACATTAAGTCCTGGTGATAATAAAATACACCAGCAGGGGGTGCTATCCCCTCAAATTTCCTTCCCTGGATGCTAAAGGTCATCTCAAGGCTTTATGTCTTTGCAGATAAGTGGAGACTAAATGTAAGTTTGTCAAATAATTGAGTTGTCTCGGGCATGGCACTGTCTAGATTGGGTATTATCCTAATAAGGTGGGAGCAATGGCTTTCATCCCCACCTGCTCTGTTTTGTGCCATGAAGGTCTACCCCAGGCAACTGGCGTGCAAATGTCCTCATTTGGCCACAAGGGGACGGGAGAAGATCATGCGAATGGGTTAATAGAAATCCAACACATTTAATGGAAACCTATCTCAACATATGCCAACGGAAAGTCAAGACATTTGTTTGCTTTAAATCAAACGCATTTAAATTACTATTATGTTTATAGATATAAATGCTGCTTCAGGAAGAAGATCTTTCAATGTTAACTCATCAATCACATTTTATCTTCAGACTGCAGAGTTAAAGCAAGTGTTTATTGCTATATATTCTAATATTCAGTTAACTTATTAGCAGCTACATTTTTTCAAGCCTTTTCAATTGGCTTCACATTAATCGTTTAGTTCTTCCAGTGCATCGGTCCACAGTAGGGCTCCTCTGGGAGACCTGGCCAGGTTGCTCCAGACTAGTCCAGGCAGTGGTGCAGGGATGAGCTGAGACTTACAGGGCAGGCCCTGCCTGCTGCGGTCTTGAGCCTTGCTCCATGGGACTGCTCACGCTGGGGACACAGCCGCCATGGCCCCATTTACTTCCCTTCCCGGGCACCGCCTCATAACCCTGCAGGCTCCCAGACCCTCCTGACCCAGGTGGTCAGGCTGTGACCCCAGCTCCAAGAGCAGAACAGGAGGGACTAGATCTTTCAGGGCTTCCAGAACCCAAACTCCCAATGTAGACCTGCCTGCTTCCCAATACCTACTTCCTCCGACCCCACCAGAGCAGGAATCTGATTCAGGCTTGGTTTACCCTTCAAAACCCTCTAGGTCAAAAAGCAATGGACTAAGGTTCAGAAGTGCCAGGCTCCAGTCCGGGCTCTCCTTGCCTGGCTGAAACAAGGCATGCCTCCCCAGGCCTCACACACGTTGAAACCCTTTGCATGACTCAATCTCCCGATGACTCTAAATGAAACCTTCTTACCTTTTCTTGTTCGCATTTACTATTCTCCCCCAAGGTCAGGGCTGCTTTCTCCTTTAACTTCCTTCTATTCTGTCAGCCTTTCCTCCATTTTGGCTAGAATAAGATATTCAAGAGACCCTTGACATACGAAAACAGTAATTCTCAGCCCTACATAGAGGTTAGACTCCAGGATACTTTTTCAAAAATACAGAACTTAACGCTCCCCACCTCCCACTGTGGATTTAGTGGATTAGACACCAGTATTTCTAGAAAGCTTACCAGGCCATTCAATGCACAGCCAGGTTGAGAACCACTGAAGTGAGCAAAGAGGTTCAGGAGGAAGGTAGTTCGTGGAAAAGGGAGGCTTAAGTATTCAGTAAAGATATTAAAGGAAGGGTAACCCCACAAAGAGAAGGAAAACTGGTAACAGAAGGAATTAAACGTCTTCTCCCCACTGATAAAAACCACACAGATACATCTTTTTCTTTAATATTTTTTCGCTTTGGTGTTTTTCTTTTCTTTCTTTCCTTCTCCTCCTAGATGGAGAGGAGGGGTGGAAAATAAACATCAAAAGTCCGTCCCTTCCTAAAGTCCCCACTTTCCAGAACAGTTTCTTCTTTCTTGCACTTTCCAGAGAAAAACGTACTCGCCAAGACCTCATTACTGCGCAGACATAAGAAGCCTAATTTGACAGGTGGTAAATCATGATCTTTGCCGTCTAGGAGGTCCCAGGGGTGTGTTGTGCACAAATATCTCCCAACTTTAGTGTCTTTCTGGATGTGAGTAAATTAGAGCCACGCAGCCCCAGAGATGGTGAGAGGAATGGATGTTGGAGAGATTCACGGGGCAGATCTCAGGGATGAACTGGATCTAAGGTGTGAGAAATGGGCAGGGGTCAGGAATAACTCCTGGATTTCTGGCTTACATGACTGGCACTGAGTTGTCCAAATTTCAGAGAACAGTGCGATTTAATGATTAGGCACTCCAGAGGTTAGAAGATGACTAAGACCATGACTCGAGTCTAGCAAGGTCACCTTATCCTAAAAAAAGACAATAGTCAGAAGACTATAGTAAGTATACCCCTTGCATGTACATATTCTAGAAATTAAGCAGTTAATAGAATATTCTGATTTTAGGTAGTTATAAACCAAAAGTGGGTAATGAGAGAGTTATGTTTTAGGATATATTGGTAAGACACACAAATGTCATCAAATTCTGAACTTGGATGAGTAAATGTTCCAAGCAAAATCATAGATCAAATACAAATGTCCAAAGCAAACCCAACTTATGGGATGGAGTGCTCAGTATAATGAAAGTTTGTTTTTATTTAGATGTATGGAATTGCTAAAGTTCCCTCTTGTGTGTGTCATTGGGAGGGCTGAATTTAGGTCTAATTATGCCCAATTACTAAGAGTCTGTCCGATTCCGACTTTACGTGGGGAGGGGTTGGTGAAATCCCCATGCTTTCTCACCGTGGACTCGGGTTGCAGATTTCGATGCGTGTCAAGGTGCATTGCAAGGTCACTTGTTTGTCCACTGAGACCTTCTATACACCTCTGATGGAGTTCAGGTGAAATCAGTATCTGTTTTCTTTAATACATTTCAGGACCTTGCCTCTGCACCTTCAGAAGCACTGCTTTTTAGCAAATCTGCAGGTTCATGGCCTTTCCATTGTGCAACCACTTCCTCGCATACTGAACAATACTGGATTCCTTAAACTGCTTATGCAAAGTGACAGACCAGGCTTTTTCTCATCCAAGGTCTCTGATATTACAGCTACTGCAAGTCATTGAATTCCTTTGGGTCTCAGTGTTTTCATCTGTAAAATGAAGTGGTATATCTAACGTCACTGCCACAATTCTGGGATCCTATTTGTGCTTTCCAGCTCCTTCTTAACTACTCCAAACTCTGTCTCTAGAAGGTGCAGCATTGAGTGATTAATTTTTTTTAAATTAGCATCTAACAATTTATGTTAAAATGGGCTTTCACCCACTACACTTCAATAATACATTTTTTAAAATGTGCTTTCATGGAATCACGAAACAGCCGGAGTGTCAGAGTGTTATAAAAACTAGGCACGGCATCAATTCATTGGCTTAATGTGCCTCCAAAATGGATCAAAATACACGAATGTGCTTTAGCATGCTGATTTCTGGGTATTTCCATAGACCTACGGAGTCAGAATCTCCAGGGAAACAGGAACAGGAATCTGTATTCTCCCTCCGGTTAAAGATGTGAAATATTCATTTTATGAGACTCTATCTTCCTAGTGTAAGTTGATACAAAGCTTGAAAATTTCAGGAGTGTTTACCCCTCAACTGCATCATTTCTGCCTCTGAGTTTGTTCACGTGACACTCCTTGTTCTGAAATGTTCTCTCCCTTTACCTTAACAAAATCCTATCAGTCAAAGCCTTCATCAAACCGTGTCTGCTAATGGCTCATAGCTAAGCATCACTTCCAGCAAGCAAGTGACAGTCATTGGGGTCTGTACACGCTTTGTTACCAGCGTGACATTCATCTGTCACCCTCTATGGAGACCCCTCTCCTTGCTCACGGCACAGTACAGCTCCCAAGCATGTCCTTCATCTCTTAATTCCCCCTAAATATGCAGTCTAACCCCCACAAATGAGCACTCACTTATAGGTTTTGCTATTTTTTCCCACGTGCCACCTATCTGTCCAACTAGATCTGAAATCCAGCAGAGGCAAGGGCCAATTTCTATTGGTTCACACAGTAGCCTCAACTAATATCTGGCAATTGATCAGAGATGGGAAAAACATGTGAATTGTAAATGTGCAAGATGATGTTAGTGTTTAACTATAAAAGAATATCAAGTGAGAAGAGCTTCATTCTTTGTTCTAGAAATACATTTTTTTCCTACATGAATTTAAGGATGGGAAGGAGATAGAATGATGAAATGCTGAACACGTCAACTGAAAGAAACCCATTTCCCAGTGGCCAGATTTAGGTTCTTGGAGATGTTGGTCCATGCCTTGGGGATCACTCTACTCTAGGGGATTGTGCTGACCCAGAAAATATGAAAGTGTTGGTCTTGTAAAATCTTTTTTGGCTCAAATCAATTCCATATGAGCAGAGCAGTATGAGCTCCCTTGCAGAATTTATTTCCTGAAATGACATATCCCTAATCTTTTAACAGAGAATTAGGCAGATGGATGTGCTGATCCAGTCACAATTTTGAGTTAGGTTATTTTATTAGATGGATGAAGTAAAGTGCGTTTCCCTTTGTCTTAGGAAGAAAAAAATCATGTATCAGTGCTTACTGTATTTGCCTTAAGAGTAATGTTGGATTCAATATTAGTAACTAAAGTTAAATTTAGAGAGATGTTTTTAGATAGCTTCTGACCTGGAGTAAATTCTATTTGAGGGCATTTAAGTTCTCTTAAGTGGACATTAAAGATAGTTGCCAGAATAAATGTGTGTAGGTTTTGATTGGGAGACTTACGCTAGTGGTAAAAGATGATCATCTTAACTATTCTCTTGTCTTCTCCCATTTTTTACTAGTTTTAAAAATTTACTTCCATAGACACATTAATTCTGAAAAAAAAAAGAAAGGTAAGTAAATTACCAGTCTTTTCCCCCAAGCATCTTCAGCATTTAAAATTACGGAGGAAATTTTTGTTTCCACTGCCCTTTGGGTAAGTCCAATGGGAAAGGTAGGATACTAAAATAGATCATTTTTTAAAAGATTTTATTTATTTATTTAGAGAAAGAGCATGCGAGCGCACACAAGTGGGGGGAGGGGCAAGGGACAGAATCTCAAGCAGACTCTGCACTAAGTGAGGAGCCCCAGGTGGGGCTGGATCTCACGACCCTGAGATCATGACCTGAGCTGAAACCAAGAGTTGGAGGCTTAACCAACTGGAGCCACCCAGGCACCCCTAAAATAGATTATTTTTTGTTAAAGTTTAAAAAATGAACAACTAGTAAGTTTCTTTGAATTTTTGCAATGATTTATATTGACAAAGCATCTCTTCCCCCGGAGGTAAAAATGGATTGTGAACTAATGTGGGATTTGAATATTATTTGGATGTTACTAATTCAATTGTAAAGAGTTACAAGTGGTGGCAGTAAACATGTAGGAAAGTCGATAAACAGTCTACATTTCTTAAATTCTCACAGAATTTTGGTTTGAGGCTTAGAGGTAATATGAAGTCATGGATTTATTCAAAGATGTTATACCAAATATAATTTAGGAAACTTATCTCTCAAGCATGGAATCAATATAGTTGGTTAGATTCTATTAATTTTTCAAAATTTCATTCAGAAATTAAGATTAATTTCTTGAAGGCCCCATCACTATAGTCTTGAGTTTTCATGCTGTTGTTACTGTCTATTGCTAGACACTCTCTTTTCAGGGTCCGGTGAAAGGAATGTAAAGTCAGGGACAAGCTCTAGTTCTTATTTGCTTCTGTCCTGCTTTGAGATGAGCAATTGTGCCTATTCTTTTTTTTTTAGATTTTATTTATTTATTTGTCAGAGAGAGAGAGAGCACAAGCAGGAGGAACGGCAGGCAGAGGGAGAAACAGGCTCCTCGCTGAGCAAGGAGCCCAATGTGGGACTCGATCCCAGGACATTGGGATCATGACCTGAGCTGAAGGCAGACGCTTAACCAACTGAGCCACCCCGGCATCCCAGTGCTTATTCTTTGAGTGCCTATTGTGTATAGGGCGTGGCTCATGCTGTAGGCTCTGAGATATTTTGGGATGATGAATTCACAGAGAATTATTGGAGGTGTCCCCAGTGGTAATTCCAATGTCTTCAACTTTGTATAACAGGGGATTAAGACATGATCGAGGTGTCAGTAGACCTGGAGTTTGTGCTTGAGTAGTCATCCTAGCAGGAGCCACACTTACTCTCAAGAGATGCCATCGTTCAAAACTTTACTCTTTTTAGATCTTACGTGGAACTGCTCTAGCGTCAGTTTGAGGGAACAGAACTCACTGCTTTATGTCTCAGGTAAAAGTGGAATTCTGCAGCTCAATTATCCACTTTATTCACCTGACTTGGAGCTAAGTATCTTTTCATTGTTTTAAAAGTCATCCGAAGGACAAATTGAATCACTGTTGGCGGTAATCAAAAGAACAAGCAATATCTCTAAAGGCAATTCAAAAAAACGTAGTTTCCAAAAATACTTGTGTGTGGCTGAGCACGTGTCTGGGATAAGGTAGCATCTCCCATAGGACTTCTTTGAAATAGACCTTCCTACCTGGTATGTTTGTTTTGAAGCCAAACACATCATTCTACACTTGTACTTCATGTATTTAATTTAACTTTGTATCATTTCTCAATCCAGACACATTTCTGTGAATTGCTCTGGGAGCATCATTTGATTTTTAGAAGCATCGCACTGTGCCAACATTTTACACTCTATAATGTGAAACATGGACTTGAGCTTCTATCTTTCTTTAAAAGTCAAGTTCTCTAGGTAAGTTACAGTCCTACAAATAAAGAATAATCAGTGAAAAGGCCCTCAGGAAATAGGAACTCAGGAAAGTGAGTCCTCGGTTGGTACCTGAATGATACTTCAATATGTCAAAATTAAGCTTTGACGAGCTAGACTGGAGATGCATCATAGGATTTAATTAGTGCAAGAGCTCTTAGAGAGCCTCTAGTTACAACTCTTCTAGATTTAAAAAATTAATGCCTAAAACTTACATGACTTTTCTACGGCCACTAACAGAATTTTTAGTCCTCAGAAATGCCCAAATTGTCAACCCTTCAGTAGAATACCATTCTACCATCTAACCTGCCTCAATAGTGTCAGGTCCCCGGAGACCATCACAGACATGATCTTTGACATTGTATGTTCGTGAACACGTCTACATTTCTTAAGCTGTCTCTTTTATACAAAATTTCTTGTTGTTTACAGAAATTAATATATCTTACATTTAGGGCATATATTGCATGGAGCACTGGGTGTTATATGAAAACAATGGATCGTGGATCACTACATCAAAAACTAATGATGTATTGTATGGTGACTAACATAACATAATAAAATTTAAAAAATTAAAATTAAAATTAAAAATAAAATAAAAAAATTAAAAAATCTATAGATGCCTTGATTTCCATGTAATGTGTATTCTTGACTTTGTACTTCTGATATTGCCTGTTCTCCTAGTCAGCTCAAAGTTGCCTTTTATATAATGTATAGAGTAAGAATTTTGCTCAAGAATTTTCTATCTGTACAAGAATTGAGTTTTGTTTTTTTTTTTTTGGTGTGGTCTGTTTCGACCAGAGGAACTCCTTTTGGTCCTTCATGTCTCAGAGTAAGTGTCTCTTCATTGGCGAAGTCTTCCTTGATCTTGCAGACCAGGTGAGATGCATCTATTATTAAACTTGAGCCTTGGACACTTGAGCTCCTCCCTTATGACTCCTAATACATTGTAGTGAGTTGTTCATTGCAGGCTTCCTTGGACTCTGGGCTGCATGAGGACAGAGTCCTCATCTGTCTTAGACTCCGGTATTTCTCCAGCACATAGCATGCACATAGCAAACCCTTCAGGCTAGGACTCTGGTTTGCAAGCTACAGAAATGCAATTCATACCAACTTATGCAAGAAAAAGGAATCACGGGGTCATGTAACTGAGAAGGCTAGAGATAGAAGTGGGTGGTTTCATCCTAGCTGTGTTCCTGGACTCAAACTTTGTCCTTTGGGTGATTTTTCCTTTTATTCTTAGACAGGTTCTGCCTTTGTAAGGACCAAGATGGCTCTGGTTGCTCCAGGCTTATCTGATCCTCAGTGCCCTATGCCTTAGAAAGCATATCAGCAAATATCCCAAGGAGGGTTTTCATTGGTCCGCTTGGGTCATAGGTCCATCCATGATTTCGTCCCCATGACTGAGGGATGTGCTACTCTGACTGTCTTAGTCAGGGTCAGGAGACCTTCCAGAAACTAGAAGCAGAGGTTAGCCCCATCCCATCCACATAGACTGAGAATGATTTCCAAAGGGAGAAAAGGGACTCACGTACCACAACAGGAGAAATGAATGCTCGGCAAGCAGAAACATCGATAACAATGTTAATAGCTAATAATTAGTGAGTGCTTTATGTGGATTTACTCATTTCAGGTGTCCACTAAAATGCTCTGACAATTGGTGTTGATGGAATGAACGAATGAATGAAAACAAAGTTTTATGCTTAGGGATTGTGTTTCATGTCTATGACATATTGGTAATACTGTGACTATTACTATTTTTGTCATCATTATTGTTATTATTGATGGCTAGAAACTCAGCAAACTAAATTCCTCAATAACAAAACAGTTATAAGTTTTGTTAAGAGATTTTTCTTGTCAGTGTTTATTCAAAAGCAATTTGAAAGGCCAACATCCCTGTAACTATCTCTCATGACTTCTGTATTTAAAGAACTTTGTATAGTTCTTTGTGTGTATCTTGCAATTTGCATCTCATTTCTGGCTTTTATTTTTCTGATTTTAGCTCAATTACCTGCAATCTCCCTTGTGTTTTCTTGGGTAAACTGACCAAGTTTCTTTTTGTCATTTTAATTTGTATTTTGGGTGTTTGCAGAATCCACCAGGCTTCTTCCCTCTTCCCACTCTTCTGTCTGTTTCACAGAAGATGGCTTCCCACTCTCATCACCGACCCAAGGGGTCTTTCTGTTGTTCCTTTGAAGAAACATTCAGCTTTACTAGATGACTTTTCTGTTCAAATTCTGGCCCAAAAAGCTTTTGCTATTTTACTAAGCCTATTAATTTTGGCTTCTATTTTGTTATTAATTTTCCTATGCCCCATCCCCTGTATTTTTCTTCCATATTCTAAATTCCACACTAAGCACTTTCTGATTTTCTACTGAGTTTTAACCTTTTCCAAGGAAACTTAATGATTTGAAAGTTCCTAAACAGGGTTCTTGAAATCCCTGAGACTATGCAAACATCTGTGTGAGTGTGCATAGGCACGTTTTCTGGGAGAAAGGGCAATGGTTCTCATCAGAGGTCAAGTTTATGACTCTTGCACATGTGGTCCCCCACCACAGAATTGTGGTTCCCTTGCCACAATATTGCTGATCATTAATTGCTGGCTTCTCCCACAGAAGGTAAGGGCTGTGGCTTTTCCTCATGATTGTGTCTTAACTTTTGACTCAATTCTGTATGTATCCGCGGGGGGGGGGGTGGCATTCAGTAGAAGGGAGCCCAGACTGTCAACAGATTTATCCTCTGTCCCGGGTTGGTGGCCCCCAAAAGGCCAACTTCTCAGCATGACATAGTCCTTGAAGGCTTGCCTGCTATGCTGACACACCTTCTCAGCACGTGACCCCTCCCCTCCCACCATGCTTTATCTGCAAAAGTAGCACCTGCTTCTTTCCCATGCTTCCCCTATTTGGAAGATTGGTGACACATTGTGTTTGTTGTCTTTCCCTTTCCTCAGTTCATGGAGAACTCGAGGTCTCCCTTTAATTCTTAGACTTAAATACGTGTGTGTTGAACTTGGATGTACAAAAGCCCCACCAGGCAGTGACCTGTTCTTTCTTCTTGAGGTCCTTAATTCTCTCACATAAATGATGTCACCGTGCTTTGGTTATGCTTTATCCAAGAACAAGCATCTTCAGTCCCTCTGCATGTTTGCCAGGCTGCTTAACACTTAGATTCCTCTTCTTCCTCACAATTTATCCATGCTGCTAGGCATCTTTTGCCCTGGCTGCTGCTGGCAGAACAGAAGGGCTTGGGGACTGCGAAGAATGGTGCCAGGGGGAAGAATCCCCACAAGGTCTCCGTGCCATAGGAGTAAAACAAGCTAAGGTCCAAACACAACAGACTCCTGGTAAACACCAAGCGCCTGGGACTAGAAGAGAGATGGAGGTCAGTGTTGGAATCCCAAAGGTTTTGAGGCAGACAAAGAGGTCAAAGTGTTAGAAACAGGATGTAATGGACCAGTAGCCTTGAGATGTATGGCTAGGCAAGAGAAAAGGACAATGCCTATAATTTCCCCCTATAATCTAAACTTTCCTGCGCATAGTTATTGTAGGGTGAGTGATATGCTAATATACACTCGTGTGTGTGTGTGTGTGTGTGTGTGTGTGTGTGGTGGAATGGGATCAATATCTGCATATTGTTAGCCAGTATGATTGGGAAGGGCATCAAATATAATTTAATCATTATTGATTAAATATTATGGAAACATATTCCTCAGAAAATGAGTCTCCTGCAATTTCAGTCCTTCAGAGATAAGCACTGTTAACAGCATGGAGTCTGTTCTCTAAGATTCTTTCCACGCATATATTAAAATAAATGCAATGTGTGTGTACCCACACACTTATATTTCATCCAGAAATGTGACCATCCATAATCCTGTTCTCTACCTTGTTTATTCAGTTACCAAGTATCCTAAGTACCATCATTTTAAAAATAAATCTTGAAAACAGAATATATGAATATAGCCTGGAAATGGTACTGAAGAGCTCTAGATCTGATTAGATCTCTAAAGAAACCCCGGGGAGAAATTTAAAAGATACTAATGACTGAGTCTGGAACCATGTATCAGAATCAATTATTTCACTTTTAAAAAAATTAAAAATAATGCCGGTACAGGATTAGAGATAATCTGCACTTGATAATTGCATCCACAACCAGCTGACAGCTGATTAAATACGATGTCACTTTGGGGTGCATCTGTGTCACAGTTCCAAGAGAGCTCCATTTTTATACCATTTTCAACTATTTCGCAGGGTTCAAATTAGAGCAGAAATTATTAGAGAGAGTTAAATCAATATTGTATTAAGAACTGAAATTCTGAAGTTCCACGATACATGCTTAATAGTTTGCTCTCTCTGCCCTTGAAATCTGTCCTTCAAAACTGGTTGAGGTTATTCAGATATTCACATCCTGTGCTAATGATTTAACAGCTGGTTAAACAGGGGCCACTGAGGTCAAAGGCTGACGCCACATGGGTAGTAGAAATGAAAGAAAAGTCTCTGTCCCATGTCTCCCAGCCAAGTTCTCTTTCTGGTAAAACATGTATTATTTTGAAATTATCACAGACTGACATAAAAATTGCAAAACTGTGACAGAGAGGACCTGTGTACTCATCAGCTAGCTTCTTCCTATGGTAACTAACATCTTATGTAACTCCAGGAAACTGATGTTAGAATAGTGCAACTAACTAGACTGTAGATGTTAGTTGAATTTCACCAGCTTTTGAGCGCACTTATTATTTCTGGAGTGTGTGTGTGCATGGTTCTATTACATTTGATTCCACGTATAGATCTGTGTAAAGACCACAGCCATCAAGACACAGCACTGCTCTGCCACCGCTAGGGAACTCCCTAGACTTCTTTATAGTCACAGCCTTCCCTGACTCTCTAGATCCTGGCAGCCCTAGTCTAGTCTCCATTCCTATCATTTTTGTCATCTTTATAATTTTGTCTTTACACCCTCCCTCACTACCTTGCAATCAATATTTTCAGAGCAGTTCTTCTTGTTGTAAAAAGTACCACAAGCTGCTGGCTTAGATAACAGAAGTATCTTGTCTGACGGTTCTGTGGGCTACAAGTCTGAGGCCAAGGTGGTGGCAGGGCCATGTTCCCGGGTGCTAGGGAGGGATCTGTTTCGTGCTTTTGCCCAGCTTCTGGTAGTTCCTTGGATGCTGGTACCATAAGCCAGTCTTCACATGGTGTCCCACTATGTGCAGTTCTTTACATCATCTTCCCTGTATATTTCTCTCTGTGTCCAAATTTCCGCCTTTGACAAGGACACCAGTCATATTGGATTAGAGCCACTCTAATGACCTAGTTTTAATTTGACTACCTCTGTAAAGACTCTCTCCAAAAAAGGTCACATTCTGAGAGACTAAGCCCATGGGAAATAAATGGAGAAATACCAGTAGAAAAGAAAAGTGAGGGATTATGGAAAATACTTCCTAACTTATTAAATTAATAACCTCCGAACCTTCAGGATTTGACCTGACCGGAGATGCTCTGGGGCTCACATGGGCCCCTGAGTGTCACCCTCAGTGGTGACCATATGTCATAACTCTGGGAAGCAGGTGCTCCATTGCCCAGATCTCTAGCCCAACTGCAGCCACAGTCCCCTCCCCTTGGTTTATCTGAATGCAGATAAGGGGGACTCAGAGCAGACTTTACATATGCCAAGGGAGAGCGGAAGAGAAATAAATCCAGAGGCTTACAGATAAAGGTTAAATGCAGCATGTTTCTTAAAGAGTAACTTTCAGATCCTGCCCAGATGTGCCTCTCACAACAGCACAAGAACTTAGAGTCCTGAGGAGCTGCAGAGGGGATATTTCTTACTTGGGCATAATCATGAAGCTGTCATGATGTCCAGTGATGGCTTCTAGGATATTGTTATGAACTGTGTCCACCACTTCAACTCCTTTGTTGAAGCTCTAACTCTCAATATGGCTGCATTTGGAGATAAGGTCTCTAAGGAAGTAATTAAGGTTAAATGAGGTCATAAGGATGGGCCCTGATTCCATATGACTAGTGTCCTTATAGGAAGAGACACCAGAGAACCATCTCTCTCTTTCTCTCTCTCTTTCTCTCCCCAAGTGCATGCACAGTAGAAAGACCATGTAAGGACATAGTCTTGCAGGTGACCATCTACAAGCTAGGAAGAGCGCTTTCACCACAACTGAATCTGCTGGCACCATGATCTTGGATTTCTGGCCTCCAGAACTGTGAGAAAATAAACATTGTTTAAACCACCTGACCTGTAGAACTGTGTTATGGCAGCCTAAGAAGACTACTATAGATGTATACTCTTCAGATCCAAAAAATTGTGGAGGTGCCATCTTGAGATCCGCTCACTTGAGATCCGCTGCCTAACATGGTGATATCTGCATGATGAGTCCAAGAAGGATCCCCTCCCCGCAGTCCATGTGGGCTCAAAGTTCCTGCTTTGGTCATAAGAGATTTACCTCCCTCCCAGTTAACTTTGGAAATGACCTCACCCTTCCAAGGAGTGGCCCCCTCCTCCAAAGTGGTCCAAGAAAATGAGAATTCTTTACCTCTATAGTAAACATAATCTCTAGACAGCAAAGCTTGAATGCCAAAAACAAAAAAATGGAAGGCCTGGTTTTCAAATAGGATGACTCAGATTTTTGTTTATTTGTTTAAGCTAATTTGCTCTAAGTTAAATAATTACTAACTATCGACTAAGAGACTGGAGGCTAATAGAGGTACACCACATCCTTAGGGACCTTGCTTAGAGGGAGGAGACACTAAAGATTGGAGAATTTTTTAAATCCCTTTTTCTGAAAACTAGTTTTAAGTATGAGAGATTGCTTTGGTATTTTCTCTATTTTTGGTATTTTCCAACTTTGCATACTTTCCTTTCATTAGATTTAAAATAAAACAAAATATTTAATAACATCAAAAATAAAAATTAAAAGTCTAAGCTAAAGAATTTTTTTAAAAATCACACTTCTAGGATGTGAGGGCAAGATGGCTGTGACATCTGCCATCCCGTTGATCACCAGCGCTGATCCAGCTGATCTGGCTGGTTAGGCGGGTGACCCTAGCAAGCTCCCCAGACCATTTGTAGCAGAATGTAGGGTGTCAAGCTTCCAAGACTCCAGACACATCCAAAGGAGGTGCTGCATGTTGCAGCCTGCCTTTCTTTAAAAAAAAAAAAAAAAATTACACTTCTAAAAGGCATTAAGGGGAGGTGGCAAATAAAACGTATTTATAATTGATTAAGTACTAATGTGACAGAGGCACTATTCTAAGCATCTTATATGAATATGCTTATTTCATCATATAACCAGGGAGTCTTAAAAACAGGAGCTGGAAAGTAAGAATTTATAACATACTTAGAGTTTTGCAGAAAAATGGGTTTTGTGTGGCAAAGTAGGGGGCTGAAATTATAGCAGAGATATGAAAGAGGATCAGAAAAGAATAAGGATCTATAGAGCATCCCGAGAATAATGTGTAATGATTTGAACAACTCTGAGGTACAGAAAAATTTAAAAGAAAATGTGAACAGAAAGGTAACTTTTTTTTTTTTTTTTGCTCTTTTGTTGCACTGGGTCACAGAATAAGAAAGGCTTTGAAATGGAAAACTTGTGAACTTTGATACATCTAGAAAAAAATAACAACTCTTTTGGGAGATTAGCGTAGTACAGGGTTTTGAGGAATGTCAGAGATTATGGGGCACGTCCCTGAGACTGGGACAGCTACTCGTCGCAGTCTCACCCTCCCAGGTCGCCGTGTTCTAGCTCAGCCTGGTAAACTGCCAGAGAGAGCAAGGCCAAGGACAGCTATCTGATAGAACAAGGGCGGAAAGTATATAACGTGTACTGAGTTTTGCAAAAAACCTTTTATTTTGAACTAATTATGAACTTGCAAGAAGTTTCAAAAAATGCACGGAGAAGTCCCATGTTCCTTTGCGCAGCCTTCTCCAATGTTCGCATCCTACGTACTGAGGTACATTATCAAACCCAGGGAATGGACACTGGCAGAACGCAATTAACTAGACAACAGATCGTACTTGAACTTAACCAGTTTTTACCTGCACTCTTTTTGTTTTGGGGTTGACATTTACAAGTTGATAATACAACTTGACATTTACAAGTTGATAATCATTACAAGTTCCCAAAGTCTTAAGCGGCAATGTATCTAATACCACCCACCCCCACCCCGCGCCCCCTCCTCCCTTCTTCCTTCCCTCACTCTCCCTGGGTTTTAGTCTCTGGCTTCTATCCTCCTACACTGAGAACCGATTTAGTACCGGGCACTGTGCCGTGTGCTGGAAAGTTGGTGAAGGCAGTCAGTCTTGGCTGGTCTCTCCATTCTGATTCAGACCCCTACTACTCCTGCTGAGTTTTCCTGCCTGCTGTGTGCCCTCAGCCCGCTCATTCCAATACACAGCTCCAGATGAGTCTTCCTAAAGGACAGTTCTGACCACATTGCTTCTCTTGCTAAAGTACTTTTAGAAGAGCAGGTACTTTAGCAATTCTTCACCAACAGAATTGACCAGTAGGATATTTGTGCAGTCTACCCCTACAGAATGCCCGCAACTTTTATCCTCACCAGATTCTACAATGAGCTGTTCTGGAAGTCCCCCTACCTGTTTTCACTTCCTGCTAATCTGGCCCTCTGGAAAGCACCTCCTCCAGGAATCTCTCCAGATTGCTACCAGGAGATGCAACTTCTCCTTTCTTTAACCCTCCCTCAACCCTCATCTCCTGCCAGGGGTCATCGGGGTACATTCCTGCTACTAGATCATATCCCTAGCCTCTAGGGCAGAGGCTCTACATCACTCTCTTTCAGTTTTTCTTTAAGGTCTTCAGAAGGAACATGGATCTGGAGTCAAGATAGATCTTCACAACCCTCCATCCACTCAGCTTCTGATTTGTCATCTTTATGACCTGTAGCAGGATACCCTATGGGGTAGATATTACTAGCTCCAAGTATCCTGGGGCGGATGTGCCTACATTATGGGGCATTCAATGAAATAATGTACAATTAGTGCTTCACACAGGGGCTGGCATGGGAAATACTTGTAAAAGAAAATGGGTAGAAAGTTACCTTTCTAAAAAAGAGAAAATAGATTTTATGAATATCACTGTCTTCCAATGAATTAGAGGTGCCTGGGTTAGCGATCATTCCAAAACACCTAAAACCAGTGTTGAGTGCAGAATCCTTCGAAAATCAGAGCCATTCTGAGAAAGGAGCTGCCACTAACTTTTGACAACAGGTGTTGGGAGTTACAAGGTCAGGCTTAGGGAGAGAAACTCCCAAGTGCTTCTGGTCCCAGACATTGTTTCAAATGATCCAAAGTAGCAGAATCATGCCTATCCACTTTCTGTCCCCCTCCCCTCCTCACACGTGGATAATTTCATTGCATGGAATCAAGTGAGGGTTACAGTTTCTCCCCCATCTTCTTTGGAAGTAATTGGTGGAGCCAATTCTTAATTGTTTCTAAATCAAGAAAAGACTTGGTTTATGATTTGCATATCTGCTACCTAATTTCCATATCCTGTGTAAGTTTTTCTTGTATGGCCCACCTGAATAATTGAATTGACTCTATACACATTTTTTCTATCTCTTTAAAGGGTATACAAGGCCCACATTTTACCAGAATTGAATGGTTTCTTGTGAGTACAGGTATTTCCCTGTGACTTAAACCATATTGGTTAACTTCTTGCCCACCTTTTTACTCAAGGGGTTGGGGGATTAGCTTACATTTTTAAGGAGTGTGCCAGGTCTCCAATTCAGCTGGCCGGAGCTCTCTGCAAAGATGACAATCATTCCAGGACTTGGAAGCCAAATGCCATGTGGCTGGCCTCCAGTGATCTGGAAAACAGTTTAGAGGTTACTTTTGAGGCTGATAAAGTTGTTCTGCCAGAAAGCCAAGATCATATCATTTGACCTTTTGCAAACTTACTGGACTCGTACCAAATAAGGTTGTCTAGAAATGAACATTCAGGCATCTGGATCTGTTCTGCATTGTTAATAACAATGATAATAATAAGATAATGGTGTGGAGAATGGCCACCGAGGACCAAGGACTTAACTTGTCCCAGACCTTATGCTAAGTAGCTTATATTTTTTCTCCTGGAAGTTCTCACAGTTATCTTTATGCTAGTCCCCTTTTTACAAATGAGGAGCCTAAAGCTTAAAAACTTTCAGTAACTTACCCACAGTCACAAGGTTACTAAAAGGCCAAGTCAAGATTTAAATGGGTTTCTCTAAAAGCCATGTCTTGGCCACTGTGATCTCATATGTCACATTTTCTTAACTACTTAAAAATAAGACTCTAAATTATTTCATCCTTACTTGCTTTTCTTACTTTCTCCATTAGATGTTTACATTATCATGGCGAAATATCAGATTTACTGAGCATACATTTTATCTCATTTACTTCTAATAAGCACACTTGTAGGTGGACATGGTGATCTCCATGACTAAAGATATGGAAACTGAAGCTCAGAGAGGCCAAGTAACCTGCCCAGGGTCACACAGCCCACGTGAGGCAGAGCCACGATATGAGCTCTTTCTGCAGATATCAGCACAAGTGTCTTCCTAGAAGAATCTTTAAAGGGAGCCCATGTGGTCACTAAAATTCAAATCTAACTCTTCACACTCCAGATTCTTTTTCTCAGCACCTAATGGCCTGGTGATTTTAATAAATCATCTCCAGTAATTTCTTGGGGTGGGCTTTGGAGTTAGGAAATGTGGTCAAGGATAGATGTTTCTCACTGAGGTCTAATATATTTTTAAGTTCCCAAGATTATTGTTATTTACAAGAGATTTTATTATACCTTTTTGCTTTATGACTAAAATTTCATAACATTCTTAGAAATATGTGGGTTGGTAACTACAAATTTAAAATCTATACAGCATGAAATTTTCTTAGGTAAAAATCTAACTTACATTCTGAGAAGAGACAAAAAAATAGATGGGGGGTGATTTTTATGCACCGTAAGCTTGAAATTCATGTGGTTCTCTTTTTCCTGAACTAATGTATGGGTTTAGTGTGAAAATGAATACTTGTCCTTTGAAGAGCCTGGTAGAAATGGGGAATATTTGTTAATTCCCTGATACCTACTGTCATGTCATGTACACATCCTGAATTTGGCAAATCATGGCTATTTAGGCTTTTTCCCTCACTCAAGCCCACACTGCTACTCCATGCCTTGCAGTGATAGGGCTTGCATGATACCAAATGGAAATCAAATGCCCTGAAACACCAGCATATAGGCCACGTGGTGGGAGGTGGTTCTGTCTTCCAATACCAGTGGCTCAAGTGGTTCAACTCTGCTAGCATTCCTCAAGCTGCAGAGGGAGGGCAATTGCTTCGAACTCAGCTGGCGTGTTAGAATGCACATTCCTTGGCCTCCCGTTCCTCTGGGCATTTTTATGCAGAGTGGAGTATTAAGACCCCATCTTCTATAGTCCCCACTCATGTCCATCATTACCTCTCACCCCTAAAGGGAAAGTCTTACTGCATGCAAGAGCGCAGATTTGGAAAGGGTGATTACACTTCCTGTCACCACATTCCATTTCTCTAGCAACCCTTTATACAGGTGGTTTCTGATTTTCTCTGCGAAGGTGGCGCAAGGATGCCTAAATCCACAGGCAATCCAGCAAGTGTCATTCAAACAGTATAATTCAGCCAACACTCTTGACCTTCCTCCACACAAAAATGTTTACAGTTTTAATAAGCAGCAAATCTGCAATATTGTTGTATCACCCCTTTCAAAACGTTCCTACCAAAGCCCTTTATTCTTCTGATGTGGATTATCAACAAAAGCATAAAATGTAGGCATTGGGATGAGAGAGAAAAAGCTGAGGATTCTTTATGCACGGGTCTGTGGTCTGCCTCAGTGGCTCCAGGTGGGAACGCATGGCACTGGGTGTAACCGGACAGGAACTCAGTCTGCATTTCTCTGTCCAAGGTAATTTCTTTCTTTCTTTCTTTCTTTTTCTTTCTTTCTTTCTTTTCTTTTCTTTCTTTTTCTTTCTTTCTTTCTTTCTTTTTCTTTCTTTTCTTTCTTTCTTTTTCTTTCTTTCTTTTCTTTCTTTCTTTTTCTTTCTTTCTTTCTTTTCTTTCTTTTTCTTTTTCTTTCTTTCCTTCTTTTTCTTTCTTTCCTTCTTTTTCTTTCTTTCTTTCTTTTCTTTCTTTCTTTTCTTTCTTTCTTTCTTTCTTTCTTTCTTTCTTTCTTTCTTTCTTTCTTTCTTTCTTTCTTTCTTTCTTTCCTTTCTTCCTTCCTTCCTTCCTTTCTTTCTTTCTTTTCTTCTTTCTTTCTTTTCCCTATATGAAACTACAGGAGATTGGTTGGGGGCACTTTGTAATTTGAGACTCTTTCCCTTGGAAATAATAGGTGTTGACTTTCCTGCTGAATGAGTCAAAATGCTGAGGGTAGAGAGAATTGTGAAGCCTGAAAGTGATCCAGAGCCCCCACAAGGTGTAGCTGCCTCTGTTTTGTGGCATTTGCTGGTGGGAGTTGAGTGGAGAGTGACTGGAAATCCAAGCCGTGCTCTGCAGTCAGATCTGCAGCTTGTGTGAGGACTTAGTGGTCAGCTTCTCCAGAATAGAGAGAAGCTAACTTCAGCTGTCGGAGCTTGCCAGACCCAGAAAGTCCTGATTTACTGCTCAGATGAAGAGACACTACACCGCCTCCTAATTAAAATCATGGAATTGGCTTCTGTTAGGCAGGAACATTTTATTCTCAACTCACTTCCCCTCTTTTCCTCCTCAAAAAACCCAACCCAAACCAAACCCAAACAACCACCACCACCCCAGAACTCCAGAAATAGATATCTCAGCATGTCATAATAACATAATGCCCTTGCTGAAAGAGGTGTTCAGAACAAAAACTCCCAGTCCCTGAATAGTATGCCATTGGAAAAACATATTTTTCTTTCTAATAATAACTGAGAAGGGGCTTTTATGACTTTTAACAAGTGAGGTGAGAAAAGTCACACATTTCTGCCCAAATCTCTTTCCGGGTGAATGATGGCATTTCATAGGGTTATTCTCTCATGAAAGGATGTCTTTATGTTGATAACTGAGTCAGTAAGAGAGAGAATGTTTCTCACCTTCCCCTAAGTACAACCCAAACCTACCTACTGGATCTCCTTGACTCTTTTCCATAAAGTTATTCACCTGTGCAAAAACTGAGTTCTCATTATTCCTTCTTTTCAAATTTATAGTATTCCATAATCTAGACACATACTATGGTCCATAGTATCTCCCACCTTTTTTCTTGTTGGATACTTCTCTTGATGAAATAATAATGATAATAATTAATAATAAGTATAATGACAATGCTACTTTTTACTGAATGCCCATTGTTCTAGACACTCCTCTAAGGGCTGATTTCACTTAATCCTCACAGAGGATTATCACAAGGTAAAAACTCCTTGTGAGTTATTCTGATTAGCTGATTCTTATCACCTCCAGTGAAGACAGGAGCAAAGTTAGGCTCAGCATGGTTAGGAACGGACTCAAGGTCACACATCCAGGTCTGCCTGATCATCTTGAACACTGCAAATTCCTGCCTTGAGTTTTTCAGACATGTAGCTCCTCTTGCCTGAAATGCACTCTTCGTATCTCTATTTAAATCTTTAACAGCTTTCTGTGCTCACCTCAGCTCCTGCCTCCTTTAAGAAGCCTTTCCTGATGCTAGCTCTCACTGACCTCCCTCTCCTCAGAATCCCTGTGTGGCTTGGGGTGCCTGGGTGGCTCAGTTGGTTAAGCATCTGACTCCTGATTTCAGCTCAAGTCATTATCTTGGGATTGTGAGATCGAGCCCCACATCTGGCTCTCTCTCCCTTTGCCCCTTCTTGCTCTCTCTCTTTCTCTTAAAAAAAAAAAAAATCCTCATGTGGTTCATTAATGTTTTCATATTTTCTGCGTCTCTTCTTCTTTGACCAAGCTCATATGTTCTGCCCTTCCCAAAGGCTCTAGCACTAGCCCAGCAACAAAGTAAGTGCTCAATTAAAGATTTCTTATTTGTAAACCCTTCAAAACCAAATACCTACCGGAACACCAAAAGCCCTTGCTAAAACAAGTGTTTTTATGAGCTATGTGCATGCACAAGGGGTATCACCCTGCTTCCAGTAGACTTCTTCAACCCATTCAGGCAAGTTAATTGTATTCATGCATTGATCTCCAGGCAAGACAGTAAAGAATATTTCACCTTACTTTGATAAAAAGCAATCACTTTAAGCATTTATAATAAGTTTTGGAGCTAAATTCAACTCAGAACCAAAAATATATATATCCAATGTATATATTTTTAAAGGATATTGGGAGTCTGGGTTTTTGCAAGGAATACTGAGGTCTGAGGTTGACACTGATCTTCTTTATGGAGTGACTAACACCTCACTGGGTTCACCATGTCATAGATTTGCAACAATGGTAAGTATAGTGCTCCAAAAAGATCACATGTCTTTCTGGAAGTTATAATCCATCCATGGAATTCCTGTCTGAATCCTGGAACCAGCAAAATTTGGGAGCAGGTAAAGTGTCACCTGGCAAAAATTGGAGTTTTCCTTTTGAGCTGAGAAATCTGATCATAGAGAACAAACAACATCCATTAAACACTCTGCAAAGTGTGGGGTCACATTAAGCACCATGAGGAATGACATAGAAGTGGTATATAAGGGCTTACACAAGGGCGGTATCTTTACCAGCTTGGGCAGCTGTAACAAATCCCATAGGTTGGGCAACTTAACAGATATTTATTTATCACAGTTCTGGAGTCTAGGAGGTCTAAGATCAAGGTGCCTGCGCTTCAGTTCCAGGTGAGAACTGCAGGCTGCCACTTTCTTTGTGTTCTTCTCCAGGCATTAATCCCATCATGGAGGCTCAACCCTCAGGACTTAATCTAAATCTAATTACATCCCAAAGGCTCCAAATACTTTTGCATTGGGAATAAGAGCTCCAACATAGGAATTCTGGGAGGACACAAACGTTCAGTCGATGACAGGCAGGCAGAGAGAGTGGGTGAGTCAAGGAGCTGGCCATACACAAATCAAACCCCTTTAATAAGAGATGCAGAAATATCAGATGCTCAGGGGTTCAGGAAGCAGAATAAAGATCCCCACCCCCTTGGTACTTTTCAACATCAATTAAGCATCACTCACGCTGAGAGAATTCTTCACCCCATCTCAAGTTCTTTCTAGAGCAGTTCTCAAACCTGGCTGTCCCCTAGAATGATCTAGAGATAATTTTTTTTAATCTAAAAAACAATGCCTGAAGTCATCCTCAGACTGATTGAACTGGATTGTCTGGAAGTAGTGTCTGGGAATCTGTATGTCTTGAAATTCTCTCTCCTGACTCTGATGCCCAGTGACTGTCGACAATCTCTTGTACATAATTACCAGGATTCGGATACTTTTGGGGTGATACTTAATGCTTCTTCCCTGTGAATTTCTGACATGTGCCACCAGGGTGTAGCTTTGAGGACCTGGGATTAAGCACGTTTCTCCTGGAAAAGCTCACACAGTTTTTAGGTGTGAAGGAGCCTCTATAGCCCAAATCATAATTGGGGTTTCATACTAATATGTTCTTGAAATAGTTTATTCAAAGGGATGTTCAGAAGGGTGTGAGAGTGGGGTATACCCTAAAAGGGGTCCAGGTCTCCAGGTTGGGGGTTTGGAAGTGACGGCTGGACCAGTAGAAGAAGGGATCAGAATTAGTGAAGATGTGTGGTTTAAATTTAAAAAGCCTTCTTGGGACAGGTCAATTTATAGCCCAGAGTTTCTGTTTGTCTCCCCTATATTCTATAGGTTTGTGGAGAATATAGTGCTTAATACTTCAGCGCATATAAAATGAACCATTTGTGGGGTGCCTGGGTGGCTCACTCTGTTAAGCATCAGACTCTTGATTTCAGCTGAGGTCATGATCTCAGGGTTGGGAGAATCCAGCCTGCCCTGCCTCAAGCCCTACATCCAGCTCTGTGCTCAGCTGAGCTCAGCACAGAGTCTGCTTTCTCTCTCCCTCCCACTCTGTCTCACCCCCCGCTCACGATTACTCTCTCTCTCTCTCTCAAATAAAATCTTTTTTAAAAAAGGAATTTAAAAAAGGAACCATTTATTTACTGCTGTCCTTCTTGCTTTTCTTCCAAGACAATTACATAATTTCAGATAATCAAGTGAGATGAGGTCCTTTTCTTTTGTGAATCTTACCATAAATGAAAAGAAGCTATTTTGTCTCAGAGGTCTGAAAGTTAGGTAAACAATGCGTCCAACAGCACACCTGCTTAGTTCTCAGAGCAAGAAACTCCCTTGGAACACAAGATTTTTCCATATGCTCCGTTTTATGTGCTGGGATTACTGAAGTTCATTTCAAGATAATCTCAATAATCTATTTTTAGTACTGGATAATGTGTATTCCCACTGCAAAACCAAAATCTGCTGCTTATTATGCTAATGTGATATTTACAAAAGCCATTCCCATGGTTTCCAGCCCAAAGTCCCTCAAAGCCTTAAGACCTGCTCAATAAAAAAGTCGGACTTATACACATGCAACTCTTAATTTTTAAAAAAGCTTTCTTAAAAGATTCGAAAAGAGGTCCAGGGAAAGACATTTTTGGCAGCGGAAATGTAGCAAATGTATCAATCACTGAAAGAGATTCAAGCGATAACTACGATGGACTCTTAGATGTTTAGTAATATGATCATTGGTAATAGGCTGTTTTATCCCAAAAAGTATATCTGCTCAAAATAATATCTGTTTAATACTTTCTCCAATGATTCTATATTTCATAATAACAACAGTAAGTTGAGTAAAAACCTTCTACTTTCTACCCGGAAATTCTTTGCTTTGTGCTAATATTATTATATTCTCAAGCTTGCATTTGGTTCAATAATATTCTGGGCTGTCAAAGTTTGCAGTAATTTGGGGATCCTATATCGGACAATTAGTTCTGGATAAAATACCCCCCTGTGCCTAAAGACAGCATTGATTGAGCCATTAGTGCCCACATGGAACTGTGTGCTACCATAGCCAGATAATTTGCTCCATATATCAAGCTAGCTAACTGGAGACAACTTTCTAGAGGTGGGAAGACAGCAATGACATGGTCTACATTTTTTTCAGCCCTCTGACAAATCAATTTAAGGGTGCTGATTAATTTGTTGATGTTCCTTGTTATGTTGAGACAATCACTCTGACTCATACATTCTTAACAGGGGTAGTATCACCCCAAAGGGAACCATAATTTGTTCTCAGGGAATAAAAAATTTTACTTTTTAATGCATAAAGCATAGAAATACATGCTATACATAGATATATAGTACATCTGCAGTATTAAAATGTCTTGGGATTGGGGGGAAGGTGAGTAGAAAAAAAATAAAATGGCTCCTAACGGGGCAATAATGAAAAAAAGCTTGCATTCAAAGGGATTAAATTAAGATATCTATATTTGTACTTCTAAGGGAGATACATAGCTGGAAAGTTGTCAATAATGGTTTAGTACTGCAACTACTACTGTTATTGATTTTTAAAATTCTTCCTTTCTTCTCTATTCTACTCATTTGGTCCCTTCTGTTTAACTGTGATGGCGGTAGGTCATAAATTACTGTAAATTTATGTAATCATGGGTTGACTTCAGAAATCCTTTAATCGCTCAAATTTTTACTTAACTATCTGTAACTTTGTTTAAAATTCACTTAAAAATAAATGATAAAGCATGCAATATTGTAGACATATATTTAAGAAAATTCTTGTCTTCTCCCTGTGTCATCTGGATGTTGGTTATTCACTGAACAGGTATTTATGAGATAACTTCTACGTGCTATGTAAAGAGAGTCAGCAGTAAAACAAACAAACAATTTTCTCTCTGTCTTCATGGAGAGGAGAAATGAGCATTGAAATACTAATTTTATAGTTAGTAATTTAATGTGTTCACTTCAGCAGCACATATATCATTAGCAATTTAACTATAATTCTTAAAAGGCTTAAAAGATCAGAGAGTGAAGATTCAAATACTTACATGAAAAAGCATGTATCATAGGGAACTGGTCTTGTTGGGGGATATGAATCCAACACACACACACACACATACACACACACACACAATTCAGCTGAGATCTTCAGGGGTAGGGAGAGGAGTTGGAAGAAAGGGAGGATTAAATATGTGACGATTCTGAGCAGAAATGAGTGTGGCTTTGTGGATGAGCCCCCAAATGGGTGTGGTGGGAGAGAGAGGAGGTAGGGGGAGATGGGCATGAGGGAGGCTAGTGGACAGTGGGCCAGATAATGTAGGGGCTTGTGAGCTCTTTTAAGGATTGAGGACATATCCAAACAGAAATAAAAGGCAATTTTAGAGTTTTACGTAAGGGGGTGAATTAATGTGTGTGAATGTTGAGATTTTAATGTGTGTGAATGTTGAGATTCATCTTGGCTATATTGTGGGATTTTAGTTGGAGGAGTGTGGATGGGGGACACCAGTGAAAAGGCTTTTTGCATGAGCCCAGTAAGGGTTGTTCAGATAAAGTGGAAATTGGTGATTGATTGGATAGAAGGGGTGAGGAAGAAAGAAATACAAAATATGAGGCTTGGGTTTCTACTTGTGTTTTGGGTGGACAGTGGAACCATCCCTTAGATGGCATGTGCTGGGAAAGAACCAGTGTATGCCATCTCAGCAGGGCCAGGACTGGGATGGCATGGGGAGAAGGGCATGGAGAGAGATTGGGGATTTGAGGGGACTCTGAGGTATTCAAGTGGAAAAGCTGAGTAGATAGTTGGATATACCATCTGTCTGGACTTGGAAGAGAGATTTGAGCTGGAGACAAAATTCAGAGTGCACAATTGGACATGAGGAGCCTCAGGCATGGGTAAGATAGCCTTGGAAAAGAATCAAGGAAGAAGACATTTAGGCCTAGTGGTGAACCTTGTATTATTCCAATATTAAAAGTCCAGCGAAAAAGTCTGAGGTGGGGCAGGGAGGTTACTGGAAAGCCAAAAGACTGTTTGTCACGGGGGAAGAAATATTTCAAGATGGTGGGAGTCAATTGGAATATTACTGGGATTCCAAGCAATATAAAAATGGCAAAACAGCCATTGGATTTGGCCATCTGGGTCTCTCTCCCTGAGAACTATTCAGTAGAAGTAGTATTACATGGGGACAGAGCAGGTGGGGAAGCAGAAACAGCAAGTACAGACAACTCAGTCATGAAGGGTAGAACCCCTGGGAGAGGCTGTGGGGTTCCAGAGGAACCACACTGTAAAGGGAAGACTGGAAGAAAACAAAGCCAATCTGAACATGGAGGACTGGCCTTCAGAGGTGGAGGGGCCATCTCTTTATTCTACAGAAAAGAAGATGTTAAGGATGAAGGAAAAGGAAACAAGTCTATAGACTTGGTCGCAGGAATTTGAGAAAGTCCCCCAGTAAGATATTCCCATTCTTACAAATATCCAGCCCAAATGAAAAACACTCTCAAATTCCTACTCTCCAGCTCTTGAACTTACCTGGGCCCTCTCCAGAGGCACTGCAAAAAAGGTATCTAACCAGTATCCCTCATCCACTCTCACTCCAGCAGACCCAGCCAGTTTTCTCATTCTCATTCTATCTTGCAACAAGGAAGAAGAGGTTGTTCTGGTGCCCAGTGTAAATGGAAAGAGGTACCATCACTGTGGTATCTTCCAGAGATAACGCCATAAAGCCTTATCCAAAACCCACAATGGTTTTGCTCCTTTTGGCTCAAGGACTACAAATTCAATGCCAAGAAAATCTAATGCCCCATCTTATTTCTGCGAAGAGTACACAGCTTAGATGTCACCCCAACAGAGACAAGATTGACACTTGTTTCTTCCCTTTTTCTTGACTCTGTGTAGATGCCATGGCTTTATATCACCTATTGATGGGAGATGACAATTCCTTTAGGGATTAATTCAATTGAAATATAAAAGAAACTGGGTGGGGAGGATTTTTTTCAGCACCTCAACTCAAAAGAAAAGAAATACTCTTTAAGTCAATTTCTGTTTCAGGTCTGGAGGGCATGGAGCTTTAAGGTTTAAGGGTCAGTGGTGCTTCCAGGAAATGCCAGGCTTTAGAAGGTTTTCGAGTCTTCTGCTCTTTTTCCAGAAGGGATTTTTGCCCTTTTCCCACTAAGATGAATCAGATAATGTTCAGATCTGAATCACATTCCCAAGGACATACTGGGATCAGAGGTGTTCACTAGGGCTGGGACAGAGACACATTTGCTGTGACTGCCATTTCTTTCCTAGGGAGTATCATCGTTCAAGAGCAAGTGATGTATACTAACATAATAGAAACCTTGACATCAGCTCTCAATAACACATTATGTATCGTAAGCTGTGTATGTGATTGGCAAATCATAGGCCTGTATTATTCAATGAGACGGTGAGTGCCAAATACTTAGTATAAAGCCTGACACGTAGCAAGTGCTCACTTACTGGTAACTGAGGGAGAACAGACAAATGACATGAGAGAGGCGTCTCTAGTGGGCCAATAACACTACAGAATCTTTCTTATGCACAGAATTATTTCACTGCCCCCACATTAATCTTTTACATCCTGCTGCTTTTTTTTTTTTAAGATTTTATTTATTTGAGAGAGAGAGAGCATGTGCACAAAAGAGGGAGCACAAATGGGAGGAGGGGCAGAGGGAGAAGCAGACTCCCCACTGAGCAGGGGGCCCAATGTGGGGCTTGATGTGGGGCTCAATCTGGGAATCCAGGATCATGACCTGAGCCTAAGGCAGACGCTTAACCGACTGAGCCACCCAGGCACCCCTATATCCTGCTGCTGAATCAGTACCCAACATTAAAATTCTATAATGATTCTACATATTAAATGGAAGTAATTTTGTTTGTGCCCAGACATAATTTATTCCAGGGCTGTCCAATAAAAGTATAATGTGAGCTGTGCATTTGAACCATATATGTAATTTTAAACTTTCTAGTAGACACATACACACACACTCATTCAAACAAAAGATGAAGTTAACTTTAATAATGTATTTTCTTGGATCCAATACATTAAAAATATTCTCATTTCAACATGTGATTAATCTAAAAGGAATATTAACGAGATGTTTGTATTCTTTTCTTCACACTAAGCATTCAAAATCTGGTGTGAATTTTACTTAAAGCACATCTCAATTTGGAGGAGCCATTATTTCAAGTGGTCGATAGTCATGTATGGCTCATGGCTGTATGTTCAATAGTGCAGGTTCATACTTTACGTGTCTATTCTCATTAAATCTTCTTCACAATCAAGGGTAGTGATTATCACTTTCCTCATTTTACAGATGTGGAAACTGAGCACAGAGAGGTTAAGTCACTGGCCTAACACTCCAAGTGTAGCAAGTGGTAGGACCCGGACTCAAGCCCAGAGAGTCTGGTTGGAAGTCCTGTTCCTTAACTACTGTGCCATATGCCTTCCAAGTTGCTTGGAGACCTAGGTTCTTAATGCTTTCAAAAAGATCTTGAAAACCTGAGAAAGCCATTGCAAAGTTTTCCTTCTCTTTTCTTCTTTGAGTCTTCCTGACTTCTGGTGGCTTCTGGCAATCCTTGGCTTTCTTTGTCTTGCAGCAACTTCACCCCACTCTCTGCCTGTCATCACGTGAACTCCTTCCTTCTGTATGCATGCCTCTGTGTATCTTCTCTTCTTATAAGGACACCAGTCATACTGGATTTAAGGCTCACCTAATTCAGTATGATCTTATCTTAACTAACTACATCTGTAAAGACCCTATTTCCAAATAAGGTCATATTCTAAGGTTCCGGGTGGATGTGAACCCTGGGGTGGGGGTGGGGGACATTATTCAACCTAGTACAAGAGTCTACTTGTATCAGATGTTTTGCTGGGCACTGGGAATGTAATGGTGATTAAGACACATGTAGTCCCTCTCTTCCAAGAGCCACTAGTCATGCTTGGAGACAGAAGGCAGACACTGTTCAAGTAACTGCAGAGAAGCTTTTCTGGGTAGTAGATGTCTGAACAGAACTGAGAAGGAGGAGGAAGGAGAAGGAAGGCTCACCTTTTAGGAAGCAGATTCTGGGACGAGATCCTATTCATCTTTGAATCCTTCATGCTTGGTACAGAGTTGATGTTCAGAGACTGGGTGCTGAATGAAGAATACTACTCACCTCATTGCAGAGATGAAGTCAAAAGAGCCTGGCAAGCATGTTAAATACTTATTTTGAGCTTATTCACACTGGCCCAAAAGAAGACCACTTATTTGTAACTAGAGAAGATTCCAAGCTGTGAGCTAAATTTTGTAGTCAAATATGTCTTTCTCAATTTACTTCCATTTCATCATCTCTTACACCATTTCTGATTGGTATGGTGTTCACTTAGTTTCTTTGTACTTATTGAAAATATAGTGATATGGCTCATTATATTAGATAATAATAAAATCAAGTTGGTATAACTGCTTTCTCTTTTATGAATTTATTATTATTTATTCATAAGCTCCATACATTCTAGAATGATTATGCTTTGGGATGTTCAAACTTAACCAATGGCCAAGTTAGGTGCTAGAAGGCAATGGGGACCATTCAGTGATTGAGAATTTTTATCTAGGAGGCAGGAGGAACGAAATGGAGCTAGAGTTGTCATGGTAGAGAAAGACTAGTTACTCATGTTAGCAGGGAGAGAAGGATATTTTGTTGCTTTTGTGGTTGCATGGTGTCCTTGTTTTTTGTCTGCGTTCAGACATGATACAGAATGGTCTTATTTGGGCTTGGTTCCATCATGGTCATGGTGTGACCTCATCTGATGTTGAAATTCTGTGAAATTGTTTATGTTTATAAGGAACACTGTGGGTTGTTACCAGCTGTTAGTTGTCAAAGCCTTCATTTGGTTTTCAACACAGAGACATTTTGTCTCTGCTGCCCTATTTCCTTAGCATCCTATTGAGGAGTCATTTTTATTAGGTTCTTGCTTATCCTTAGTATTTCGTTTTTTGCAAATACAATCACGTACATTTTTATTTTTCCCATTGTCAACAAAAGATAGCACATCACTATACTGTTCTATACCTTGCTTGCTTCTCTTATAAATGTAAACAGGCAATCTTCCCATATCAGTACACAGAAGTCTCTCATTCTTTCTTACGGATGCATAGTATCCCATTGTCTAGATGTACTATAGTTTTTCTAGGATTTTGACATCTTAACAACAAATACCTTGTGCCCCTAAAATAATATTGTGTGGATGGATGCTTATTTGTAAAATTATAAGCTTACATTTCAAAGCATTTGCTGTATAGACTGGAATCAAGACAGATATGATAGACACTCTAGTGAACGGACTACTATTCTTGGGTCCACCAACAATTTTCTCAACAAGTCATTTAAACTCTCTGAGCCTCAGTTTCCATATCTGCAAAAACAAGAAGTTGACAAATATTTGAAGCCCAGTCAAATTTTGCCCCTTTGATCTCACCTTCATAGTTGAAAACCAGTAGTTTACAGGTAGATATTTAACAACTCTCCAGAAGAAATGAAGTCCTGATTTGTAAACATTTGCTAATTACTATGGTGTAAATATTCCCACCAGGGCCAATTTCAAGCTACTAACAATTTAAGGGCCAGCTAGCAGAATTTCTGAAAATTTTATACTCGGATCTGGGAGCCAGTATGATCTGGGTCCAGCATACAGCTGGGAAAACTTTCTAAAATGAGGCTCACTGAGATTCAGACATATAATTTCCTCAGATGGAAGGTATATCCCCCAAATTTAAATTATATCTCAGTTGGATTTTTTAAAAAAAAAAATCCCAAACCAGAAAGAACATAATCTTTTAAATCTACTACCTGAAGCATTCCCTGAAGCTTTCATCTGTTTGTAGCACAGAAGGAATATTAAGTAACTAACAGTAACTCACTTTGATAAATATCATATATTTACCCAATCTTTATCTACAAAGAATTTACTTCATTGGGTCAAAGCTAACTAAGTTAGTATACATACTATCTAATCCTGATTCTTAATTATGGTTACACATTCGAATCAGCTTTTGAAAACTACTGGCACCTGGGCCCCACCCCGAATGAATTAAATCGGAATTTCTGAAGGATGGGGCTCAGACACTGGTTTGTTTTAAAAGAGTTCAGGTGGTCCTAAGGTGCCATCATAGCTAAAGATAGCCAGTTTTTGGATATTTAGTAAATAGATCTCTGATATTTCCCTTTCTCTTTTTAGGTGAAGCACATTGTGCAGGTATATACCCATAAACAGGTATTGATTTAGCTGAATTAATTCAAGCAGGAAAAAAAATCCTTTAGATCCTACAAATATGGCTGACATAATCTCTCTGAAAAACAAGCTCAACAGAACTCAAAATCTGACCTCTCATTTTATTGCTCAAATGTAAAACCCACTGCAAAAGTGAAATTTGAGCCTACCCCAAAGTCTAATTCCTCTATGTGAGATTTAAGTTTGTTTTGTTTTAAAGAAAGGTCATCTTGTTTCTTTTTTGCTGGCCTTGACAAGCAGCAGACCATCCCAGCACACAAGAAATTAATTACCCTGGAGGGCCAGGTGCAACCAGTTAGTTGGTTGCCATGGAGACAAAAGCTATACATCCCAGATTTTCCACCACGGTCTCTATTTCATGAAATCTTATTCTTTTCAATAAAGGCCATTCACAAAAATGCAAATATAAGTGTGATTTGATTACTTTTATGTGTGCATTAATACATAAACAGAAAAAAAATATTTTGCCAAGTAATGAACCCTTGTCTTTGTTAAGAAAATGTAAGGATAAGTACAATTTGAACAAATTACAATTTACTCAAATTTTTATTGCATTAAAAAAAAAAGTAAATCCAAAGCACTTCAAAATCCTTGGAAAATCCTTTCCAGTTGGAAAAACTGGAAAATCAACTTTCCTGGAGTCATCTGGCACTTAATGGTGCTGCTGTGCCTGTTTTTTTTCTTTAAGGATTTTATTTATCTGAGAGAGAGCAAGTGGGGCAAGGAGCAGAGGGAGAGGGACAAGCAGACTCCAAGCTGAGCATGGAGCCTGATGCAGGGCTCGATCCCACCCTGAGATATGACCTGAGCTGAAAGCAAGAGGTGGAGGCTTTAAACAGACTGAGCCACCCAGGTGACCTGCTGCTGTGTCCCTTAAGTTCAAGTTTAGCCTACAGAGGCACAACAGCTCTCATCCAAGATTTCATTTTAGATTCTGTCCAAATCAATTTACTTTCAACTCTTCTAATAACCCAATGCAAGAGCTAATCTCTAGAACTTCACGGTAGTATTAGCCAACATGCTAGTAGTTTTTCCTTAAAAAAAGCATAGGTTTACACCCACATGAATAATTTTTGAGTTTTTCCACACAACTGGTGTTTAGTTACTAGTTATGTGCCAATGTTTTGTTCCTTATTTTGGCGCATGTACCATAGTAGTTTATGTAAAAGGTTAACATTAAGGGAAATTATTTTGGGGGGGGCTGGTGTATGGGAACTCTGTATTGTCTGCAGTTTTTCTGTAAACGTAAAATTATTCTAAAGAGTCTATTAACAAGCAATTTGTGATCATTAATTGTAGCAAATGACTTAATTATACTGGATACTGATATGCATTGTATTGATTATGTTGGGTTGGCAATGAAAATAATTAGGTGAAATTGGGGGAATCTGCCTGTACTTCGGGATATCATACTGAAATTTAACTGTATTCTAATAAATAACCCAAACCTAAAATTTTTGGACTGTTTTTACCCTCGGGTGCAACATCTATAACTTTGGAAATGTCCTAACTTTCATTCTGAACAAAGTACTGCAGAGATCTAAATGGCAGAATCAGTCATCTTTGAAGTACTGAATTTCTTAATATAGACACCTGGTACACTAACACTATACATAGTTTACTAGGGGCAAAATATTTCCATATTTCTTTCTTTCTTTAAAATCAATTAATTACCGTTTAGTTTATGATTAGTTTCAGAGGTAGAGTTTAGTGCTTCATGAGTTGCATGTAGCACCGAGGGCTCCTTCCATCAAGTGCCCTCCTTAATGCCCATCACCCAGTTACCCCCTCTCCTCGCCCACCTTCTCTTGATGGTTTGGTGACACATTTGCAATAAACTCTTATTTGCCCTCATTTGAAAACAATCTGCTTTTATTTTTCCTCAACCTCTCAGCGCAAACAGTAACTGAAAATAAGTCTGTCTGCGCCTCACGGGGTTGGAAGGTCTCCTGAGGCTTGCTTGCTACCACTTACATTTAGCAAGTGTCAGTGATATACCTTCCTCTGGACATGTGTCAAGGGAAGTGTAGGTCATTCATATTTAATATCAAATGATATTAATTGTGTTCTAAAAAGCCCTAGGCACATAGTAAATGCTTAATATCTTTATTAGATGAAGAAATGAATTAAGTAATTAAATTCAGTTATTTCATATTTAGCTGTTTTTATTTTGTTTTTAATTTGCTTGAACATATAGACCCGACCTATTTCCAGGAGAGTTTATTTCTCGGTGTACATTTATCAAAGTCTCCTCTTACACAGAAATCCAATTGAGTACGTGACCGATCACTGTTATACAACTTCCCAATGAGAGAACCAATTTAGCTTATGTCTAGCTCAGACTTTGGACCCATATGAGTTTTATACTTTCTTGGTTTTCTTCCTTTTGACCTGGGTTCTGGGACTGACTCCACAAAGACAGTTCAATAGAGCCTCCAGCCCTCAATATATAAGAGAGATGAAAGGTTGAGGTTCTTAATATATAAAGTAATTTAAAAATCAATAAAAAGGACACTTTCAGTCAAGATGGAGTGAGAGGAACTATATTTACCCTCCAGCCTGAAACAACCAAAACACTGGAAAACCGCATAGGAAACAAAGCTTTCTAAGACTTTACAAACGTAGGGAGATCCTTGTAAAGCGGGAAGCAGGGAGGTGAGGGTGATGGTCACTCTAGCTTTGCTGTGTACATAGAGGTTTCAGGATGGAGCCCAGGAGGGGGAACTGAGGCAGAGCTCAGAGGTCGACCTGAGTTGAGGAACTGGAAATAGGAGCTTGGGAAGGCCAAGGTGACTGGAGCTTGCTGGGGAAATTCCCCGAGAGGAGAGAGAAGCACAGACGGGGAGTTCTGCAGAGGGCTCCGCCTTAAGTTTTCAGCTGAGTACTGATTAGGGAACATGTGTGAATAAATTACCTGAGACCTGGAAAAAAACCACTGACAAGATACAGAAGAAATGCCGGCCTGTTCTCATACAGTCAGGAATAGTTCATGTTCCAACAAGCCAAGGTAGAAGAGCTCATAATTCATGGAATTATGGCAGAGTGCCCAGAAGGCCTTTGTCTCAGTAACGTTACTGGGATAGCACTTGCCCTTGGTAGTAGAGAAAAGGTAGGGCCAGACGAAACACTGTTCTGGACCTACTTGACAAAACTTAAAAGTACCATCTGAAAGATTAAAACTGTCTTCAAGTACCTTAACTGTGTTCCAGAACAAAGCTCAGGAATACTTAGAGGAATACAAAAATACCCAGAACCCAACACGTTAAAAATCGCAATGTTAAGCATTTGATGAAGGCATACTAAGAAGCAGGAAAATACAACCCCTAATGATAAAAAAAAATGTACATCAAGCCAGAAATGACCAGATGGTGGTGATGTTATGACTGTATTTTATAAGTTCAAGAAGCTAGAGGAAAATTTGCACCTGGAAGACATAAAGATACAAAGACATAAGGTACAAAAAAAAAGAGACACAAACCAAACTTCTCTTTCATTTCTAATGAAAACTATAATGTCTGAGATTAAAAACATACTAGATGGGATTAATAGCAGATTAGAAACTGCCCCCCAGATGACGATTAGTGCCATGGACTGAATTGTGTCCCCCCACCAACAACCACCACCACCATCAAATTTGTATATTGAAGCTCTAACCCCAGATGTGAGGGTTTTTGGAGATGGGCCCTTTGGGAGGTAATTAGGGTTGAGTGAGGTCATGGGGTGGGGCCCCCATGATGGGATTTGTGACTTTATAAAAAGAGGATGAGAGAGGGATCACTCCCTCTCCACCAAGTGAGGACACAGTGAGAAGGTGGCCTCCGCACACCAGGAGGAGGGCTCTCTGCAGGAATCAAATCAGCTTCTCGGCCTCCCAATTGTGAGAAACACATGTTTGTCATTTAAGCCAATCAGTCTATGGCATTTTGTTATGGCAGCCCCAGCTAAGACAATTGGTGAACTTGAAAACACACCAAGGAAACTACTGGAAACACACAGAGAGAATATAATTTCCTGAAAATGAAAAGAGAGCCTCAGGGAACCATGGGACGTGATGAAGTGGCGCTATATCTACATAGAACTGGAGTCTGTGAAAGGGAACGAGGGAGCATAGGAAACATATTTGAAAAGTAATAGCTGAAACTCTGATAAATACTGGAAGCCTGTATATTCAAGAAGCTCAACAATCCTCCAGCACAATAACATAAAGAAAAATACAATGTCCAACATAACCATATTGTTGAAAAACAGTGATAGAGATAAATCTTAAAAGCAGTCAAAGGGGAGGCCTGGGTGGCTCAGTTGCTTAAGCAACTGCCTTCGGCTCAGGTCATGATCCCAGGGTCCTGGGATCAAGCCCCACATCGGGCTCCTTGCTCAGCAGGGAGCCTGCTTTTCCCTCTCCCTCTACCTGCTATACTTGCTTATGCTCTCTCTCTCTATCAAATAAATAAATAAATAATCTTTTTAAAAAAAAGGCAGTCAGAGGAAGAGAAACACATAACACACAAAGAAACAGGGAAGAGGAGGATGGAAGATTTCTTACCAAAAGCAATTCATGCCAAAAGATAGTGTATTGTATTTAATGTACTGAAAGAAAAAAAAAATCTTTCAACCTCATATTGTATACCCAGGAAAATTATCCTTCACAAACCAAGACCAAACAAAGACATTTTGAGATGCACAAAAACAGAAAGGGGTGATCACCATCAGACAAACTCTATAAGAGATGCTGAGGCAGGTCTCTTAGGCAGAAGAAAAATGATGCCAGCTGGAAATCTTGATCTAAACAAAGAACAATAGAAAAGGTAACAAAAGAACACTGAAACATATATATGTGGATAAACATGAGACTTTTTTTTATCATTGAAGTCTCTTTAAAAGATAATTGTGCAAAGCAAAAATCATGACTATCTATGTGGGTTTATGACATACATAGAAGCAAAATGTATAGACAAAAGTGGCACAAAGGCCAGCAGGAGAGAAATGTGAAATTTTTACTATATGTGAAATGGCATAGTATCACTTGAAAGTACACTTTGAGCAGTAAAATATGAAAACTATAAACCTTATATTTTAAAGATTTTATTTATTTGAGAAAGAGAACATGAGAGAGCGTGAGAGAGAGAGAGAGAGCATGCGCACAGAAGGGGGGAGGGATAGAGGAAGAAGCAGACTCCCCGCTGAGCAGGGAGCCCGATGTGGGACTCGGTCCCAGGACCCTGGGATTATGACCTGAGCCGAAGGCAGCCGCTTAACTGATTGAGCCACCCAGGTGCTCATAAACTATAAACCTTAAGCAACTACTATAATAACACAACAAACAGAGGTAATAAGCCAACAAAGGAGATTGAATGGAATTGTGAAAATATTCAATACAATAAAAGGGAGAAAAATAAGAGAAAGGAAACAAAACACAGAGGGATAAATAGAAAACAAAGGCAAGATGGTAAATTTAAACCCAACCATATCAATAATAACATTAAACATGAATAGTCTAATACTCCAATTAAAAGGTAGAGATTGTAGATTGAATTAAAAAGATCAAATATATATGCTTACAAAAACACACTTTATAAAGACACAAAGAGATTAAAAGTAAAAAGATGGAAAGATATGATATATATAAATAATCTAAATACACAACAGTTGCAGATTGGTTCCATTCATAAAATGGAATATTCTGTAGTCATTAACAGTGTTGATGGAAAACTGTATTTATTGACTTTGCGAGATAATCATGATGTATTAAGTGAACTGCACGATACAGGAAACAATTTAGAAAAGCTTTCCTCAAAATATTAGCATGATTATCTGTGTATGATATGATTTTGGGTGATTTATTGACTTTGTATTATGTGCTACTCACCATTAGTAACCAATTTTGAAAATTAGCGGCCGGACTGACCATTAGGCTACATGTTTTTCCTCTGACTAGACCCCACATTCTAAATACAGAAGGTGGACTGTGGTTTTAGAAGTTCCCATTGCCCTTTGGAAACTTTAGTTTTTTAAAAAAAACACACTTTGAGATCATCAAAGTATTTCTTCCCTCTTCATCTGGCATCTTCTTGTCCCCACCTGCAGACACATGGACTAGGATTCTATTTCCTGATTCAGTGTAGACCAGTGCTTTTCAATTACTTATGGTGAGAGACTTTTAAAAAACAATTCTGGGGGTGGCTGGGTGGCTCAGTTGGTTAGGCGGCTGCCTTCGGCTCAGGTCATGATCCTGAGGTCCTGGGATCGAGCCCCACGTTGGGCTCCCTGCTCAGCGGAGAACCTGCTTCTCCCTCTCCTTCTGCTTGTGCTCTCCCTCTCTCTCAATCTCTCAAATAAATAAATAAATAAATAAGCAATTCTGATCCACCTTTGATTACTTTGGTCTATTTGTAGTTGAATAAGATGCTCCCTGATGGTTAGTCTGAGTTTCTGCCCTAAGACTGGTACCAAAAGTTTTGAGACCACACCTTTAAAGCAGCACTGCTGTAGTTATTACTGTATAGTGGCTCATTCACTTAGTGCTAATAACCAGTCCTAAACAATTTAATGATCACGGAGCAATAAATGCATGCAAACTCAGCTTATAGAAGTTAGTAAGTGGCAGCAAGCCTTAAAACAAGCCATAAACTGGAAACCTGAATTGGGACAGACTCATATCCGTGGGAATTAGGACCATATTGGTAAGCCTGGGGTGCTTGCAAATGCCACACCCTCGCCCAGTGGCTTCACATTTCGGTAACTTTCACTCATGGCATTCTTATTTTTGTGTTAATATGAGTAACATAGCCAATTTAATTTACTTTAAATTCATGCTATAGAGGAGATGCGTGGCATTCTTGGGTTCAATTTTTATTTCCTTTTGGAAATCATTTGTGTTTTGAAGCAGTAGAATGTATCGATTCCATTTTAAGAAGAAAGTCAGCGGAAAAAAGTTTGCTATATAAAACCTTGCTTCACAGTTAACTTTCATATCTGTTTCACATATTGAGGATTTTTAAAATGTATTCTCCTTCCAAAACTTTTCTATAGATTTAGAGAATGTTGAGGGTAGAAGAGAAGGAATGCACATTCTCTCTGGTGAAGCAATTAAACGTTTCTGTTTCCAATTATTTTCATAGGATTTCCATAAAATAGTTGAATAAGAAATATTTTTTTGCCAATTCTGGTGTCCAATCTTACTAAGTAATATCAACAGAGTTGGGCTAAATCTTATTTTTCCAGGATATTTAACTAATTCTCATTGCTGTTTCTATTGGCAGATATTTTCCTTCTGAATCTGACTCTACATTTTATCTTCAAAGAATGAACTATTTTTCTGTCTACTAAGAACACTATGAGACAGAAAGGCATTTTTAAAAAATTTTCCTTTCCTTATAATCAAAGCTAGAACCTCTCAGGCTGCCAAAATAATTTGTCTCTTTCCTAAATTGATGTTGTTAAAGAGTTACACACTGGGCTTGTAGTTTTTCTTAGAAGTTTGAATAGCTAATTTAGGATTCACAAATCAATCATATAGTAAGTGCTAGGAATATTAATAGATACCTAAAGGAGTACCACAGTTGTACAGCTGAATGTGAGGTCAAAGGAAGATGCTAAATCGGGAAACGGTATATTTCCGAACTTTTGCAAAAGCACTCCTTACTTTGATCTAGGAAAAACATATTTATAAAATCAAGGTCAAGAGATATCATTTCAATTTCTGATGTTCGGACTGACAATGCTAGTGTGCTTTGCTATAGTGGATTATTGAAAATATTTCAATTGCCTAATTAAGACCTGTATCCTGGCAATGATTTAGGGCATCAAGCCCTTTGCAGTATCCTGGTGCCTAACTCAGTTCTTAAGCCTCAAATCTGTTTTTCATCCATTTTCCTTCCATTAAAAAATTTTATAAGTGATGCGTTTAAATATTTTCCTCCTTATCTTTTTCTGTTCTGCTTTTCCCAATCCTAGACTAAGACTTCCTTATGCTTGTTCCCCTTTGGGTGCTTTCTATTTATTAGTATTTTTCTCTAGTGAGATTCCTTCCAATGACTAGTTAAGGAGCTGCTGACTAAAGACATTTTTATAAATAATTTTTAGTGGTATTTGACTATGGTTTGGATTGGAGTGCAATCATAGGATTTGGAATTTTCACTAACGTCGACTCCCTTGTATGTGCACTCAGGGGTATATCCTGATGTTTGAAAAATGGAAAATAATCGGGCGTGGGGAGAATGAGGAGCACGAGGAAGAGGAAGAAGTGGAAAAAGTGGTAGGAGCCTTTCTTCCTGGCTGTGTCTCGGGATTACAGGCATGTTTTCCAATCCCATCTGCCTTCCGACAACTTCTAGCAACTGAGGTCTGAAGACATAATTTTTAATTAGCCTCCTTTGCCTCACACCCAGAGGCATTGCTGAATTCAGACCCGCATCATTTCTCACCTGAATTTTTGCAGTAGCCTGTTAACTTGTCTTCTTGCCCTGTGGTCTTGCCCTGTGGCAAACCATCTCCTATGTGTCATCAGGAAATTTTTACTTGTAACAAATTTGATCATGCCCAGCCCCCTATTAAAAACTTCTTCAGGGATAGGTCACATCTTCTACCTTCGCCTGTGGTAAAATTGTCTATTATACATGATGAGGTAATCAAGAAACTGGTCAGAGAAGGTACAGCCATTTATTAAAAATCCTCAGCCCAGAAACAACTCATTACTTCTGATCACATGCCATTGGCTAGAACTTAATCACATGGTCACACTTATTTGCAAAGCGGGCTGGGAAATGTAGTCTATTAATGTGCCTGGTCATAGGAGATGAGGATGTATTTGGGGGAGAGCTAGCCTTCTCTTCCAGAGTGTACTATTTTTAGAAACCCTCAGCCATCCACAATAAATATTCATTAGTTCAGAATTTCTCTCACTATCAGAAAAAGAGAACTGACATTTATTGAATGTTTACTGTGTGCTTAACATAGTTTTTCTGGGAGAGAGATTTGGTCTTACTCATCTTTCTATTTCCTGAACTTAGCAGATTGCCTAGGACACAATAAACCCCCCAGAAAGTCTTTGGTGAATGGAATTTCATATAAAAAATATGAAATTTTTTTAAAACTGAGCTGTAACATCAGGCTTTCAGAGCCTTATTAATTTTTTACTTTTCTTCTACCTTTTTCCCCCATCCCTGTATGTTATTTTTTCCTTTTGTTTCTTATAGTGTTCATCTTGATGATTAATACAGATGGTCCCTGACTCACGATTGTTCGACTTATGATTTGTCAACTTTATGATGGTGGAGAAGCAATATGCATTTGGTAGAAACCATATTTCAAAATTTGGATTTTGATCTTTTTGCAGGCTAGTGATACACCATGTGATACTCTTGTGAAGCTGGGAAGTGACAGTGGCCGCAGCTCCTCATCAGCCTCATGATGACAAAGGTGAACAACTGATACACTTACCACCATTCTGTCCCCATACAACCACCCTGCTCTTCACTTTCAGTATAGTATTCAGTAAATTACATGAGATATTCAATGTTTTATCATAAAATGGTCTTTGTGTCAGATTATTTAGCTCAACTGTAGCCCAATGTAAGTATTCTGAGAATTTTTAAGGTAGGCTACACTGAGCTATGATGTAGGTTAGGTGTATCAAATGCATTTTTGACTCAGTGGCATTTTCAACTCCCTATGGGTTTATCGGGGTGTAAACCCATTGCAAGTCAAGGAAAATCTGTACTCTTCTGTTCCGATGCTAATGAAAATGAGCTCTTCAAGATCACTTGAAGGCAAGAGTTACTATTCTTCAACAGGTGCCGCAAAAGGACTTCTGCTTGGTTCTGCCCTTACTAGAAAGGTGATTCAGATGAGCTCACAATTTTCACATGTTTGACTGCTGATGACTAGGGATGGTTTTTCTGAGTTATTCCTTAAGAAGCACATTTAGAAAGGAAGGGAGAACTGAAGCCCAAGTCATCAGCCCTCTAGGCAAGGAAATTTCTTTCAAATTCCAAAGGAGTACGTGCCCACTCACTCCTCCTCCTTATTGTAAAAACAAACCACAGTCATTTAGAGTTGAAATGTGGCTCTGAGGCCCTGGTTGATCTTGATGCCTTTTCTGTAGAAGTGAGAGTGGGAAGGAGGGGAGGAGGAGTCTCATAAGCTGGAAGGTTTAGAAGAGAAGTTGTATCTGTAGGTCACAAAGGGTTACAGAAGAGAGGATGCTGGCTTGAGAAGGAAAGAGCCTCCTCATAGCCAGCCAGGTGAGCCACCTAAGCAACCTTACAACCCCATCAACCCTGACAATCAGGGAAGAAATGGGTGTTGGAGCCAAATCAACCTCACATCTCAAAGGGAAGTCTTCTGTTTCAAACAGTCACATTCACTCAGTGGTCAGAGGCTAGCCCCAATTTTATCGTCAGGAAAGCCAAGGTCTCACATCTTGTTTCCCCTGCGTCAGTTTAATGCCAATGCCCTTTGTAATCTTGCCTCATGTTTTCTCTCATGTTGTCTAGATTAGGTCAGGAGGGGGCTGATTCCCAAGTTTTCTGGGCTGAGGGATCCCAAAGGCTCCAGCACGCCATTCCCTAACTATCACCACATAATGTGGTGTGCCCTGCTCATCCTTCTGCTGTTAAGCTTATGAGTGGCACCTCCGTGGACCTCTGAGGGCTCTCAAGTCCCATGAGTGAGCCGGGCCAGCCTGAATTTGCTTTGAACAAAGGTGAGACCCTCACACCTCGATACTCTCACCAATAACTAACCACTTTGGCCAGTGGTGCTGGCCTCTACCCCACTTCTTTAGAAGGAAGCCGCCAAATTTCATGAGACTGAGAAAATTCTCATGGTAGGAAATGCTCTCTCTCAATAAACTTTATCTACAGCAAATGTCATTTTCCAACTAAGCTCTGGCACTATCTCTACCTTGAAACTTCAATACTAAATGTCTATTTCCTTATCCCTTTCTCAGAATGACTTAGCATTGTCTCAAGTGATTTATTACCAACATGCCAACATTTCTCTCTTCTTTTTTTCTTTTTTAAAGACTTTATTTGACAGGGAGGGAGAGAAAGAGAGGGAACACAAGCAGGGGGAGAGGGAGAAGCAGGCTTCCCGCCGAGCAGGGAGCCCGATGTGGGGCTCGATCCCAGGACCCTGGGACCACGACCTGAGCCGAAGGCAGACGCTTAACGACTGAGCCACCCAGGCGCCCCAACATTTCTCTCTTCTTTTCTCTCGTCTTTGAGGTAAGAATCCTACAGAAGGGCAGATCTCTGTAAAGCTGGATTCAGCTTTTTCTGTCTACACCTACCTCTGGGGAGCCCAGAAGGGTTGCTTCCTCTGGTTGAGAATCATTGAGAAAAGCCCAAGACAGGGAAATGGGAAGCCCTGAACTCTGAACTCTATTTAGGGACTCAAGGGATAATTTTGGAGGTGTCAACCTTTGCGATAATGTTGAACAGTTTGCTCTGAAGAACTCAGCGTAAGGACTAGCTGTCAAGTAGTTATTTTCTTTCATGTTTTCAACTGCAGATTTTTAAAGCCACTTTATAAGTGTTTCTCATGACTCCACATACAACCAATTAGTTCTGTCTCCAAGCTACATAGTAAATGTTCATCAGGCAGAGAGGTCACACATTACTCCCACTGAAGGATCTGGCCGTGGAATTGAAATGTTTCCATCATCACTACTTTGGACATTCCCAGAGTGACACTAACCACCTTGTAAAGCTGGATAAACTGTCTATATTTGAAATAGTTGGTGATAAAATTGGTCAAGGAATAATTACGATGATATCATATCCGGCAAACCTCTTGCAAAAGAAAGTACTTTTAAAGGAAACACAAAAAGGGAATTTTCAAATACTATTTGACTAGTACAACTATGGAAAAAAACTTTTTTAAGCTAACAGGAAATGCATCTGAAAGTTGTTTGCCCTAACTGTCTGAGAAGGCATGTGGAATGAATGAGTCCTGCTGTTCTCTAGAATTACCTCACCATGGATGCTGGCATGGGTGCCCACAGCAGCAGAGTGCTGGTCATGCATCTAGTATGGGTGGCTGTCTCCCCTCTCTCTCAAGCTTGGAGCAGAGTTCTTCCTCAAATTTGTCAACTTTGGGGTCACTATATTGTTTCTGTTTACCTTTCAGCTGGTTTTTACCCCCTGAGGACTAGTCTCTCGGTCTTCAGTCTGACAAAGATCATTCCAAGGAAGACGATGAACGAAGAGTGAGGCATTCATATGACATTATGTAGCCTTTCTTTCTCTGCCTTTGCGGGGAAAAAAAGGAAAAACAAACCCTGAAGAATAAAAACCAGGTCAGTACTTTTTTATTTTCAAATACAAAGATGAGGTTACCCAAGTTGGCAGTGATCTCTTGTAGTGAAACAATCACAGCCAGAAAAACATGGAAACCAGATTAGGGCTCCATTTTGGCTTTCACGCTCACTAGTTGTGTGAATTTGGGCAAGTTGCTTGGTCTCTCTGAGCCTCAGCCTCCTCACCTATAAAGTCAGGGGCTGTTAATGCCAATCCAACAATGTTACAGTGGAGATTAAATGAGATAATGTGCCTGTCAGAGGACCCAATCAATGTAGTTCTTTAGATCCCTTCATTCTGCATTCAAAAATTCATTTTGCATGGCCCTTCCTGAAACTATATGAGCCCTCCTTCTCCTTCCCCTAATATTCATCCTGAGTCATGGATAAAAGAGAAGTGAGTATCTGAGCAGGATAAGGCTACACTTTAAAAATGAAGAGCTAAGCTTCTTTTGTATATTCTCTTTTAACTACAAGATGTGCTTCCATGGAAAAGCTATGTTTTATGCGCTATACATCTGGCTCTTAATTACTGAAGTTTCTTGAACTAGCTTCAAAAATATAATTTATTTTTCCTCTATACACTTCTAAGCATTACTGACTTACATAATTTTTCTCCTCCACATTTTTGACAGACTTTCTTTCTCTACATGGTTGAAATCTTTGCTCAAGCGGATGCCAGATTTTCACAGGTCTAATTAAAGTCCCCATTAATATACCTCACTTTGATCAAGGACTTGGCCTAATCTAATAGAACAATCCTATCACCAGTCAACCACTGGACTTCAAGAAAGTCATTATTAGGGAAAATCCGCATTTCCCCTTCTTCTCCCAACAAAGGGTATGTGTAAGTGGCCAAAACTGATGTCCAAGGAGGGCTTAAAATCTGTCACAGCCAGGATTCCATCTGAGCATCTGAGTTCCAATAACATTGGATCCCGGTTCTCATAACATTCCCTGAGCTCTCCATGGAAGCAATATGGAAAAGGATAATAGGAATCCAGAGCTCTGCTTACAGAAAGGTGACTTAGAACGCCTCTTGTGGTAAAGTGATTGAGAAAATGCCTCAGTTCTCCAACCTTCCTTGAATCTCTGCCCTTTGCAATGTGATTTTACCACTTTTCTCATCAAAAGTATGATCTATTTTCCTGTCTCTTGAATCTGAGCTGTGCTTTTATGTACTTTGGGCAATAGAATGGGGCCTCACCTCTGACCCAGGCCGGGCCTCATGAGGTCTGGCACACCTCTACTCTCTCATGCCTGCACCATGAGAGGGAGCCTGGGCTAGCCTCCTGGAGGATGAGAGACCATATGGAGCAAAGCCAGTCATCTCAGCCAAGACCATCCTATACTAATGAACAATCAGTTGACTGTCAGTTATGGAAGTGACCCCCTAGCCAACGCAAGAACTGCTGAGCGAAGCCCAGCCAAGATCAGCAGAACTACTCAGCCAACTTGTAGAGTCGTGAGTGAAAATAAATGTTTATAATTTTATGCCACTAAAGTCTTCTGTGTTTTTTTAATGTGGCATAAGTATAGCAATAGCTAACTGATGCATTAACCACCAAAGAAATGGTGGGAGTTCCTGGACTGGCCAAGATTTGCTGCTTGTGATGGAAAAGGAGAGATTCTGGTTTAATCTGCACTAGATGCTAGACCTTCATTTCCTGCTAGTATGCCTGCAGCAAGTCCTGTGGTTGAGGCTTAATGAGGATGTATGTCAACATTTTTGTCCAGAGGGCAACTCTGTTGTATGAGAGAGCAGTCAAGACTTGGAGGCCTGGATTCTCAAACTGGGGCACAAATAATCCAAACGTGGAACTGTAATGCCAGGGGTCAGAAAAAGCTACCCACTATGCATCATGTACCTTACTGGAATGTGAATTATCTTGAGGACTTGGGGGACAAACGAAACCTACTTTTAAAATCAAAGGGTGGGTGGGGCACCTGGGTGGCTCGGTTGGTTGGGCGGCTGCCTTCAGCTCAGGTCATGATCTCAGGGTCCTGGGATCAAGCCCCATGTCGGGCTCTCCTTGCTCTGTGGGGAGTCTGCCTCTCCCTCTCCCTCTGCTGCTCCCCCTGCTTGTGCTCTCTCAATCTCTCTCAAATAAATAAATAAAATCTTATAAAAAATAAAAAATAAAATAAAATAAAATCAAAGGGTGGGAGATGGGCTAAATGTGTGATGTGCATTAAGGAGGACATTTGTTGTGATGAGCACTGGGTCTTATATAAAAGTGATGAATCACTAAACTCTACCCCTGAAACTAACACTACACTATATGTGAACTAACTTGAATTTAAATGAAATCTTGAAAGAAAAAAAAAAAAAAAGAAATATATCCTAGAACAGAATGTAAGTTTCCAGTACTTTTTTTTTTTGATAAAACACAACCATCCATTTCTCTCTCCTCTTCCAGCCAGGGGTTCACTCTCCTTTGACATCAGATTCATATTTTTTGAAAAGTTTGAAAAGCACTACTCTGGGCAGTGGTTTCCAAATTCTTCTTTTGTGTTTATTATTCTGCCATCATCAAAAGTTTTATTATATCCTTGCCATGTCAAAAAGACATTTTAAACCTTTTAAACATAATCTGTGTTTGATGATTATCAAACTTTACAAATCAGGGATTATTTGGGTGCCTGGGTGGCTCAGTTGGTTAAGCGACTGCCTTTGGCTCAGGTCATGATCCTGGAGTCCCGGGATCGAGTCCCGCATCGGGCTCCCTGCTCAGCAGGGAGTCTGCTTCTCCCTCTGACCCTCCTCCCTCCCATGCTCTCTGTCTCTCATTCTCTCTGTCTCAAATAAATAAATAAAATCTTTAAAAAAAATAAAATAAAATAAAAAAATAAAAAAAACAAATCAGGGGTTATTTAGCATTAATGTTTTTAAAGATTTATTTATTTGAGAATGAGAGAGAGAGAGAGAGAGAAAGCTCATGAGCAAGGGGAGGGGTAAAGGGAGAAAGAGAGAGAATCTCAATTAGACTCCACAATGAGCATGGAGCCCATTGTGGAGCTCGATCTCGAGACCCTGAGATCATGACCTGAGCCGAAATCAAGAGTTGGATGCTTAACCAACTGAACCACCCAGGTGCCCCTTGCATTAAATTTTTAATAAAGCATTAGACATGCTTTCATAATCCTTCTATATTCCTTATGGTCCAATTTATTCTCATTTAGAAAAAACAGCCTATCTAATGAGAAGGCTGGTATTTCACATTCCAGGTAATAAGGAGGCTGGACCCAGTTAGTGGTCTGGCCCTGTGTTCCATTCATGTGTTTCTCACCCTGACCACTGCTGGCAGAGACCCACTATTCCACTGTTCTGGGAACCCAGATCGTTCCTTCAGTCCTTCAGCTGACAATGACCTCAATGGCTATCACAAATGTCTACTCGCTTGTTACAGGCTGAGTTGTGTCCCTACAAAACTTGTACATTGAAGCCCCAATACCTCCAAATGTGACTCTGTTTGGAGATAGGGCCTATAAAGAGGTGATTAAGTTAAAATGAGTCCTTTAGGGTGGTCCCTAATCCAACCTGACTGGTGTCTTTATAAGAAGAGGAAATTTGGACACAGAGAGAGATGCCAGGGATGTGTGCACACTGAGGAAAGACCACATAGGACATGACAAGAAGGCAGCCATCAGCAAACCTAGGAGAGAGGCCTCAGGAGAAACCAGCCCTGCAGGTACCTTGATCTTGGACTTTCAGCCTCCAGAACTTTAGGGAAGTAAGTTTCTTTTGTTTAAGCCACCCAGTCTGTGGTATTTTGTTATGGCAGCCCGAGCCAATGAATAGATCACTCTAGAAAAACAGCTCTAGTTCCTCAGCTGTCTATAATTTTTGGCTTTCTTGAGTGTTAAGAAACAAAAAGGTGCCTTTTTTGTCCCTCATTGGGAACCTTTTCTTAGGTCTCCATTATTTTCATAGTCTCCAGGATGACCCATTGTTGGCAAGTGTTTGTGACCATTTCATTGATCAAAGCTTATTGCTATTGGGTGGAGGATCATCTTGTTCTTAGGGTTCCTAATGATGGGGAGAAAGAATCAAGGCTTAAGTAAACCCAAACACACTTAGCACGGTGTTTAGGAAACAATGACTGGCTGTCTAATCATTGCATGTGTGTGTGTGTGTGTGTGTCCTCACAAACTTCCAGTGGCATTGCCTTAGGGATAAAAGAACGGTCTCAATATATTGAGATTTTAGCATGTTCTAAAGTGGGTTCAGGGAGGACAGTCATTGGTAAGCTGTGGAAAGAGGAAGTGAGCAGGGGCCAGTCAGGGAAAAGAGCCACTGGCCAAAGACCCATCACTTTTTCCTCCCTGCTCCTCTTTCACTGCTGTTGGCTTCTGAACCAGGGTAGAAATCCAGGAGCAACAGGTCTGGGGAGTTTACTTTGAAAGTGGAAGGCAAAGAGAACAAGAGAACAAAAAAGTGACCGAGGTGAGAAATACTCTCAAGAAGGTTAGTGACAGCATTTTATTTCAGGGGTTCTGGTCTCACTGTAATCTTTTTAGTATAAGTATGTCCCATGCAATATTTGAGACATATTTATGCCAAAATTATTTGTTGTTTATCTGAGATTTAAATTTAACTGGGCATGGGGTGCCTGGATGGTTCAGTTGGTAGAATGCATGACTCTTGTTCTCGAGGCTGTGAGTTTGAGCCCCATATTGGATTGAAACTTACTTAAAAAGAATTTACCTGGGCATCCTGTGTTTCATCTGGCAACTTTATCCAAAAGTCAATTCTCCATATAACCAGAGAGATATTTGTAAAATGTAAACCAGATCAAACTACTTCTCTGAGCTAACGCTTCTAGTCTGCCTCAAACTAGAGTTCTAAGTCCTTGCCATGGCCTACAAGGCCAGCTTATGCTCATTTTTCCAACCTGCTCCTACTGCCCTCCAGCTTGTGCATTATAATCTGTTCAAGAGTCACCTCCTCAGAGAGGCCTTCCTTGATGACTCTCCCTAAAATAACTGGCCCCATCTGATAATATCTAACTCCTATTCACAACACGTATCACTCCTGAAATACGATGTATTAATTTGTTATTGAATATATAGCTTATTAGAATGTAATTCCTGCAGACCCAGGGGCTGCATTCATCTTTGTTACAGGATACAGGAGTATCCTCAACCCCTAGAACTATATCTGATATTTGATAGGGGCTCAACAAGTAGTTGCGGGAAAAATAAATGAACTCAGTTGTCATAGTCAATATAGAGCAAAACTTAGTACTTTGGAGACCACTAGCAATTAGTAAGCTGGGGTCTGTTTATAATTCTTAAGTGGATTAAATAAAATTAATTTTGAGGATTGTTTATGTGTCTAGTCCCTTTGGAGAATCCACAAACACTAGAGTTCAGAAACTGTAGCTGGGTGAAATCAGTAAGGAGGATTCAACAGCCCATGACATTGCTGATGTTCAACTACTCTTTGCTGAATGCATATAAGAGTTTCTTGTTTAAGTGTGTTTATATTAAAAATAAACTACACTGGGGCGCCTGGGTGGCTCAGTTGGTTAAGCGACTGACTTCGGCTCAGGTCATGATCCCAGGGTCCTGGGATCGAGTCCCACATCGGGCTCCTGGCTCGGCGGGGAGCCTGCTTCTCCCTCTGACTCTCTCCTCTCTCGTGCTGTTTCTCTCTCACTCGCTCTCTAATAAATAAATAAAATCTTTAAAAAAAAATAAAATAAAATAAACTACACCCTTGTTTGTTTCTTCATTATGGTAACTTGTTTCAACTCTATTTTGTAATAGAATTTTCTTGTATTTGTATACATTGGGATAAACATAAAAAATCTATTTCTTGTATTTCCAGATGAATAGCTCAAAGCTGACTTTCCAAACCCTGTGCAGCTTCTGTATCTTTCAATGCACTTCTTTCTCTTTCCCTGGGCTGGGAAGACATTTCATTTTAACTTTCTCCAGTGAGAAGAAATTCACAAAAACGACTGTCAGATTCCAGTGGGAAGGGAAAATATAAGAACTATTAAAATCTATAATTTGCAAAGTAACAGTAATTCTCATCTTTAAATGAAAGGGGAAATTAAAAGGCCCAGTCAAAGCAACATGGAAGAGAGAAGTCCCTTAGGCGATACGTTGCAGGAGAAGCTTTGGAACTGAAATCAAGATGAGCCTTCGTAGGGCAGGAAGTCTGATCGGATCCCGTCTGAATTCTTGTCTTGGAGCCATTGACTGTAACCTTCAAATTATAGTGAATGAATTGTGTTGCATCACAGAGGGTGTGGGAGGTCGCGGGGGGGTGGAGGATTTAGGGGAAATGTCAGCCTTGAGTGGGAGCTGAGCCAGTGATTGCATTCATTTGCTTCACACAGCTGAAGACAGAAACCAAATGGAACTGGGGATCCACTGAAAGAAACAGGGAATTATATAGTTCTTGTCTAAATTAAATGCTTCTTGTGTTTTCCTTCCTGGCCTTGACTGCTATTTATTTTTCTCTTCTTGTATCAGAGCAGCATGACATTCTCAATGTGGGGGGTGGGGTGGGGAGGGAATGGAGTCTCTTATGGTTGTAATGGAAATATTTACTGGCAGCAGACAAGAATATGTTTCTCTAAAGGGAAGGCTGCATTTGTCAAAGATTTGCTTGGATTCTGCCTTCCTTGCTGGGAATAGTTATTTACTCTTAATTAGCCCTAAATACAATTGAGCAGAGGAAGGGCCTTATTTTAAAACCATCATCGATGTTTTAAATCTGACTGCAATAAGAAAGAAAGATTGACAGTGATTAAAAGGGTGGCTGATGGGCAAGTATTAGAAATCATCGTCAATAATAAAATCCGACGACAGGAACAACATGTATTTTATGTTCCCATAAACATAGATTTAGTGCAAGGAAGCCCACATAATAGTACTTGTAGCATGGGCTGAATTGCTCTGAATTTAATTTAGAACAACATAAAAGATCCAGTATCAGCTGCAGGCTACTAACCTCGGTCTCAGCTTGGGGAAGGCATCTGCTCTGAGAACTAATGCAATTTCTGAGATTGTACTGGCCCTTCCACATAGGAAGAACCAATATCTGGGATTCTCTGAAGGTGATTTCACCTCTCCAAAGTGTCGAGAAGCCCAGTAGATCCCCTCAGCTGCCCCACGGCTGTGTCTTGATCACCTTAGCTCTGATACGCACACACACACACACACACACGCACACATGACTTCATGGCTGATTGAATCCTTTTATTATGTTCTGCCTGCCAACCTATATATAAATGAATTATCCTGGACATTCTTTGCCCTTAAACTACTTTGGGGGATTGGGAAGGAAATACCCGGGGGTGGGAGTAGCTCAGTGATGGTGCTCCCGTGTCTCCAGTCCTTTCTGATGTCCCTGGATCACCTCACCAATCACTGCTCTGGGAAGAGGTACCAGAGCAAGTCTCTCGTGCATCGCTAGACACCTCCATGCTTGCATCCTACCACCTTGGGCCTGGGTGTTTTACGTACGTGACTTTTTTAAACTTCCATACACTGGTTAACCTCCACTTTCCCTGAGGTACATCTCCAACTTGTCTCTATGTTTCTCTGATCAAGACTATGACCCCATCCCGTGACCTCTTTCCCTGAGCTAATAAGGGAGCAGAGGAAGTCCCTCTCCTTTTCAATCCCAAGGGATGCCCACATTTCCTATCCTGGGATGCGTGACATTTCTTTCAGTGGAAATGACCCCTACCACCCCCCACCTTCCCCCACCCCCAGCCTCCTTATAAATGCAAACTTCACCCATGCAATTGCTAGCAGCCTCGGTCTAGAGGAGCTAATGAATTCACTATTATTTAAACCACCGTTATTTAAATTAGACCTCTATTCAGGAAAGCTGACCTCATCCCCCAAACCCCAGCCTGCCTGGAGGAAGGGAGCAGAACATTCTGGTGTTCTTCAACAGTTTGCCAGCCGGAGTCCCTCCAACACAGTTTTCCTGGGGTGGCCCCTGACATAAAGTCTGATCCCACCAGAGTGAAGATCTGCATTTTGCTCTGCTGGGTTTTCATACTCTGACAATGTGTGAGTGGAAATAAGGTCATTCTTTTAATTTCAGGAGGAATTAAAAGGGAAGAATTCTTTCACAGAGACATTTTGTAAACAGTGATAATTTCCATATTTGACTCTCAATGGTTGACTTTTAAGCCTTAGAGAGAAAAAACAGAGCTGAATAGCTGGGCGACACTATGTATCTTAGCTAAACCAGAATAACCAGAACCCCCTCAAATTTCCAATGTGAAAGTTTTTACCATAGTAATTGTTAGAGACTCGCTCTTTGCTACTTGCTGCATGAGATCCTTACCCCCAGGAAGTATATGTGGAGATTTAGGTCAAACCTGCCACCCAACACAAAATTAACTCCAAGACACGCTTTCCCAAGAAAATACAGAGATGACGAATAAAATACAATCACTATTTTGTAGAACAGCCCCCACAAGTCTTGGGGCGCTAGGGAAATGAGCAAGGTGTTCTTTGTGAAGTTCATCCTGATTAAACCAAATGTGTCCAAAGGAACTCTTATGCCTCTTCCATCTTTTCTTTCTATACCCAAACTCCCGTGGATAAGACAGTGCTGCAAATGGCCTAAAATTTACAATCACTATAATTTCAGGAAGTGAAATGTCTGAAATGGCCCTTCGGAGAAATTACAAGTCGAAATAGGTGACTTAAGTGAGAAGCCAAGCCAGTCGAGGGAAGGCTGTTTGGCAGTTATTAATAGAAGAAATTTACAGACCTCAGCTACCTGGTCTCACTTTGCCGAATGGCCAGAGGGGTTAGGTCCCAATGGACTTGAAACAGCGCTGGCAGCTTGTTCCTTGGAAAGTAAATTGGTCTAACTTCTGGAGCTCTCCGAATTGTCAGGCTTAAAATCCAGGATATACAGTTCCTGAATGTTCATGATAGTAAGGCAAAGGGCCAATGCTCTATGTTACCAAGTTCAATGCTCTAAATTCCAACACAGAGGTGTGTGATTTGGGGTAGTACCCATTCTTGCTGACAGCTGAAGTCCTCCCCTGAAATTTTTTTTCATTAATTTATGCAACACATGTCAATTGTGAATTCACAGTGCACCAGGAGTGTTCTCAGCACTAGAGAGACATCAATGAACTGAAGGAAAAGATCCCTGCCCTCAAGGAGCTTACATTCTAGCTGGCAGAGAAAGACAGTGATAAAGTGAACATGGAACAGCTCACGGGTTGGTCACTGTGATGGGGGATAAATAAAGCAGGGAAAGGGGCTGCAGACTGGTGGGGGTCAGGGGAACAGAGACGTGAAGCAAGCAAGGAAGACAACCACGGGGAAGAGAGGCTAGAAACAGGCATAAAATAATATTAACCCTGTCTCTCGTCTCCATATTGTTACAACAAATGGAAGGGCTTAGAAATTCCCTGATGATGATAATAAGCAACATTTATTAAGCCCTTAATATGTGATAAGCATTCTGCTAAGCATTTCTCATGCATCTTCTCAATCAATCCATTCATCCACACAATAACACAGCATAAGGGAGTTCCAGAGAAGTTAGGTGATTGGCCAGAGGTCACAGAGACAAGACAGTAAATGCTGGACTTAGGACCTGAACCTTTTCGATTAACAGCAAATTTGATAGAAATGGTAACAATGAGTATTTATATTATGCGAGGTGCTCTGCATATATTGAATAGATGTTGGGGTTTGTAAGGGAAACCTACATCACACAGACCTTCACTTCCCCAGAGCTTTCTTTGTTTCTGATAACACACCCTCTCTACCTTTGGCATATACTTCTCACAAGACCGCACTTCATCCCCAAATTCTCCCAGGCTCATCAAACAAGCTGCCCAACCAGCCATCAACGACGTGCTCTACCTCTCCAGCCTCATCTCCTAACCCCTCCCTGTACTGGCCTCCTTGCAGATCTTTAAAAATGCCAAACACAAAAAGCCTCAAGGCTCTTGAACCTGCTCTTCCCTTTACGTAGAACACTTTTCCTAGGATACCCACATGGCTGCTCCTTTCAATCATTCAGTTCCCTCCTCAAACACGGTCTCAGAGGGTTGCCTTCCTTGACCAGCAGATAGAGAAACATGGAGGCTCTGCGATTTGTCCATCCTTTCCATTTTCCTCACCCTGCTTCATTTCCCTTCACAGCTTTTATCATCTCCTGACCTATTTTATGTTTGCTTTCTCTTGTTGACTTTCTTTATTCGAAGCTCTGTTTTATTTACCTGTTTCCTCAGCAACTAGAACAAAGCCTGGCACAGGATATACAATCAATTCAGATTTTTCATAAATTATTGAATCACAGGACTGTACCTTATTAAGAAGACCTGCACATCTGGAATACAATTGTTAGCTTAACAGAGAAAAAGGTGCAGCGGCTTCCATTCCGTCACATTTTTCTAGACAAGGTTAATGTTCTTTACTGAGAGTACAATACAATTCCTTTTGAGACAAATATAATAAAGAGCCATTTCTTTGGGCTCCTGTCATCAGAGAGTCATTGCAAGGTGGAAGCCGCTGGTGTACCCAGGCCAGGAGCTTTACCTCAGCATAGTCCCAGAGGTATTCTTAGATGACATTTGCAGGAATAGAGGTTAAGTGGTATGAAAGAGTCAAATGTTCACAGAAGTCATAGTTCCTGTTGCTGTGTACAAGTCAGGTGGCTACACGGTAGTCCAGGGAAAAGATTTTAGAGTTTTAGATTAAGGTGAATGAACAGATGAGAAGTAGATGAATTAGAGGTGTATTTTGCAGGTGGAACCAACAGAATTTGCTGAAGGATTAAGGGGGGAGAACTGAGGAAAATGGGAAATACAAGTATGATATTTAGGATTTTAGCCTGAAGAAATTATTGACTAAAATGGGGAAGGCTAGACGAAAATAGGGGAAATCAAGAGTTACATTTTTGAACTTGCTAAATTTGAAAACCCTATCAGATATCCAGGTGGAAATGTCAAAGCTTCAGAAAATGCTTTGGAACTGGAGCCATCAGCATCAATATGACATTTTAACCCTATTAATGGATAGGTTCGTCCTGTAAGGGAGTCTAACAGGGGAGAGAAATCCCAAGGCAGAGCCTTCATGTACAGTCTTCTAAAGCTCAGTCATAAAATGCTTTAGCCTGGGTCTGTCTCAGCCTCTCTCTTTCTCTTTTTCTCTCGATGCTTGCCCTTGGAAGCCATCATGTTTTGAGAAAGCCCCATATCCCCAGGACCTACCGCCAGACCTGTGAATGAGTGAGCCTCCAGATGATTCTAGTTCCCAGCTTCAAACTGCCCAGCTGACATAAAGGAGAGCAGAGACAACTATCCCTAATGAGTTCACCCAAAGACCTGATTAGATTAGTGAGCGGTTATTGTTTTCAGCCACTGAGTGGGGTGCTTGGTCATGCAATCTTAGATAACCGCAACAAAGAAGTTACCAGGGAAACGTAGTGTTTGGTAAGAGTGCCGTGGTGGAGGAGTGAACAGGAGATGAAAAGATAGAAATGTTGTGCAGACAACTGTTTCAAAAGGTTGAACTGGGAAAGTGAAGACGGAGAGAGAGTGGTAGCATGAGGAAGATGTGGACATAAGCTCCTTTTTCCTTCTAAGATGGAAGATCTTAGGATGTTAAGAATAATTCTGCAGAGAGATAAATACTGATTTATAAGACCAAAGAGGGATAGACCAAAAGACTGGGTCCTTAGGACATTGTAAGAAGCAATTGTGAGAGTGACCTTCCTCAATGCGAGGAGAGAAGAAACAGAAGATGAGCCTGCGTGGAGGTAGGTTTGCAGATGTGTTGGTGGGATGATGAGGGTTTCCATCCAGGGGTTTCTATTGTCTTAATGCGGAAAGAGGCAAAGCCATCACTGGAATTTGAAGGGGACAGAGAGGTGGTTTGGGGAGAGATGGGAGGAGTTGGAATTATCTTAAAAGGCAGAAATGTGGTAGAAATGATGGGCAGTGTCAAATGCACAATGGAGTTGACCTACTCAGCCATTCAGTCAGCAGTGTAGAGAAAGCTAATGACAAGGTAAAACCCGGTTGTTCAGAGTTTTCCTCAGAAGGTACATCAGAGAGAGGGGCATGGAATGTAAGAGTATTTGGAAGGTAGTAATTATAATAATGGACCAGGACACAAACACTAAGATGAGAAAATAAAACAATGAGAAAGTGCTGGGGTCCCTGGATTGGCAGTCTCTATGTTGCCGTAGAAATTCTAAAAAGTCTAGAAAAATCTGACCGTCATAAGATTGAGGTACAATAGTTTAGAAGAGTGGAAAGTGTTGGGTGAAGAGTTGTGGGTATTGTGTAGGGCAGCTACTGGGGACAGAGTCCAGGGACTTTCACTAATGAAGGAAGCCTGAGTACTAACAAGTCAGCGGATTGGCCTCAATGACCAGACACGAAGACTTTTCACTCTATTTTGAGAACAGATTGTATCACTTCAAATGTAAAACTTCCCTAGAAGACATACTGATCTTTGAAAAGTTCCTCTTGAGAATTTTCTTTTCCAAGTACTGTAAAAAAAAAAAAAATGAGTGCAGTGTTTCTTATATTAAGGTGGCTGGTGCCACTAAATATAGAAATAAATGAAAACCTATTGAGAATCTGTGGAATGGAACTGATACACCTGTAGTTGGCTTACACAGTGAATCTTGCTTTGTTTCTTGGTATCCAGCCTCAGATAAATTGTTGATGTAGCCCATGCTCTGCTGCCTTCCATTTGCTGAGTCTTTGCCAGTACAGATTCATGAAGCTTGTGGAGACGAATATGATGCCCGCCATTACTGAGATGGAACTGGGGCCAGGAGTGCCAATTTAGCACTGAATGCACTGTTTTTCTGTCATTCTTTTGGTTTCTTTGTTTTGGAGGGGTTGTAGGTCATGAATTGACAAGTTTCCGGATTGATACATTCTAGGCGTTTGGGAAATGAACTGAAATATCGTTGTTCTGTTGAGACACACTCTGGAAAAACCACGTGCTCATATCCATTTATTGGTGAATGTGGTTGCTAAACTGTGGGTTTCTAGAAGACTCAGCAAAATGAAAAAAAAACCCAAAACAAAACTAACCTATCAGGTGATAGTTTATAAATATTATTTATGTCTAAACCAGAGGTGGAAGGGGATTATAGAGCTCCTCTTTCCTTCTGTTTCCTCTCTTCTCTTTCCATCCTATCATCCCAACACAGAGGCACTGAAGAGTCACATGGCCAAGACTATGCGTATTTAATTTGTTACTGGGAGGGAGTGAAAAGTTTGGAACAATAATCGCATCTATCACATCTATACTTAGAACTCCATGGATTTGGTTAGGGTAATGTTTTCTTGGGGAGTGAGTTAATCCTTTTCTTCAGTTGGTAGATCTTCCTTCCTCTTCCTGCCTATCCTAACTTCCGCAGGTGGAATCAACTCTCCTTAGTAACAACAAGGAACAGACAGAGCACTCATGGGATCAAGTTGCTTCAGTTTCTGGTAACCCAGACCAAATCACAAAGGCACTATGCAAGGAGAATAAGCCTGGAGAATCCTAAGGTCTACTTCCACGCAGCAACGGCCATCATAGAGAGCAGGGAGTCACTGTGGGTTTGCCAAAACTCCCAGTTTAGTGACACTACCTAGGACTATAGAGGGAGAGGAGACATGGGCTCGTAGTATCCTAGATGTCGAGAGGCTTGCAGGCTCGGGACAATCTTGACAACTTCCAAGCCAACTTTGGCCCCTTGTCATCTCATTCATTGTCAACTCCTCAACCCCTCCTCAGACCTTCTCGCAAGGCAGAACTAGTAGACCTTGCATTGCACCTCTTCTAATTACTGTTTTCTTGGTTTGCAGAGGGGTTTTATTTATTTTATTTTATTTTCTTAAAGATTTCATTTATTTATTTGACAGAGAAAGAGAGCAAGAGCAGAGGGAGACAGAGAAGCAGACTCCCCGCTGAGCAGGGAGCCCAATGCAGGACTGGATCCCATGACCCTGAGATCATGACCTGAGCCAAAGGCAGACGCTTAACCGACTGAGCCACCCAGGCGTCCCTGCAGAGGGTTTTTAAATCATTCACTCATCCATTCACTTATTCATTCAACTAATATGGAGTGAGGATAAACTCTGCCAGGCAATACGTTCAGATCTATAGATAGTGCAGTGAACAGAACAGAAAAATGTATCTGTCCTCTCGTGGCATTTACCTTCTGGTGGAGGAAAAAAATAACCAATAAGCAACTGGACAAATAAATGGGTGAAGCAGACATGAAGGGGGAGAAATAACAGCCGACACCATAGAAATACAAAGGATAATGCAGGCGATGTTATGCAGGTGATGTTTTTAAAAAGATAAAGCAAGATAAAGGGCCTGAGAATGACCAGAATGCTGTCTACCTCACCTATGGTGGTTGGGCGAGTTAGCTCTGAGGATACTACCTTCGAGAAAAGACCTGAATGAAGTGAGGAACGAAGAAAATGGTAGCAAAGTGTTCCAGTGCAAGGGCACATCAGTTAGGCAGGGATGATGTGCGAGGCCTGTTCCAGGAGCAGCCTGAGAAACAAGGTGAATGGAACAGAGAAGGTGGGGAGAGTAGGAAGCAACGAGGCTGGAGGCAGATGGGGAGCCAGATTATGTAGGACTTTGTAGGCTGGGAAGTCACTGGAACATTCTGAGCAGGGGAATAACACGAATACAACTCTGGAGCAAGGTGTGCCATCCCAGAGCCCTGGGCGTGGGGTCCGCCTGCGTCCACGTCTCACCGACCTCCCTTCTGTGGGAGCCGGGCTCCAGCCGTGCCTTTGCATCACCCCAACTCAGCATTTCTTCTGCTTCCAAGAATAGAAACGTCCTGTGGTCTCCCCTTCTTAATCTCGCACATTTCCCAGTCTCTCCTCTGAATTCACCGTCCCTTTTCACAGCTGGTAACAGAATGCATTTCCCACATTGAGACAGGAGTGTGGTCAAACCGGCACACACGTATCATTCACAGGACATACGTGTACTGTACAACTGTGGTGCACATGGTTCTGAACAAGGACCCAAAAGGCTCACGTGGGAATTAAAATGGACCTGGCAGTTCAGGAACTGCCAGCCCAATACAGAGTTTCCCGATTGTTTCAGGTATGCAAGCCTCTATTACCATAAAAAAAAAAAAACCTCAATTTCCTGCCTAATAATACTTTAGTGTATTTAATAGTCATTCATTGAGGAACTATGTAATGACAAGAAGCTATTATACATTCAGTAATACTTTTATGCATTTTTTAAATTAATGCAAGGACTTCTATGTAATAGTACGACATAACAGTAATTGTGTGTCTGAAACACTTTACCTCTTCAGTACAGTGGGAGAAGTAAGTGTAGATTTGCCATAACCTTGTGATAATGCCATCTCCGTGTTATACCTATGGAGCTGAGGAGAAGCAGGGGACTGGAACAGAACCTAGCTGAACCCCGCCCCCCTGCTCCATTACTCTGATCAAAGGGACAGAGCTCAATATAGAGAAATATGTTTATAACTTCTATTACAGAAGCTCAGACATTAAGCTTGTCCCAAAGTCAATGCAAACTACCTACGAGAGTTGGCATGATAGTGGCCTCTGGGTTGCTGGGCTCTTGAATTAATTCCAAAATGTGGGGGAGGACCAGCTACATAATTTGCAGGACTCAGGACAAAATGAAAATGCAGGGCTCCTTGTGTGAAAATTTATTAAGAATTTCGAGACGGTGACAGGAGAGAATTAAACCAAGTGTGGGGAGCTTCTGGGCATGGGGCCCTATTCGCTCTGTGAAGTCAGCCCTGAATGGGGGCCTGGTATACATCACCGTGCGTGCTGCAGACAGCAGACTTTGATGCTAGCCCAACACAATCTATAGCCCCTTGGCAATGGCAAATTAAACAGTGGCGCCTGCCCCGTGCCAGGCATTCCCCGAAGTCTCTTGTGTGTGTTGTCGGATGTAACTGATAAAATAGGTATTGCCACTATCCTCATTTTGTAGATAAGGGAACCAAGGCCCGGATGGCTTTAGTAACTTGCTAAGATTGTGCAGCTAGAGAGGTGCCTGGGTGGCTCAGTCCGTTGAGTGTCTGCCTTCGGCTCAGGTCATGATCCCAGGGTCCTGGGATCGAGCCCCACATCAGGCTCCCTGCTCAGTGGGGAGTCTGCTTCTCCCTCTCCCTCTCCCTCTCCCTCCGTGTGTGCACTCTCTCTCTCTCAAATAAATAAATAAAATCTTAAAAAAAAAAAAAAGATTTTGCAGCTAGTTAGGGGGAGGTCCTCCCTAGTCTGACTTCAGAATGTTGGCCTTTAAATCCTAATGTTTCTCTAATGTTGTTTAGATTGTTTGGAGGATTCAAAGAGAAAATGTGGGCAAAATGCTTCTTAACTTCAGAGTATACTTATTGAGCACCTGGTATGTGCCAGGCATTGTTCTAAGCATATGTTAGCTCATTTAATCTTCAAGGCTGCTGTCCGGTTGTGTATTATTATTAACTGCATTTTAACACTGAGAAAATTAAAGAACAGAGACACTAAGTAACCTGCCTAAGGACACACAGCAAGTGAGAGATTGAGCCAAGATTTCAACCGAGGAAGTAAAAAGTGAGAAACAAAAAACAGGAGCATTGGTTATTATATAGTTGTATATATACATGATATAGCTATTATATGGTCATAAGAATATTTTGTGGTTCCTTGTAGTAGGGTTCTGAAGCCATTATCTTTAAAATACTTCTCTCATAATAGAAAAGGAATGAAAACCTCTAGTTAGAATCGGAAGACATAATATAAGTAGGTTCTTGCTTAAGTGGTATCCACATTTTATGGAAAAACAAGCAGCCCTTATCTTTTCTGGGTCTGCAATTCACATCTTATTTATGATCTTGAAATTGATTCTCCAGTAGGACATAAGTAAGGAAACCTCTGGCTTTTCCCCATGTTCGTCCATTTTCACACTAATTAAATGCGTCATCAGGGGAATCATTCATCTTCCTTGGCCACCAGCCACCCTCCCCACTCTGCATTGTGCAGCAGTCCTGCCCTGTGCCAACGTGATCTCGGAAGGCCACACCTGGGGCCAGGAGTGGTTTGTGTGCAGACAAAGAGGTCAAGGTTTTTTCCTTGTGAAAACGAACAGCACAAACCCTTCCCGTCTCCTTCCATGAAGCGTGAGTTATTTAATTTGCTAAGACACGGGCCAGAAACCAAACCCGCAATGGATGTTTTCACTTTTATTGCCCATTAGAAAGCATCGACAAGTTGCTGAACATCAGCTGTTAGAGATAATGGAATTACCTCCTTCTAATACCAGGAGTTGATATCACCCTACTTTTTGTGCTGCTTCCAGCATTCCCCAAAACCCCACCAGAGTGTGTTCATTTAGCAAATAGTGATTGAAAACCTCTTAATGCTTTGTGGGACAAACAGAGGAATCAAACCTACAGGGTTGGAGTTAGTGTTGGGCACAAGACACATAGCCTGAGACATTGGCTGAAACAGTCATCGGAGACATTGATGAACATGCTAGAGGCACAAAGATGGTGTCATGGGCATCTAGATGGGAGTTCAATCCCTTTTATCAGAGGTGTCAAACTAGAAGGAATCCATGAGCCGATCCACACAGCAGTTAGGAAACCTCATGTCTTATGTGTCTTCTGCACTTCTCTTAATTTTCCTAGATCTTTATTAATCAACTTGAAGCTTACCTAAGTATTTTTAAATCAGATTAAAAAATCACTCATAATATTAAGGCATCTTAACTAACTTCTTCAGGAACCAGTTTACAAGAAGAGAAGGAAAAATCAAAGATCATAAGGAAATTTAGCATTATTAACTGCCAGGTCTGAAGCCCTCTAACATTTAAATTCTCATGGTGACTACAGTAGCCGGCCTCCAAGATGGCTGCCATCAAGGACTTTCATTCATGTGACTCATGCAATTCGCCCATTGAGAGGCTGGGTCTACTTCTTCCCTCCCCTTGAATCTGGGCTGGCTCCAGTAAATTGTCTGAACAATAAAATATGGCAGAAGTGGTGTTCTGGGACTTCAAGGCTAACTCAAAATAAGCCCTGCGTCAGGAGATCTGTCCTCGGTGTCTTGTAAAACTCTGGGAGTGCTGAGCTACCATGGAAGAGATCCAATTACTTGTGACCGCCATGCTGGAAAAGTAAAGTTTAGGTCCTCCGATGACTGTTTCAGCCAAGCACAGCCCCTCCGGGCATCCTAACCAAGGCGCCAGACATGGGATTTCTGTCTTGGTGCTTCCAGACCCGTGCATCTGCCAGTTAAATACAACTAAGTGGATTTTGTCAACACAACATGGAGAGGAGATGTGCCCCAGTAAGGCTTGTGAGTTCCTACTTGATAAAATTGTGAGATATCATAAAGTGCTCGTTGTTTTAAGTCATTAAGCTTTGAGGTAAATGATCACAAAACAGTAAAAGCTGGAATAGTGATCAATCAGATCCCTTAAAAAATTTTGGTTTCACTTCATGCATATAAAACAGAATAGATGTTACATTAAGTGTAATTGATCTCTATATTTTACAGATAAAAAACTGAAGTCTGAAGATTCAAAAAACCATCTAAGGTTTCTCTTTCACACTTTCTCTTTCATTACTCTCTCCTTTCATTAATCTTGGTTATTCTCAGAATAAATTAGGAAAGTAATTAATTTTTGTCTCGAATTCATCAATAATGTGAACAAATCTGAAATGACTGGGAAGAGCAAGTATGGAGGAGTGGAAAAGCTCTGCCTTCTATATCTTGCACCTGGCATAGTGATCCACGCAGTTTCGATCACTCAGTGAATTATCATTGAATAAGGGAATGAATGAATGACTGAGTTAATGAATGAATAAAATGAACTGTCCTCTCTGTGTGTAAATGGAGAACTCCGAAACAAGGTGGCTCAGTGTGTGTGTGTGTGTGTCTTATTTCATCTACTTTGTTTTTTATAAAGAATTCATCTGACCCACCGCCTTTTGACAGATGACCCCCAGAGAGCCAACTGGAAAACTGGTATTTGTGTCAGAATCTATGGCTCTCTGCCATGGTTTTCTGGAGGCCAGAGAGGGCCTGTTGTCAGCTCCTACAGAGAAAATGGCTTTTCTTGGAGGCTATACCTCTCCATATTGTGCGCCATGTTTGCTTTCTATGTTGCCTCTCATTTGGAGGCCCTGCTGGCTAAGGGATCATTCAGATGGCAATGACTCATTTTTTTCTCCTGTGAGTGCATTGGTTCTTTACGATTATTGTGTACCACCTTGGAATCCAGTTATTTGGATCAAAAAGCTTACGGGGACCCAATGGAGAATAGGGTCCTGCCCAGCAACTCTGCAAGTGCCTGGTATGGTTTGTGTCCTATTCGTGTGGTGACTCAACACAGAAGCCAGGACAAGGGTCCTACTTGTAGGGAACTCAGGTTCCTGGCAGAGGAACAGACTGTTTCTCCAAGACGATTGGCCCTTTGGATGCTGAGCAGCACATATTGAAAGCCCAGAGTTCACTGGTCACTGAGCAAGGAGAGTCCCTCGCCCAAGTCACCCTGAGAGATGAGAGAGCTCCAAGCTTACGTTCGTTTATGCCATAAATTGTACCATGTGCAACCTCGGAAACAAGCAGTACCCACAGCCTGGGCAGGAAGTTGGGGTTAGGAGTTGAGAAGGGGACAATTATTTGGCTAGACTTCATGGATTGGGTATCCTTCAACAAAAAGTGACCCTTGACCTTTTGACCTTTGGTGCCCCGGGAGCACTGAGTCTGCAGCTGTTGCATCTCCTGGACTCTCCCTCAAGAAGCAGAGCTCTGAAGGCCCCTTGTGAATAGACAATGTGCTCTTATCCAAGAGGGATGGGATTGCCTCTTTGCAGGGAAATGGCCCAGAGCCCTTGTCTTTCAGGAAAATTACTGAACCACAGCCAACCCACAATAATCAGCTGCTAAAATCGCCTCAGAAAGCTTTTTTTAAGGAATGAGTAAATCACTTAAAGGGACATTGGAGTTTTTGGAGCCTGGCTCCCATCCCTACTGGCACCCCCACTGCCAGTGGCAGGCTGGGAGAAGTGCCAGTCCTGTGACTGCCATGATGGCACTCCCCACGGGGCACAGGGCCTTGGCCAGCAGCACCCTCACCCTCACACACACCACATCACCACGCAGCCAGTGAAGACCACTCTTCTCATCCATGAGGTGAGTACTTACTGAAATCAGGACTAAATGCCAGACACTGTGCTTTGCTGTGGAAGATAGAGTTTGCATAAAGAACAAATGTGGTTCTTGCCCTCAGAGAACTTAGTCTTATGGAAGAAAGGGACAGTGACCAAACAATCCTATGACCCCTACGAAATGATAACTGTGATGAATGTCCAGAGAAGGGGATGTTCAGCCATAGAAGAGGATTGACCAATTAGGGAGGTCAGGTGAGTCTGTTTGGAATAAGAGAAATTTGAGCCGAGCTTTTAGGAAGTCTGAAGAGGAGTTAAGTAGATGATAGATGGAGGGAGTATTATTCCAGCCAGAGCAAACAGTGGATGCAAAGGCCTTGTGACTAACAGAACATGGTGAGTTTAAGGGATGGAAGGTAGCCAAGAGGGTGGGGTGGTAGGCAGAAGGATGACCATGTAGATAGAACCCTATAAGCACATTCACATTTGGGACATTTGAGAGTAAACATATGGTTATTCCAGCCAAGTACCATCTACAGATGGACCCTTTGCCCCTGATACAGCTCATGACGAAAGTGTCTCTTGTACTTGCCCATGATGATTCTCTTCTCTATTCTGGATATCCCCTTGTCCTCTGTTCTAGAAGCAGGAACCTGGAAAAGCCAAAGTCATTCATCACACAAGGACTTTTGTAATAAATCCAAATATAGTCAACACTGGAGAAAGATGTAATACCGAGAATTCTGACTTACTTTTCTACTCCAGGCTCCTCACTCCGATTGTCCAATCAAAAAGCAAGGTCACATCCTGCCCAGACCTCTAGGGTGTAGCCCCCATACAAGCTCTAACACTGTTCTTTTTCCCTCTTCATCTGCTTCTCTGCTATACTCTTTTCTCTTCCTGAAATCTCTGCCCCCTCATTTTCTTGGGAATGCCGACCTCCCTCAGGAGCCAGCAAGGTCCCATATCCTTGGGTCTATTTTTGAAGACTTCCAGGGTCTGCGGTGAGTGAACATCATTGGCTTCTCTGCTCCTGGGTAGAGAGAAAGATCAGCTTTAGATCCTCAAAGTTGGGAAGGAAGAACATCTGGACTGCTTTTGTAGTTTTCTCCATGAATCTAAAAAACAGACACCAAAAACAAGCAAAAACAAAAACAAAAAACAAAAAACCTCAAAAAAACATTTCTCCCTGTGAAGATTAATGTCTTCCCAAAGATCTTACTGACTCTTTCCTATTTCTATTTGTCCTCTACACTCAAGTTTGAGCTTACTTTGCTATAGGAGTTTGCCCCATCCTGATCCTCGGCTACAAGATGAAACTTCTTCTTTGAAGTTGACAGGGCTCATCCCCAAGGCTCATCCTACAGGTAGAGCATTGTCCTTCCATATGCCATGCCTCTCTCTTCCTCTCATACCATTACTGCTTTCTCTGTGTACCCAAGCCCTTCCCCACAGGCTGATCCTTCTCCTTGGGGAAATCTTCTTTCTTTTCCTTAAGCTTCAGTCTAAAATCACCTCACTGGGGACATCTCTCTTATCCCCCACGGTCCCTTCATTGACCATGTTCACAGCACTCTGTAAGACATTTCTTCTTTCACAGCACAAATAAAAATTCTAGAAATAATTATTATGTGACTCGTTAACATATGTCTCTTCTATTTGATTATAAATCCCAAGAGGGCAGAGCTTCTGTCTCCCTCTGTACCTGATTCCCACACCATTAACACAAAATAATCTTGGTTAACTATTGGGTGGTTATTAGGTACCAGACATTTTATATAAATTAGCTCATTTAGTCCTCACAACATCTCTGTAAAGTAGGTACCTTATAGAGGAAAGAAAGGGAGGCACAGAGAGTAACTTATCTAAGATTGCACAGCCTTTATGGTGTAGCCAGGATTGGAACTCAGGAAGCCCGGCCCCAAAGATGTAGATTACATATATGGTGAAATGCACATACATATCACTTTTGAAACTTCAGTTTCTTAATATCAAAATAAGATTGGTATTTGGGAGAGCTGAGAGTTAAGTATTATAGACTTTCTAAGTGGGTTGCCAAGCTTGGATATTTTCTCATTTTTTTGGTCTGATTTCTACATAAATTACAGTATTCTGAAACTACTCTTAAAATATGGCTTTTGCTTCCTCGTTCTCATCATTGGTTTTTATTTGCTGATGCGTCCCATTACTGCAGAAACAAGCTGAGTTAATAATTTGCTGATGTAAAAATTTATCTCCAAATGGGACAAAGATGGGATTTTCTCAGTGGTGAGATGGGCGAGATCTTAAATACTTCATGGAAATCACCTTCTTATAGTTCAGAGATGCTCTAAAAAACACATCTGTGTGCGTGTGTGTGTGTGTGTGTGTGTGACTTTCCAAGATGAGAAGGTGTTATGAATTGGTGTACGAACTACCAGGAACTTCAGGATTTAAGAGCTGGCCAGGTCACTGGCTTCGAGGACACCCTTGGGCAGCTTACTTAGCTCCAGAGTGGTTGTCGGGAACTCAGTGGCCTCAGCCAGTTGTTTTCACAATAAAGCAAAGATTCTTCAACTCACTGTCACAGAAATAGATGATTAGAACATGTTCTTGGCCAGATTGCCCGAGGGGATTCAATGTCCGTCATTTCATAAGGGGCTCCAGGTCCTTTTGCCCTTTTAGACTAAGAAATGCGTTTAAGTCATGAACATGTAACTGATCAGAGAGGCTCCACGCCACTTCACCACTGTCTTTGTTTCCTTCGTTCAGTGCAATAAGCCAAAAATGAGTATTAAGTTCATCCTCAGTGGATTTAAAGCTCACAGGGAAAGTCGGAACATCCTTTGATGTCAATAGAACATTGTTCTGAATAATTTTCTAAGAAGGCAGCGCTGGTGTGTTTTGTGAAAATGACAACTCAGAGGAGGAGGTTAGGGAGGTGTGGAAGCCAGGCCTTACTTGAAAGGAATTGACACATATTAAAGAAGAGACAGGGAAGTTGGTGCTTTGAAGCAAGGACACACCACATTCTCAGTGCAGAACAGGAAGAAGAATGAGGCAGATCATAGGGGCAGGGTTTGGAGGAGAGATTTTTTTTTTTAGAAGCAAGACTTGTGAAGAGACAGATCCCAGGAACCTCTCTGGGCACTAGAAAGAGAAGTAGAAGAAAAAAAAATCTACTTTGGGAAATCAAACACTTAGCTGCACTCCAGAGCTCCTAACGATATTTTAAGGTCATTAACACAGTGTTTTGAGGGCCCACGTCACAGCAAATCTCTTTCACACCACCCTTTTTTTCTGTTCTGTCACTCGCTAATCAAGTGTGGAAGAGCTAAATCATTAGAATGGTCAATGGGTGTAATCATAAAATAATACATTTTTATATGACTAATCTGGACATTGGTCCCATTGTGTGGCCTTTATGAAAGAATTCAGTGTCTCTGGAAGGGAAGCCTCAGAGCCCCTGCCTCACCCACTGAAATGGGTGGGGAATGGGGATGCTTGTTTTGAATGTAGATTATTTGAAGCCACCTAGAATTGACTGGATTGGAATCCGGGGTGGGGGGTGGGGTGCCACCTGGGAATCTGCATTTTAATAATTTAACTTTCTCAGGTGATTATGCACATCTACTTTTAAGCTCAGAAAATGAGGCCAGATACTCTCTTTTGTTGATAAAATTCACGATTTATCTCGGCGACCTCAAACCACAGGTTACCCCTTGATAAACATCCTCCAATCAGGTTTTCCTTGTCTCCAGGGGTTTCCACTTGCTGGGCAGGGAATACAGCTCACACCTAAGCTCTCCTTGGCCTACTTTACCCTTTTTCCCAAACAACAGAGCAAATTCGTCTCATGCCCAATGGGCTGAAATGCAGTTTACACAGTGTATTTCACATTATTGATGTCTGAATCCCACAACTGCAAGTATGAAAGCACTAAAATTGCCCATATTTTAAATCTCATTATAACTCTTCAGTAGTTTCAATATAATAACATAATTCTATTAGCTTTAAAAGTCATAACATTTAGCAATTCTCCTCTGGTCTTTTCTCAGCATATGTGATATGCTTGGGGATTAAAATATATGACCTGGATAAAAGACAAAGTCAAAATAAATACTAAAGCCCAGCATACATGGTCATGAGCTTTAAGGAAATGAATTTAGATGAAAAGTAGCAGCCTGGGCATTTATACCAGTTTTGTGGATATGGATTTGGTCCTTTCGTTTCTAGCTCTCTCTGGCCTTCTTCCTTTGCTGAGCAAATTTACTTTATCACACTTCGGTATAAGGTGTATCAAGTTTCCTGTTTTTGAACAATCAAGCAGTCTCTTGTCATTTTAAAGCAAACTCTCAGCTGGCAATTTGGCTTTGGTTTCCAGGAAGACATAGTTAATTAGCTCACAAAGATTACTTAGAGTAAAACCAGGCGTGTTTGAGTTTGTATCTGGTTTCCTTGACTGGGGCAGGCAATATTTGAAATGAGGTTGTCGGGGTGCCCGGGTGGCTCAGTCGGTTAGTCAGTTAAGCATCTACCTTCTGCTCAGGTCATGATCTCAGGGTCCTAGGATCAAGTCCCACATCGGGCTCCTTGCTCAGCAGGGAATCTGCTTCTCCCTCTGCCTGCCACTCCGCCCTGCTTGTGCTCTCTCTCTGTCAAATAAATAATAAATAAAATCTTAAAAAAAAAAAAAAAGAAAGAAATGAGGTGTTCAAATGTTTTCAAATTTATCTGAGATGCTGTCCCCTACAAACATCACACAAATGTATTCTGGGAAATGACTATTAATGATGACAGTTAACTAAGAGGGAATTAAAATTCCCTGTGTAATCAATCAAGATCTAGGAAATGCAAGTGTCACTAGACAGAACCAGGCCCCTCAGGGTCCATCTTGGCACCCAACAGAGCACTGATATGCAGATAACATGGTAATGTCTTTAGAGAAGTCTCCAAGAAACAGCGGAGGAAATCCCAAAAAACTCAACATCAGCTATTTCTTAAAACAGAGTGGCTGCCCTGCATCGCTTCCCTGTCTTAAATGCCCCTTATCTCCTTTATCTGAATCCAAGCCATGCTGTCCTTCACCTCCTGCCCCTTCCTTTCATCACCCCAGTGTATCTGCCTGCGACAGTGGCCAAGCCAGCAAGGACTCTTGCACTCCTCCCAGACAGGGTCCAAGGCAACAGAAGGAGTAACAAAGCTTCCTTTTGCTTTACTCAGATTTTTATTTTCAACAACTTAGCCTTATTTTCACCTTTAAAACTAAAAAAGTAGTCATTAACAAGGTTAAAACTTCCATCACTACATGGTTACTTTCCTGCATGGATGAAATTCATATTTTTAGTCCCCAAGTAATTAATTTTAGTCCTGAAGTAATTTAACTATCCCCATCCTTGAGAGTATACCAACACAACAGAAGTAGACTTTTCTTTCTTTCTTTTCTTTCTTTCTTTCTTCTTTCTTTCTTTCTTCTTTCTTTCTCTTTCTTTCTTTCTTTCTTTCTTTCTTTTTTTCTTTCTTTCTTTCTTTCTTTCTTTCTTTCTTTCTTTCTTTCTTTCTTTCTTTCTTTCTTTCTTTCTTTCTTTCTTTCTTTCGTCTTTGTAATTCTAATGACATGAGAATGGTACCTGTTTTTAATGTTAAAAATTGCATTGCACAGAAAGCCACCCATGCCATACTCTTTCAAAATTCAACCTGATAGTATTTATAGATGGCCAGACTAAATACCTATTTCCCTTGGCTTGACTATGGGGGGCAGATGGGCTTAATGGCCTCATTTAGCTTGTACATACTTCATACTCCCTCCCCAGCACCCACAGCTGAGCACTGTGATGCCTGTCTCTCTCCTGAGTCCTGAGTGCATGTCTTTAGGGTGGTTTCCTCACTGCTAAGTTGGTGTGGTAGATTAGGTCTCTTCTGGGCTGAGATCATTTGTCCTTTTGGTGGCCTGAAGTTTCCTGACTTAAGGAAGATTGAACAAAAAGAACCTGAGTTCCTATAAAAGCAAATCTTCTTGCTACTGCAAATGCATTTCTTGGTTTCAAAAGACAAGGCATATGAGACTAAGTCACAAGGGGCATTAACTGAAACTACATCTTTACTAGTTTTCGTTAAGTTAAGCGTAATGGATAACATTAGGTTTCTCAAGAATTATTTTAATACTATACTCTGCTTTTGCATAATACATTTGATACACACAGCATGAACTAAATGAATCAAGATTTAACTACAACCAAAATATAGGGGTCATGAGATCATTATTCTATATTTGATTCATTAGGAAAACTACATCATGACCACAATCAACTTTAGCTCTCAGAACAAGTAGCCAAGGACCGCATAGCAATAGAGAAAGACTTCCTGGAATAGAAATTTTGAATCCAGGATGAAAAATAGACTCTGTCACTCTAAAAAGCTTAAAGTAGAATAGCCTTATGAGCCCTTTATGGAAAGCTAGCCAGCAACCTCAACCTGTTGGTCTCCTTGGTAATCAGCATGAGAGGTTTGGGAATGTTGCTTCACTCCCCATTATGGGGGCTTCACTTACCTGGTCCTCTTCTAAGCAAAGTCAGGCTACTTGGGGGCCTCTCCTGTCTCTCTTGCTTCCTTCCTTTGCCCCTATGCATCAGCCAAGACTCTTCAGGTCTGACTTCCTCCAAGTTCACATTGGCTGTAGCGACAAGGGAGTTTATTGTAAGAATGATGGGGATAGAACTCCAAATACAAAGAAATACTGAGAACCTATGGAATCCCGAGGGACCTCAGGATCCGGATCCAGCATACACTATTTTATTCTGCCTGTTCAACAGGCTTCATCCTCTGCAACCCCAGACCAGCCTTCTCCATCTCCATTGGGAGGGACACGGCAGCTGTCCATCCCAGGAGTACATTGGTCTGAGGTATAAGAGGAGAGTTCAGTACAGTAGGAAGACCTCACTAAGAGTCTGGGCCATTTGTGTCAGAAGTCTATCCCCCAGCCAGTTACAGAGGCCAGTGGGATGGAGGTGATACCATAAATAATCCTCTGGTCCTGCCCAACCCATTTCAGCCAGAAAAAGGGTTATATTTGTTTTGGGTATATGATTTGTTTAATCTTGCCAAAAGGCTCAGCTGTAGGTTCCATTATTGTTACCATTATCCAGAAGAGGAGGGAGTTTGAATATTCAGTTAGGCAATAGTCTACCCAAGGTCACATAATTGATGAAGAGCAGAGGCAATATTTGAGCCCAGACTGGCTAGCTCCAGATTTAGCCACCCAACTGCTACCCACCATACCTGCCTAGTTTTCTCTTCTCCCCTTTTCCTTCTTTGCTCTTCTTCCCCATACTGTAGGATGACTGACAGATGGGTTTGGTGAGGGTCAGGCACTGAGGTGAAACAATTTTTGCCCCTACTACGAGCCCAAAGCACTTCCTCTGGTCTTTCTCCACTTCTTCTAGCAGTTTCTACTGCTATTTCTATTCTATTCAACTACCAGCTCCCAATTGGAACCAAGAACTAGATTCAGATTTCCTAATTTAGACAGAAGACAGTGTGTAATATTCTTCACTAAGACAGAGAACAAATGCCCACTGAACACCAGAAAACAATTTTCCACACACACAAAAAAACATGTGGGGGGGGGCACCTGGGTGGCTCAGTCGTTAAGCGTCTGCCTTCGGCTCAGGTCATGATCCCAGGGTCCTGGGATCAAGCCCGGGCTCCCTGCTCGGTGGAGAGCCTGCTTCTCCCTCTCCCACTCTCCCTGCTTGTGTTCCCTCTCTCGCTGTCTCTCTCTCTGTCAAATAAATAAAATCTTAAAAAAAAAAAAAGTGGGGCTAAAACAAAGAAGAAGAAGAAAAAACCCATAATATACAGGAATTTCTTCCAAATGATGAATCACTCGTGTTTTATCAGATTACTGTCATACCTTAGGGCTAAATATCTACTAAAATATAATTTAACGCTTGATTGTAAACAGTCTTCTCTTTATTTCACATCTGTGAAAGAGTCTTCAAGACCCAATCCAAATGCCACCTCCTCGACGGGGCTCCCCGTCACCGCTTCCCCTAAGGCAGATGAGCGGAATGTTTCCATCTGAGTGTTCTCGAAGTCTGATACACAGGCAGCCCGTTGCAACATCGCTGCTGGTTTCCATAGACTCTTCTCCCATGTATGATTGTGATTTTTCTTAAGAATTGTAACTGGCTTGCAGGTCTATATTTCTCAATCCTCCTTAATAATGCCTGGTACAAAGTAATTGAAATAAATTTTAATTCACCAGTCTCTCCTGGTCTCCCTTCAGCCTTTCTAGTACATTCTGCATTTTCCTGCCTCAAGGCTTATGGGCTTATTCTAAATGGTTGAGTGAGCATGTCGGACTCGGTGGGGCGCTTTCTATTGAGAGCAACTCTACTCCATCACTCCATTGCCTCTTCAAACCCACTGTTCAGACCCACTCTGAACAACACCAAAATGAAATCTCAGGCAAGGTTTGCAGTTTTTCTGTTCAGTCTCAGGTAATAGATGAACAATCCCTTTCAGAGGCAGGAGGTTAAATTACTTTGTCAAAATCACAGAGCTAGTAAGTGGTGGAACCAGAATCAGTGTCCATTTGTCCAGGCTCCAGGCTCTGTCCTTCCTGCTTCCAAAGTCATTTGTTGAGAAAAATCCTTTGTTTTAGGAGAGACTTGCCTGAAAAGTCAGTACCTTTAGAGAAGGCTTAAAATTTCAACAGAACAGGAACCTGCTGAAGAGCTCTTTGGGGCATCGTGCTCTTTGTTGTGTCCTCTTCACATTGGCAGCAAGTAAAATGTCAGCTGGCTTTGGTTCTGTCTGATCCTCCGTCACCCCTCAAGCATACCACGCTGCCCTCTGCCTTTGCACTTACTCTTTCTGCTGGGGATGCCCTTTTGTAAGTTAGGGGCAACATCTCCTCTCCCTCTCTGTGAAGCTTTGCAATCAGGTCCGGGGACTCTTTCCACTGTGCTTTCATTGAACTCTGTTAGACCTTTGCCATAGTGTGTGTGTGTGTGTGTGTGTGTGTATGTGTGTGTCTGTGTGTGTTCCTGGAAACAAGGATCATGCCTTCTTATCTATATAACCCTAGCATCTAATTCAGTACCTGCTATTCAAATATAAATTTCATCAAGCACCTAACAATGCACCAGGCCCTTGCTGCACACTATGGGTATACAGTAATAGTCTCTGCCCTCAAAAATTTTCAGTAATGATGATAATTATTGCAAGTTCCCCCTGCTCATTTCCCTCCTTCCCCCCACCATGACTGCATCTAGGTTCTTGGGGTCCTATTTTGTGCTGAGGTATTGGGTTGTTGGGCAGGGAAGGGGGCATCTCATCTTCCATTACTGTCCACGAAGGACCCCAGCACATTGCTCCAAAGAGTCTTGTCTGGAAGGCTCCTTGAAGTCAGACCGTCTGTGTCCTTATAGCTAGTGCTTTGCACAAAGATTCATTCTTCTCTCCCAGCCCACCCACCCTGCTCTGCCCCAGGAAGATTTGAGAGGCTGACCAAGATCTTGTCTACCTCTGGCCTCTATAGGGCATGTGGTAGCTGCTCTTAAGCCCCCCCTAAATCTATGTGTGTGTTCCTGTCATGCACCATACCCTCTGGATCGTCCCTACCCTCCACCCCAAGGCACAAGCGTCCCTCTTTCTCAGGCTCTGAGAACGTCTTGGCCACCCTTCCCCACACTGAGGGAAGAATTTCCCTTCACAAGGTGGAAGGCTGTTGAACTCACCATAAGCTCTTTTTGCCTCAAAGCCTTTTCACTTCCTTCTGCTGCTGCAACTTCTCCCCAAAGCAGTAGTTTGTAATGATAATGGCCAAAAGAGGAAAAGAGGGAGAGTAACAGAAAATACCAACAAAATAAATTTCAAAAATATTATTGACGAACAGTTATAGCAATAGCAGCTGATTAGTTCTTAGTTCTTATAATGTGCCAGGAACTACAAAGAGTAATTCATATGCCTTACATAAATTTATTGGCACAACAACCCATGTAGTAAGTCAAATTGTTATCCTTGTGTTACAAATGAGGTGCAGGCAAGGTTGTGTAGACCCATGGAGCCCACAGGTGTTGGAGCCTGTTTGGAGCCCAGGCCGTCTGGCCCCAGGATCCACTTTTAACCACCACACCTATAACCTCCCTACATCTTGAGGCTCACCCTAGACCCAAAGTAGCTGACAACAGTGCAGTGCAGCCGAGTCCTATCATAAGCCAGCACAGAGCAAGCACCGATAAATACTTGCTGAAAGAAGGCAAGTGAACAAATGCAAAAATATGGTTAATAAAACCACACGTGGGGGCAATTCATCAGGGAAATTGTTTGGGCGCTGTTCATCATATTCTCCAGTCAAATAAAAATGTGATAAGTTGGACATTTTTGCATATTCTAGAAGAAACAATGACTGTTCTGAGCACAGAGCCCTAAATCCTTCTGTGTCCAGACATGTGATGGACCAGAGCCAAAAGCCAATGTGAATCTGAAAAGAACTCCCTCGAATGAATATATTTACATTTATTCCATAAACTTGTGCTTTCTTTCCAAGCAAGGACATCCATCAGCCACTCTTCAAAGTCACTCTTGCTGAGGTAAGAGAGTGGTCATGCCGGAGCTCTATATTTAGCTGGCCTGTGGGTTGGGGCTTGCAGACATATTTACATATTTACATATTCTGTTCTGGTCTTGATATTTTTTTCTCCCTTCACTCAGTCTTGGAGCCCATGTTTACTTCATCAGCAGTTTGAACTGAAAATCTCGAGGGCCTCCAGCAGGGAAAATCAGTTTCAAGTGTTTTTAAAGCTCAGTTCTTGATAGAATTGGTGCTGGCTCATCATGAAGAAAATTAAGGTAATAATAAAGATTTTCAAGAGACCTCAAAGTGTGTTTTAACTGCATAAAAATTGGTTTTAAAGAGCAGTGAGCCATAGGATCTTTAAGCTGGAAGAGATTTTTGGATATTTTACGCTCAGTGTTCCTGCTTTAATATAGCATGAATATTCAAACTATGATGACTTTGTATAATATCTTATTGACGCTTGCCCAGCACTGTAGTGGGTTTGGGGAAAGAAGTGCTTTTAATAAACATATGGACTTCTTGAAGGGGCCAGCGATGCACACATATGTGAAACAAAACATAAGGCCACGTAAGATAGACACGATTGAGAGACAAGTGAATCTCACAGCGAGTGGGAGGTGGTTCCAGAGGGAGAGATCTCCTGTTTACGGGCTGAGTTGTGTCCCACCCCAAGTTCGTTTGTTGAAGCCTTTATATTCCTGTACCTCAGAATGTGACCTTGTTCAGAGATAGGGCCTTTAAAGTGGTGATTAAGGCAAAATGAGGTCATACAGGTGGGCTGTAATTCAATACGAAGAGGAAATTAGGGCACAGACATTGAGGCACAGGGAAAGGCCAGGTGAAGACATGGGCGGGTGGCTGGGCGGGAAGACAGCCAACAAGCCAAGGAGAGAGAGAAAAGCCTCAGAAGAACCAACTCTGCTGACTTCTTGTTCTCGGACCTCCAGCCTCTAGAACGGTGAGAACATAAAATTCTATTGTTTAAGCTGCCCAGCCAGTGGTCCTTTGTCAAGGCAGCCCTAGCAAACCAGGACATCTCCCTCAGGGGAAGAACTGCAAGAAGATCCATGGAGGATGGAGGAATGGAAATGGGCTTGAAGGACAGGTAAGATCTGTAGATGGGAACAGGAATTCCTAGCATGGGGTAGGAGATACTCATTTGAACCGGATGAAATTGCTGATACCTGACCTCTTCTGGACCATACGGGTGACAATTTCATATGGTTCAGCCCAATATTAGCAATGGTCCTGGAACAAGAGTGTGGCTCCCTGTCACACTGGTGAGTGATGACACACTGTGATAGAGCCTCATGGTCACAAAGTACCCACCCCACTCTGTGACTGGGGACACGTTTCCTCTCACACCTTCAGTTTCTTCTTCTGTGAAACAAGGACAAAAACTTCTACCTACCTCACATGATTGTTGGGAGGTTAAAAGTAGATGATGCCTATAAGTACTTAGCACAGGGCCTGGGACATATTCAGAGAGCTCAATACGTATTAGGATAGCTTTAAGGACTCCCCGTGATGCAGGCAATAAGAGCTAAATCAAAATAGCTTAAGGAGAAAAAGAGGATTGTTAAAAGGACAAGGTGCCTCACAGAACACAAGGAAAGAACTTAGCCAGGTGGTTATCTAATGGGAGCGATTTTGCCCTTCGGGGGATATTTGGCAATGTCTAGAGACATTTTTGGTTGTCACAACTATAGAGGTGGTACTGGCATCTAGTGGGTAGAAGCCAGAGATGCCATTCAACATCCTACAAACCCCAGAACAGCCCCACAACAAAGAATTTTCTGGTCCCAAATGTCAACAGTATTGTGATTGAGAAACCTCCGGCCAAGAGCTGGGGAGTGACCAGGAGGTGACTCAAGGTTGATGTGTCCTGGCCTTTAAGTTTTTGTCTCCTGGCACCAAGCTCTCCTCTCCCCTCTTCTTTGTGATGCTGGGTGTTGAGTCTCTGCAAGTCACATTTCTCCTTTGCTGACTGGTTCCGTGTCAGGCTCTGTCAAAGGCAGGGGATGCTAGAGTCCGGGTGGGGAGGAGCTTGGCCCTGCCAGGTGGCTTGCTGCTCTGGACTGTCTTTACCCCAGCACCCAGCTGGGTCCAGTAGTTCCAGTTTCTAGCTTTGTTTTGCACACCCGTAACCTGCCTCTTGGTGACCCCTCAGAGATATCAGTGCTAGACAGCCAACACCCTCTCCCTGAGGTCAGCGCATGGAGACTTCTCGTGCATTCTGGAGGCACCAACACTAGCAGGACAGTCCCCCTTTAGAGGTCTGAGTCACAGCTACGCACAGCCCTCTTCCAAACCTGTAGGTTCTGATAACTCAACTTCTTTCGTTCGTTCCCTCAGCCCTAAGGATGTCAGCTACTTCCCGACATTATTCGCTTCGTCTGATTTCAGCATTCCCTTTTCACCTCTAGAGCCTCTGGATATCTTTTAGCCAATGCTCATTACAGGCAGACCTTGGAGATCTTGCAGGTTCAGTTCCAGCCTACCACAATAAAGCAAATATCGCAATAAAGTAAGTCAAATGAATTTTTTGGCTTCCCAGTGCACGTAAAAGTTATACTATGCTGTAGTTTATTAAGTGTGCAATAACATTATGCTAAAAAATGTACATACCTTAAATAAAAAACACTATCGCTAAAAATGCTATCATCTTCTTTCAGTGAGTTGTAATTATTGATCACAGATCACCACAGCAAATAGAATAAAAGAAAATTTTGGAAATATTGTGAGAATTATCCAAATGTGACACAGAGACCAAGTGAGCAAATGCTGTTGGAAAAATGGTGCTGATACAAATTATGGAAGCAGCCCAAGTGTCCATCGATAGATAAATGGATAAGGATGTGATATATATATATATACAATGGAATATTATTCAACTGTAAAAAGAATGAAATCTTGCCATTTGCATTGACATGGTTAGAGCTAGAGAGTATTAGGCTAGGCAAAATAAGTCAGTCAGAGAAAGACAAATACCATATGATTTCACTCATATGTGGAATTTAGGAAACAAAACAAATGAGCAAAGGAGAAAAAGAGAAAGAAGACAAATCAAGAAACAGATTCTTAGCTACAGAGAATAAACTGTTGGTTACCAGAGGGGAGGTGGGTTGGGGGGGGTGGATGAAATAGGTGACAGGGATAAAGGAGGGCACTTGTGATGAGCATCAGGTGACATGTGGAAGTGTTGAATCACTATGTTGTATACCTGAAACTACTATAATGCTGTATGTTAACTATACTGGAACTAAAGTTGCTACAAACCTTCAATTTGTAAAAAAAAAAAAAAAAAAGGCAGTGTCTGCAAAGTGCAATAAAACAAGGTATGCCTATATTAATCTTTTGTTAAAATATCTGGTGTGGTTTCTGTTTCCTTGACTAAACTTGGCTGACTGATAGACACACACATTTACTTCATCCTTCTTTTTCTACAGAAAAGAAGCGGCGCTACCCCATGACTCTACAGTGTAGATATTGCAGGTCCAGCCACCTGAGGAGAGAGAATCTCTCTTAATCCCAATTATAAATTCCCAAAGAAGGAAGTCTAATTGGCCCCATCATGTGTCCTCCCTTGTTCAACCAGCTGTGGAAGAAGGCAGGGCCATGTTGTACAAATCAGTAGCCCTTCTTCCCAATTCAGGTCAAAGGTTTAGTAGGAAGTTACTTCCCAGGTCTTTGAAACTCCAAAGTTTGTCCACATACTTTAGTTATTGTTGGTTGTAGTTGTAAAGTCAAAAGGTGCCCTCAAAATGGTTCTCAGTAAACCAGTGTTAATCCTGGGCTTTTGCATTTTCCCTTCGATCTTAGCAGAAAACAGGGAGGTGATACTTTTTAGGAAAGACAATACAAACTCATTGGTACCCTAAGATATGGCACATGTGATTTACCTTGGAGCCCTCATCTTCCTCTTCTAGATCTAGCCAGATCCTAAAGCTACTCTAAACACAGATTTAAAAAAGACTAAATAAGACCTGGTTTCCAACAGACTGAAAAGTCCCAAATATTGAGTTTTTGAAAGAGTTCAAAATTTCAGGAAGAGCTAGTTAGCGATGAGTCCTGTTCTAAAGATTTCCTCTGGCCTTGCAGGTTCATAGAAAAAGCTCTGGATGTAGATGCTGAGCCATGGGTTTAATCCTGTCTCTGAAACATAGGCCTCAAGTAATATATCTGAACATCAGTTTTCTCAGCCATAAAATGGGGATTTTATGCTCAAGCTCACAGGGTTGGTATCATGATAAAATAAAATAATACTTGTGAAAGCTCCTAATAGAATGTCCTGAATTTATTCTTCCATAACTGTGACTTATATTCGAATCCTCTGCATTGGCTGTTTGTTCCTAAGCTAAAGTGTTTGAACACAAGTCAAGACTTCATCATAGCACTGAAACATAGGCCCATCACACTAAAGAGAGGTGAACTGTCTTGGCCTTGTTCAGTCTCCAGTCCCCATATCCACAATATCAATGAGACACAGAGACTTCTTGGCAGCTGGGCAGGCAGGTGCCCAGGGGCACAGTAGTGTCTGGCTAAAAACACAAATTCTGGAGTCAGGATGAGCTGGATTTAAACCCAATGTTGCTATATACTAGCTGTAGGACTTTGGGCAAATTATTTCCACTTCATCCATAAAATGAGACCGATAATGACAGTGGCTGTCTATGAGATAAACCATGTAAAGCTCTTAGCTCCGTGAATGCCTGTTACTTGGGAAACATTCAGTAACAGTTGGGTTAGCTTAGCTCTTATTATTTTCTGTCAGTAAGCCTTTGGGGATTAGTTGGAGAATTTGTAAAGCCTAAAGTCAAAACTGTTCCCATTAGATAAAGAAACCAGGAGGGTTTGAAGGCATATAGACTTTAATTTCAGAGCTCATTCCATTTGTTAACAGTCTTTTCCTATAGCTGAAAAATATTCCCACTTTTTCTCGCTGGTCATCACGGTGCTCCCTGACTACGCTCTTAAAGGGATCTGTGTTTGACATCAACAAAAATGGCAGGTTCCTCACTTGGCACCTGTTACTTGCATTTATCTTCTTGTGATAAGCTCTTGTGCAAGATTCTTAAGTTTGGGTACCATTAATAGGAAGGTCAGTGCCTGTTTGGAGGCATGTGACCATCAACCCACAGCAGGCCAGAGAGAGAGTCCTCCATGAACCAAGACCAGCCATTTTGAACAGACTGCCTAAGTAGCTACACCAGGACTGCCTTAGGTTTGCAGACCAAACCTAAAATAATCCACAATGAGATGGGGTTAAAAAATATTTAAAGGAGAAAGGTGATTTAAAAATTATGGCAAATGTTTCATATTAATTTGCAAAGTTAAAACTGTCCAATGGAAAAAAAAGTCTCTGCATATTTAGGATACAAATGGCCTGTCCATGACCACCAACAGGAGAATACATATAGATTGTGACATTTTCCTTTTTTTTTTTATTCTTATGTTAATCCCCTACATTACATCATTAGTTTTAGATGAAGTGTTCCATGATTCATTGTTTGTGCATAACACCCAGTGCTCCATGCAGAACGTGCCCTCCTCAATACCCATCACCGGGCTAACCCATCCCCCCACCCCCCTCCCCTCTAGAACCCTCAGTTTGTTTTTCAGAGTCCATCGAGATTGTGACATTTTCTTAAATGAAATAATATGCAGCACTAAAAACAAATGAACAATAGTTTCGTTTTGAATATGGATGACCCTTAGAAATCTAATGTGAAGTGAAAAAAGGAACTTGCAAAAAAATGGAATTCTTATAAAATGGTATGATACAATTTCCTTAAATTCACAAGCAAACAAAACTAAATAATATATTGCTTAAGGAAGCATTCATAATGCAACACATCTATAAAGAAAGTAAAAAGGATGATTTTTTTTCCAGTTTGAGAAATCTTTTATTTAAAAAAATGAAATGGTGGGGTGCCTGGCATCCAACTCTTGACTTCAGCTCAGGTCATGATCTCAGGGCCATGAGATCGAGCCCCACATCTAGCTCCTCTCTGGGTGTGGAGCCTGCTTAAGATTCTCTCTCTCTCCCTCTCCCACTATCCCTCCCCACCCCTCTTTCCCTCTGTCTAAAAAATAAAAATAAAATAAATAAGAAATGGTGTGATATATTCCTACAATGGAATATAATTTAGCAAGAGAAAGGAACCAATTACTGATGCTTGCAACAATGTGAATGAATCTCACAGACATTATTCTGAGAAAGAAACTTGTGCACTGTATCATTCCACTTACATGAAATTCAAGAACAGGTAAAACTAGTCTATAGGGATAAAGATCAATATAATGGTTACCTCACTGTGGAGGGTTGGGGTGGTGAATGGGAGTTTGAGGTATTAACTGAAAAATTCACTGGGAAAGAGCCCGAGGGAACCTCTTAGGTGATTCTATTTCTTGATCTGGGTGATGGTTACATGGGTGTTTATATATGTAAAATTTCACCAAACTGAACACTTAAGATGTATGCATTTTACTATGTGTAAGTTATACTTCAATTTAAAAAATAATTAAAATAATTATAATAGTAGAAGGTGATATATATTTTGACTTTAAAGTCCTTTTTGGTAATATAAAAAGTAAGCAATCTCACATATATACCAGAATTTATTCTGACATTATGTCGGCCCACGAAATCACAAAGAGAAACTCTGCTTTAACCTAGTGACTTTTCCCATAGCACTTAATCCATTGTCCCTTATTTATTTGACTTCTCTCCTCTATCAGACTATAAAGACCAGGAGAATGGAAGCCATGTCCCCATGGTTCCCAAACTGTGCACCAAGACACCCTGTCCTGTGGTATATTTTAAATTTTGAGAGAAACACAGCAACATATCATCAGGCATGACATGAACTTATAGCTTGAAGTAGTTCAGCTTCACATTTACTGTTTATTGTCACAAAAGGCAAGTAAACATGAGATCAGTATGGGATGGGAAATGAGGCAGTGTCCAATCTGATTCCAAGGATTGAGAATTTGTGCAGTGCTCAACAGGTACACACATCTCATTAATAAGTAATTGTGGTTATTTAGAAATGAAATTAAAATAAGCATTTATGAAGTTGTTTTTATCTATTAATTAAACAAAGAACTATTAGTTATTACTTTCACAAGTCTAAGGATGTCATGAAAATATTACTGAGACATTAAGAGTGCCATGAACAAGGAAGTTTGAGAATCTCTGCCATGACTCTTTATGACATACCCATAAACATAATCACATACCTGCACACCCATAGAAATTACCCAACATAGTGTCTGATGTATAATAATTTCTCAGCAAATGTGTTGAAGAATGAATGAATGAATGAACGAATGAATGGGGAAGCCATGCTTCTCTGGCCTACGTTCTCATGCTTAGAAGTGTATTGAAGTCACTCAAATCAGTGTGGCGCCTCCTTAGTTAACCGAACCCCAGCGTTCCACTGAACAGGTTAGGGGTAAGGGAATGGAACCCAAGGAGGTTCTAAGAGGATAGCGCACCACCTGGGAGGCGCGTCGGAGGGTTTCACCAAGGAAGTGAGTGTTACTGAAATTGCAAGTGTAGGATAGAGAGAGAGGCTGGCATCTGAGATGGAAAGTGTCTCTGCCATAAGGGCTGTCATGACTGGAAGCACCTGAAAAAACCCGAGCACAAATCTACAAGGGCAGCCGAGAAGGAGCCGAGGGAGGGACTGATCAAAAGGGAGGGGAGGTGTGAGATGAAACAAGAACAGGAGGTGCAGGCTGGCAGAAGCCCAGAAGTGACACATGGAAGAATTGGGAGGTCAAGTCACTGAATTTGAATTCATTTAGAATGTACTGAAGAAAAAGAGCAGGTCGGATATTTAAAGAAGGGGCGATATAGTCGGAGACGTGGTAATGGAATGTAATTTTAGTGCCCATGCCTGCAATGAGGCATGGAGGGTAAAGAAGGCCACCTGGTTGACATGTGGCTTTGCAGAGCCCCCAGATGGGCTCCAAGCAGGGTTCAAAAGGTATTCAGAAGCATGAGGGAGCATGCAAAATAGAACCCAGGGTAGGTTCCTTGGGGAGAATAATCAGCTATGTTAGAATGGTTGCAAATGAAGAAAAATGATTAATGTTGTCTCTTTAGGCTAAGAAGTTCCACACTGAACACATTCTCATGAATGTGTTTAGAGAACATGATCTAAATAAGTGTCACCTTTTGCCTACCATGGAGGCCAAGGGGGATGTGGTTCGTATATCAAAATCTGCTCACACGTGGATTACATCCTCGGAACAAAGCCTCCGGATAGCTCACCAGGCTGGCAGTGGGATCTGCCTGCAAGGCTCGTACCATGTTTTGTCTTGTTCTGTCTTTAAGAGGGCTCATTCATTTTGTATGACAGCTCAGATTTTAATGTAGATCTCCTATCAGCATTATCTCTACATCATCATACCATTTGAAATAAAGTATTTGCATCTGCTTCAACTTGGAATGTTTTATAACTTCGTGTCAGAGCTTCATTCTTAGTTGAACCATTATTCTCTTGGCATGTGAGATACACTTATTCTAAAGTGCCAGTTATCTTTTCACTAATTCTTTGAGGTTGAATTGCACTGCTGTCTTCTTAATGCTTCTCTCGAAGCAATGGCGTCTATGTAGTCAGCACCCTTGAGAAGTGCCTGGGAGGCAGATGAGCTTTGTGGAAATTCACTCAACTGGGAAACTTGGGATCAAATCCCAAGTCTATCACACATTTGCTGTGACCTCAGCCCAGTCGTGTTACCTCTTGGAGCATCTGCCTCCCCATCTACCAGATGACAAGAGGCTGTATGTCACTGTGGGCAGAGCATGAGCTGCAGGCTCCCACAAGCCTGGGTCTGAATTCTGGGTCCACGATTTGCTAGCATTCTGAACCCCAAGAAGGGACTCACCTGAGTCCAAATTTTATTGTGTGTAAAATACAAATAATGACCTCTTTCTCATGGGGCTATTGAGAGAAATAAAGGCAATTATAAGTAGAGTTGCCAAATGTCTTGCTTGGAACCTCACCATCTGGTTTTTGAGCTCTCCTTTGGAGGGAGGTGAACAGGGACACTTTTTTAATGAGGTTTTTATAGTTATATATATTGTCATGGTAAGTGTTACAGCTATCTTGTCATGCTGTGATTTAGGTGCCATTATTCCAGCTTACACTCTAGGCTTATGTCCACTCTGCTGATTTGCAAATTGGATGTTAAGTACGGGATTGATTCTTTATAAATTCTGGTGTACAAGGCAGAATGGCTGTATGCAGCCAAGCGCAGTTCAGAGCTGTGATCAGGCAAGTAGCAATTATGAAATAATGCTGAACACTTTTATTTTATAAACATACAGTGCAAGTCAGTCTTGGGTTTACTTTCATCTTATTTATTCAGCACTTTTATTTTCTTGAGTCATTGTTCTTAAACTCCATTTCTCTTTAAATTTTTTTAAGTTCTTACTTTAATTCCAGTTAGTTAACATGCAGTGTAATATTAGTGTCAGGTGTACAACAGAGTGATCCAACACTTCCATACATCACCCGGTGCTCATCACGACAAGTGCCCCTTAATCCCCATCACCTATTTCCCTCTCCCCCCCCCACCTCTTGCCCCTTAAACTTCATTTCTTTTTTTTTAAATATTTTTATTTATTTATTTGACAGAGAGAGAGGGAACACAAGCAGGGGGAGTGGGAGAGGGAGAAGCAGGCCTCCCACTGAACAGGAGCCTGATGCGGGGCTCGATCCCAGGACTCTGGGATCATGACCTGAGCCGAAGGCAGACGCTTAATTTTTAAAAATTAAAAAATACAGATGACTTTTTTTAAAAACTGTGATGTCAGAGATAACCACCACTAATATTTGGTTGTATAGATTCCTGTGTGTGTGTGTGTGTTTGTGTGTGTGTAGATACGGATGACTATAAATACAATTTGACTGTGAACAGAATGTTGCAATTTATTTTTCTTCAGGTAACATTTTTCTTACTGTAGCAAAATATACATAACATAGAATTTACCATTTTAGCATTTTAAAGTGTACAACTCAGTGTCCTGAAGCACATTTGCAATGTTGTGCAACCATAACCACTGTCTGATTCTAGAAACTTCTTAAAACCCCAGAAGGAAATCCCATACCCATTAAGCAATCACTCCCCATTCCTCTCTCCTCCCAGTCCATGGAAACCACTCATCTGCTTTCTGTCTCTGTGGATTTACCTATTCTAGGTGTTTCATAGAAATGGAATCATAAATATGTGATGTTGTGAGTGGCATCTCTCACTTAGCAAAATGTTTTCAAGGTTCACCTGTATTGTAGCATGTATCAATACTTCATTCTTTTATCTGATTGAATAATACTCCATTTGTGTATATACCACATATAGACCTGCCTAAGGGACTATATTTCTAACAACTCTAATTCTCACAACAATCCTGGAAGACGTATGATCTTTTTACAGAGGGAAACATGGATACAGAGGATGTTATACAAGTGCATATGGTATTAATATTGATGCCAGAGTCCGAACCCAGGTCTGTCTGTTCACAAAGCCTGTACATTTTCCATTTAAATTCTATTTACAGAACTATTTCCTTAGGAGAAAGTTCTAGAAGCAAAATTTATAAATCACAGGACATGCAAAATTTTAAATTACTTATTGCCAAATTTTTTACTTCTTTTTTTTATTATGTTATGTTAATCACCATACATTACATCATTAGTTTTTGATGTAGTGTTCCATGATTCATTGTTTGCGTATAACACCCAGTGTTCCATGCAGAACATGACCTCTTTAATACCCATCACCAGGCTAACCCATCCCCCTATCCCCCTCTCCTCTAGAACCCTCAGTTTGTTTCTCAGAGTCCATAATCTCCCATGGTTCGTCTCCCCCTCCGATTTCCTCCCCTTCATTCTTCCCCTCCTGCTATCCTCTTCTTCTTCTTCTTCTTTTTTTTTTAGCATATAATGTATTATTTATTTCAGAGGTACAGGTCTGTGATTCAACAGTCTTACACAATTTACAGCACTCACCATAGCACATACCCTCCCCAATGTCTATCACCCAGCCACCCATCCCTCCCACCCCCCACCACTCCAGCAACCCTCAGTTTATTTCCTGAGATTAAGAATTCCTCATATCAGTGAGATCATATGATACATGTCTTTCTCTGATTGACTTATTTCGCTCAGCATAATACCCTCCAGTTCCATCCATGTCGTTGCAAATGGCAAGATTTCATTCCTTTTGGTGGCTGCATAATATTCCATTGTATATATATACCACATTTTCTTTATCCATTCATCTGCCGATGGACATCTTGGCTCTTTCCACAGTTTGGCTATTGTGGACATTGCTGCTATAAACATAGGGGTGCTCATACCCCCTCAGACCCCTACATTTGTATTTTTGGGGTAAATACCCAGTAGTGCAATTTTTGGATCATATGGTAGCTCTATTTTCAACTTTTTGAGGAACCTCCATACTGTTTTCCAGAGTTACTTATTGCCAAACTTTTTAAAGGCGAGACACTTTTGGTAACTTCATTAAGCTTGAACCAAGAATTTTAAAGATTTAATTTAGTTCCAGAGTGCCTTTCAAAATTGATGCTACGATTTTTTGGCATGAAGGCCATATTCAAATTACAGAAAAATGAGTTCTTGTTTATGCGTATCATAAATTGACTGCCAAGACACCAATGTGAATTTAAGGAGTCTCAAATTCTAGAAGGAGTAGTTAGAATTCATGATTTTATGCTCTGAGTCTTTTGCATTTGGCTAATCATGATCAATCTTTTGATGAGTAATTCAGATCTGGAGGTTGTCAACATGAAAAAGGGGCTCTTTCCAAATTCCCTTTAGGAAGAGAGTTGGTATTAGGGACATGATGTTCAAATCCCTTGAGAAAACGTCTTTCTTTGATAAGTGGGAATGTGTTTTCCAAAGGGAACCTGCTGCTCTGTGTAAAAACTAGTTTTGATAATTGCTCTAACTTCTGTACGAAATACCAGATTGAAAATAATTTTGGGGGCTATGAGTAATCTTGGTTTAATGGCTATAACAGAACCAGTTCTGAGTCAGTAGAAACCAAAAGTTGGTTCATTGGAGGTTTTTAAAATACTTTTACTTATTTGGTAAGAAAGAATGTAGTGCAGATTGTCATCATTAAATGTTCCTTAATACAAATAATTTTTACCTAATAAATTGTTTCCATCTAGTGTTTTGTTAAAATGATATGACAACCTTATTCCAGTTATTAATTTCTATTACTTGCATTAATTTCAAAAAAGTTGTGATATGATTAAAATGTATTTACTTAGGCAACAAATGTTTACTGGAACCTACTCTGTTAAGTCACTAAAGATCTATCAATGAACAAAACAACTCTCTACCTTCATGAACATGGTAGAGTGATGGTTGGATGATACAAACCAGATAAACAAAATTCTATGCATCCAATGGTGATAAACCAAGAAAAAGCAAGATGAGGGACAAAATGTGCCAGAGAGGGTAACTTTTGAACAAGGTCCTAAAGAGAGAGAATATGCTATGCAGTAATCTGGCAGGAAAGATGGTTCAAGCAGGGGTATCAGTAGGAGTAAAGATCCTGGAGAAAGATTTCAGTTGGAGGATTCGTGAACAGCACAAGGGCCAGCAGGACCAGAGCAGAGGGAGTTGGGGAAGGAATGGTTGGCAATGAGGTGACAGAAATCTAGGGCTATGGAGGCCTTTGTAAGGATTTTGGCTTTTCCTCTGAGTGGGAAACTATTGCAGGCCTTGAGTAGATGTGATGTTATTATTAAAAGGTTAACTCTGTTTGCTATGTGGAAAAATGACCATAGAGAGGCATGAGTACAAACAAGAAGAACATTTAGAAGTCTAGTGAGTAATCCAGGCTAAGATGGTGGTGGCTTGGGTCCAGGGGAGAAAGGGTTAGATTCTGGACTTATTTATGAATATAGGGTCAGTGGGATTTGCTCATAGATTGGATGTGGAAATGACAGAAGAGCACACTCAGGGATGATTTTGAGGTGTTTAGCCTGAAAAAATGTCATTTATTTAAAAGGAACATTTCAAGAATAGGTCTTTTTAGTTGTTTCTGTAATTGGTTTTTGCCATAGGATGATGCATAAGCTTGATTTGGGACATGCTACACTCAAGATAGTCTAGTTGGAAATGTCCAACATGTCTAGGAGCCAACTGGATGTACAAATGTGAGCAGAAGGTACACATTAGGGATAGAGCAAGTCTAGAGTCAGAGTGAGTCTAGATGGAGAAGAGAGGAAATCTAAGCACTGAGCCCTAAGGAGCCCAAAAGGTTTTCAGAAAGAGTGAACAGAAATCTAGAAATAAGACTGACAAAGCATAGCTAATCATGGGGAAGAAGAATCAAAGAATAGTGTTAAGAGAAAGTTAAGAGAAGAAAGTGTGTCCTGAGGGAGAGAGTGGCAGACTGTTAAATGATGCTGTAGGTCATTATCTCAGTCAGCTCAGGCTGCTATACCAAAATACCACAGGCTGGTGGCTTAAACAACAGACATTTATTTCTCACAGTTCTGGAGGCTGGGAACTCCAAGATCAAGGTGCAAGCATATTCAGTTCCTGCTGAGAGCCCACTTCCCAGCTTGCAGATGGCCACCTTCTTACTTTGACCTCAGATGGCAGAAAAGAAATGATGGTATCTCTTCCTCCTCTTGTAAAGTCCCTCTTGTAAGGGCTCCATTGTATGGTCTCATATAAAGCTAATTACCTCTCAAAGTTCCCACCTCTTAATATCATTACATTGGTAGTTAGGACTTCAACTTATAAATTTTGGGGAGACACATTCAGGCCATAACAGGCATAATGTGAAGAACTGAGCATTGGAGTTGGCAACATGGAAGTCACCATTAATGTTGAAAAGGGTAATTTTTGTGGCATGGTGAGACACACCCAATTAGAGCACATGGGAGAAAGCAGGGCCGCCATGAAGAGAATGCACAAAGTCACCCCACTTTGGGGCAAGTGGAGATCAAATCTTTCCAGCTGGAGCTTCACTGGTCAAGTCCTCCACGCTGGATGGGCTGTCAGCCCAGAAGAAAGGATGATTTTTTCTGTAATATGTCTGCCTAGAGTAGACAGAATTTTAAGACTGCCACCCAAATTCTGTTCCTGGGTACACTACTACGTTCTCCCAGTTATTCACTCAATCACTAGTATAAGTACTAAATATTAAGGTACTACCGTGAAATTTGTGGATGTAAGTAAGTTCTCAGATCAGATGGCCTTTAGGGAGATTATTTGGGTGGACCCTGCTTAATCACTTAAGCTCCTTAAAAGTAAGAGTTTTCTCCCATTAATAGAAAAGAAGAAATCAGAGAGACACACTCCAACTTGCCCACAAAAAGCAAACTGCTTATCGGGGCCACAGGGAAGGAACTGTGGGTACCTCTAGGAGCTGAGAGAGGTCCTCCAATAATGGCTAGAAAGGAAATAGGATCTCAGTCCTGTGACCACAAAAATCCTAGTTCTACCAACAATCAGTGAGCTTGGAAGAGAACACTAAGCCCAGATGAGACCACAGTCCTGGCCAATACCTTGATTTCATCCCAGTGACCCTCTGAGCAGCAAATCCAGCCATGCTATGCCTGAATTTCTGACCTACAAAAACTGTGAGATAATTCATTTGTACTGTTTTTACAATCTCTTTAAAATTCACACCATAGGTGCCAGTAGCAGCCCTAAGGGAGAGGAAGCAGAGAAAGCTGGTGTAGACAAATCTTTCAATGAGTTGCTAAAAAGAGAACAGAGAAATGATGATATATAGAGGAGGGGCTCAAAACTGTTTTGTTTTAAGTTGGGAAATATGATTGTATTAAATACTGACAGGAAGGACACAAAGGAGAGATAAGAGTGTATGCTACAGGGAGAATAATCATAATGTAATGGCCTGGGAAGAGGGATGGGACTCAGGAGATAGGAGGAGGAGTGGGTTTAGTCTTCCACAAGAACAACCTCATCCTTCCATAGTACTAGAGGGAAGGCAAAGTGTCCCCTATGTGCACAGAGAGAGGCCAGTTGGTTGCTGACTGGTGGGAGACTCCTGATTGTTCCATCTTTCAGTGAAATAAAAAGCAAGTATATCAGGCAAAAAGAGAGAGAGTGTAATAATCATCTAGGAGTGAGGGTGAGTGAACAGACCAGAGAAGTAGGGTGGGCTGGCTTGAGTCATGTGAATTTGTGGCTAGGAATTTTAAATCATCAGGTTTAGGCTTTCAAAATTCAGAGAGTTGTATTAGGCAAATTGGGAGTTTTCAGGCAAGTACAATGAAAGAAGAGAGACACAAGATAGTCTAGGATATATGCGGGGGATTGGTCATGATGCTTGTCATGGAATCTAAGCCCAGGTTAAGAAAGGTATGAGGAAGCAGGAGAATGAGTAAAATGTGGTAGGGCCATTGAATTATAGGTCCTCATGGTAGGCTGAATAATGCCTATCCCCCAACAATGTCCCTATCCTAACCTCAGGAACCTGTGAATGTTACTTTCTATGGCAAAACGGACTTGGTAGATGTGGTTGAGTTAAGGATGCTGAGATGGGGAGATTATCCTAGAGTATCCAGGTGGACACAGTGTAATCACAGAGTCCTTAAATAAGGAAACAGGAGGGTCAGTGCCAGAGAGGGAGGCAATGTAATGATGTCAGAGGCAGAGATTGGAAGGATGTACTTTGAAGATGGAGGAAGAGGCCACAAGCCAAGGAACGTGGGTGACTACTAGAAGCTGAAGACATCATGGAAATGGACTGTCCCCTCAGAGCCTCTGGAAGGAACTAGTTCTGATGACACCATGACTTTAACCCAGTGAAGCTGATTTCTGACTTCTGTGCTCTGGAACTGCAAAGTAATACATTTGTATTGTTTTAAGCCACTAAATGTGTGGTAATTTGTTACAGCAGCAACTGGAACCTATTGCAGTCCCAACAGAATTGAAGAATGGTTGAAGCTGAGATACTCGAGGGAGTGACCTCAAAGCTAGGAGTATGTGGTCAGCAGAGGAGGCACCTGAGTTGAGCATATGGGATTGTACAGTGAGTGGCTGTGACCATGTGACAAGGCTAAGACCATGAGATTTGTGGATGAGGTATAGTAAGGCACAGTCATTTGAGAAGAGACCAAGGGCCTCAGAGACTAGGGGTTAGAAGAATTACCTAAGTGGGGAACAAAATCCTCAAGAATCGTGATAAATGTGGCATTGGAGAGTGACAGTGTTCTAGAAGCCAATCTCTTCTAGAAACAAGGGTGAGCAACTCTGGAGTTTATAGATGACTGTAAAAAAAAGCATTAGCAAGTGATTTAGTCTGATGGAATGAACCTTACAAATGGGAGAAGTGGAGGGAAGAGATAAGATGATGGTTTGGAAGAGGAATAATAGGAACAAGGACAATATCAGCTGCCCCCCTCCAGGCTCACCTGTATGAAGGGCTGAATGAGCTAGAACAGCCGTCACCCAAGAGAGCTATGGGGCAAGCAGTGCCCTTGAGGTGCATCTGGGATTCAGAGAAGGTAAGAGGATGAGGGAAGTGAGTGCCAGGGGGTTCCATGAGTAGGGTTTGCTTTGTTGGAGGGAGTGGGAGATGAGGCCACATAGAGGATGAAGAGTGCTGTATGTGGGGGAGAGTCCTAGCTTCCAAATGGTGGCTGATGAAATTTGTCCTGATGGCCTCCTGGCAGATGGTAGTAAAGAAGTTGTGAGGTTTGGGAGGTGAGTGGGAGTCATCATGCTATAGACACCCAAGAAAGTTCTTCATGCCTTCATCCTCTTCATCCTACTTATGGCAGCAGAGGGAAAAGGGCCATTGAGTGTGAATGTGCTTTGAGATACATGATTCAAAAAGGAAAAGATTACATGTTCATCTGATAAAAAAGTGATACATAAGAGAAAAGAATTTCTTGCCATGGTTGGATTTCACAACAGCATAGCTAGGCATCCACCCCAGAAGTCTGCAATGGCTGTCGGGCCTCCAACAACTCCCATTGCAGGCTGGAGCCTGCCTGGTGAGAAGTTACAGCATGATCTTTCAAAACCCACATCTCTGGCCAACATCAAGAAGGTCCAAGAAGAGACTGAGCTCCTGTCTTATGTTCAGGGGGTTGACCTTAAACTTTGCAGGTTTGGTGCTTTGGGCCCATTTTCAATATGCTCCTAAAATAATAGCTTTATTATAAACACAGAGTCCCAATCAAAGTGTGGATCATGGGGGAAATATCTAGCACCATGTGATTTATGGAAATGTTTGAATTAAGAATAAAAACCTGCATGGCAGGATCAACCTTTCAAAGAGTGAGTGTCACAGCAAATACATGACGGCAGTTAAAGCTGAGGCAGAGGGGAAGTGAGTTGCCAGACGTCTTTGAGGTATTATATTATGTTGAAGTCACAATAGCCAAATAGAGAAAAGGCTGTGGACGTACAGGGATGGGGGAGCCCAGTGGGGCAAGAATTGAAAGGGCATCTTACTGTTGCCTAATATTCACGAAGAGGTCTTATGCAACCGTGTGTGTTAACTTGTGATTCCTGCATTTCTGCTGTCAGGATATTCTGGGGCCTTTTAGTTGATGCTGCTCACTATGTTGTGGATATAATGTACCATCCTGTAAGTCTGGTCTTCATCTAGGGTGGTGTGTCCTGAACAGCGAAAAACTGTGGGAATACCGGTAGTGTCCTCAGTCATCAAAAATTGGTTCCATTTTGCTGATTACTGAAGGGCACCCGGAGTGGGATCTGGGGGACACCAGGACCAGCTCTTCTCCATTTGCCTAATGGTGTTTAATCCCTCTCCTCGACCCTTAACACACAGCAATCATCAGAGCTACCTCCTTCTTCTGTGAATTGGCAGGGGTGCTCAGAGATGGCAAACCAATTTTGCTATCAGTCCAAGAAAAATACACTCTGAAAAATTCCTTCTGACCCTAACATTCTGTGATCATAAAACAAACCTCCTGATACCCGCAATCATAGTGTGTATCCTTAAATTAGGTTGGATTTGACTTTGAATGACCCATGCCACACCTCTCTCTTTCTGAGTAGGAATGATCAAGAGGCCACTCTACTCATCTTTCCACCATCCGTGAACGTTCATGCAAGAACAGATGACTGCCACTTTGCTTAAACAGAATACTGTATGCAATTATTTTTTCCAAAAATACTTTGAGATGATAGATTCAAGGTGACACTGAAAAACTGACTTGTTGTCCTCGTCAGCACTTTCATCTTTATTCACCAGGAGTTAGACCTTAAACATACCAAGCTTCCGGAGTTAGAGTCTTTCGTCAATTCTTCATTCTTCTTAAGGGAAATTATTGAGTTCCTTAGCATCTGGCCTCTTACTAAGATCATCAACCAACAGAGTGGGTGACAAAGAGCTCAGGAAGTGTGGCACTCTACAGGGAACCTATGAAGTACCCAGTGCCACAAAGGGCATCCACTTATTAGCTTGCTTTGCAAGTGACTGCTCTCTTGGCCTAAGTGAACATGAGGATATTTGAATTTGAGTTGGGTCTAGGGTGAAGAAGGTGGAGAGAGGAGGAGGATACATTGCCTGTAAAGCATCAGTTTAGGAAGGGGTACAGAAGCAGTATTTGGAGCGTCCGTGGAGCAAAATGAGAATCCTGGGCACCTGTTCAGAGGAAAGCAAAGGTGAAGGAAGACCAAGACAATTTTACCTGCTTTTCTATGTTTTCCTAATTTAGCACGATTGCTTCCCTATTATCCAAGGGGAATAAAATTTTAAAGAAACCCAGGAAGCATTTTAAGGAATGCTTGGTTTTTAATCTAGTTTCCTGGTCCGTTGAAATAATTAAATTTTCAACATCAGCCATCAAACAGAGAATGAGGTTTTTCTCAACTCATCTCATTGGTTTTACACAGGGGTGGTGTTTTTTTGGATCATAAAGCATTTGCACACACTGGAGGCCTTTGCATCTGAGAAGGAGATATCTGGGGCTTCTCCCTCCCCCTATCCCCTTCAATCCTCAGCCTGGGCTGCAGATCACAACCACCAACGCTGTCAGAATTAGAATCTCCTGGGTTGGGGCCTAGAGACCATATTTTCAAAATTTCCCTGGGCAGCCAGGTTTGGGAAGCACTGAAAATTCCCAAGAACAATAGAAAAGATGGAAGGAGAAGAGGTGAGGGGACCATGGGGCAGAGGTCATGTGGGAAGAGGAACCTGGCTGTCTCTCTCCTTTCTTCTGCAACAGAAAGCTAGTACTTCTTGTCCCTTGTTGCTTCTTGTCTTTCCACTAGCTGCTGGAAAGAATGAGGGGAAGCTGGATGGGAAGGCCTTTGGCTGCCCTGTCCTAAGGATATCTGCATTTGGGGCGGTCATAACAAGTGGGGTCAGACTGGCTATTTGTGAACTTCCTGAACTACCTAAACTAACTGAGCCTCTCAGTTTCCTCACCAATAAGACTCAGTAAATGGCCGCCATCATCAGCTAATGGGCCTGGGGGCTAATCCAGGGTAGGCCATGATTTACAGCCTCCAAACAAATCCTGACATGGCAGCTCTGGCATTCCCAGGCACCAAAGACATGCCAAGGCACTTTTGAGGTGATTTTAAGTACACGCTGGCCCTGATGGAGGCTTGAGCCAAACTGGGAATGGGACCAGTCTTTCCCAGCCTCTTACACGCTTCTCCTCCCAGTTTTGCAGACTCGGAGCTGCCAAGTCCCATTCAAGCCTGCCTTCTCCCAAATGAACCACTATGTTTTTCCTCCCCACCACTGTCTTCTTGTAAACTCCATTCCATTGCAACTGGCCACTGCTAATTATTGGTCTGATTAAAGCAATTATCACCGTCTATATTGTATGGATGATGGATGCATTTGCAACTTTTCAGGGAGTGTTTGTTAATTCAGACACATCTCTGAGTGGTAAAATGTTTTCAGGAGATGGATTGTTATGGTCTTCTGGGCTCGTTGACTATTCCAAGAGACTCCTCACCCCAAGAATGATCTGGCAGCCTCAGATTTGCCACCCCAGCCCCTTCACTGGTCAGTTTTGCCTCTACACCACACCCAACTGAGTTAAATATGTAGACACTCCTGGGAGGAGAGAGTGTTGGCCAGCATAAAGAATGTGTGACCCCATCAGAAGCCATGAGAGCATTCACCAGCATTCTTTTTCTTCAAATGTCAAAGTCTTCCTATGATATTTGTCTGAAAATGCTGTCTTTTTTTAATAAAGATTTTATTTATTTATTTTAGAGAGAGAACGGGTGGAGGAAGGGGCAGAGGGACAGGGAGAGAGAGAATCTTAAGCAGACTCCCCCACCTGGAGCTCTATCTCACGACCCTGAGATCCTGACCTGAGCCGAAACCAAGAGTCAGTCACTCAACCAACTGTGCCACCCAGGCATCCTGAAAATGCTTTCTATTCTTAAGTTCACTTTGCTGTTTGGAGATCTTTTATTCCACAAATCTTAAATAAGTAAAATCTTGAATAAGTAAAAATGTTATATTTTCAAGTCCAGGAATAAGGTTAAGACATTAAGAATCTCATAATTTGGGAGGAATGTTGTATAAACTGCCTATATTTCTTATGATTAGATTTGGTTATGTATGACCAAAAAAGTAGTTTCAACAAGAACTATAATTCTCTCTCATATAAAAGTCTGAAATAGGTGTCCCAAGACCAGTATGGAGTTACAAGTGTCACTGACCCTGACTTTCTGTCTCCTTGTGCTTCCCTCAGTGGCCTACATTCATTGTTAGTTCATGGTCCAAGATGGTGGCCCCAGTTCCAGTCAACATGTTCACATTCCAGCCAGAAGAAAGGAGGAAAAGGGAAGAGCACACACTCTACTTAAGGACACTTGACACAAATTTAACACACAGTTTCCACTGAAATCCTGCTGAACAGAATTCAATCACATGACCAGACCTTTTTGCAAAGAAGGCTGTGAAGTGCAGCATTTTATCCAGATGTGTTTTCACTTCTAGGTTATGAGGAGGAAAACCCTCAGCCCTCCTGACTTCCATGTACCTTAGCCCTGGCAGCATCCACATGCATGTCACTGCCAAGAGATGCTACTTCCTGAGGCATAATGCTGTTTTCTTGCCTCAGCTTTTATGGCACCTGCAAAGTTATGGCACATCTAGGTGATGATCTGGGACCGAGTCCCTGAAAACATTCATCTTTTATTAATTGCCCTAAGGCATGGCAGAAGACATTCTCTGTTGACACTGTAGTGGAAAGTGGGGAAAAGCCCCTCAGACAGTTCATTCCATTAATCAACAAAGATGTTAATGAGGCCTCTGATGTGCCAAGTACTGGGCAAGGTATTGAGGATGCAGTGACAAAAGGCCCAGTCTCTGCCCTCAAGGAGCTGCGAGGCCTCTGGGGAGACAGGGATAAATGCGACGTCAGATGGGAGGGTATTCAGGGAGCTCTGGGTGAGGTTACCTGGACTGTCAGAGCAGAATGAGGCTTTAGAGGAGAGAGACTTTAGAGAGGAATAGGGATTAGTCAGGAAAAATGGAAACATGTATTCCACAAAAAGTCTTAGCATTACCAAAAGGAAGGAGAAAGAAAAGAGGGCGGTGTGCTCATGCCAAGTACATGCTATTTGGCATTAATGGAAATGCAAGAAGAGGGAATTAGAAAGGTAGGAAGGCAGGTACCCAACTCCCAGACCATCCTGTATGTAATATGAGACAAGTTTCACCTCAGATTCATGACAATGGGGAAACCATCAAAGGGCTTCAGCCCATGGCACAGTCAACTTTGTGTTTGTAGATAGAATACTCTGGCAACTCTGTGAAAGAAAGTTTCAAGGAGGCTTAAAGAGATGTGGGGAGACCAAATAGGAGCCTACTACATCAATCAAGAGACAGATAACGATAGCTTGAACTAGGGTAGGGGAAGGGAGATGGAGATGGAGAGAAACATCAAAGAAGTCAACCTGACAGGTGTGATGTCTGATTGAATGGGAGAAGGATGGAAAGAAAGCTACCATAGATGACACTTTGCTTTCTAGTATGGACTTAGCTAGCTGGTCCTGCCAATCAATGAGAGCAAATGTGTATGAGAAACAGATTTAGGGAGGACGCTGATGTTATGTTGTAGACAATTAAGGGTGCTGTGTCTGGAGATATCCAGGTGGGGAAGTCAGATAGATTGTTCTAGGAATCTGAAGCTTCAGGCCTGGGAGATCTAGGTGGCCATCATAAGCATATAAGTCTCAGTTTCAATCGTGAAAATGTACCAGATCACCCAGACAGGGCTTGTAGAGTGAAAAGAGCAGTGATCCAAAAGCAAAGCATTAAGGAGCTTTTCCAGAAGGAGGAGCGCCAGGGTGGAGGGATGCCATGAACATCAAAAGTTGAAAGAGCTCGGTAAGAGGGTGTGGTCCATGGTGTCCTGTTGGATATAACAGAGAGACCCTAGATAAATAGTACTCAGACAGCTTTTGTGGTAAAATAGGGATGCTGTTGGTGACCTCAATGAGAGTTATATCAAAATAGCAGGAAATGAACCACATCTCAGAGTAAATGTGGCATGAAGAAGGGAAATGCTGGGTTCTGACTTCTGTGTGGAGTAAAGATGTTGGACAGTTCCTAGCGGTTTTACAATGTAAAGGAAAGTTTTATTGTTTTTGTTTAGGATCAGAGAGATTTGCATGTTTCTCTTGGCTGCAGGAAGGGAGCCAATAAAGAAAGAACCTTGATTTCAAATTTCTCAGTAAAGTAAGAGGCAGGAAATCTCTGACTCAGGAAATGGAAATGAGCAGTGACCTTTGGAATCATTTTTGAGGGAAACAGAATGGAGGATGACCAAAACCAGTAAAGGACTTGATGGCACTCTCTCTGGGATCAGAGTCCTATTCTGATACCTTAAGAATGGAATTCGAGGGATGCCTGGGTGGCTCAGTTGGTTAAGCATTCAACTCTTGATATCAGTTCAGGTCATGATCTCAGAGTCCTGGGATTGAGCACCAGGTCTGGCTGCATGCTCCATGTGGAGTCTGCTTGAGATTCTCTCTCTCCTTCTGCTTCTGCCCCTCCTCCTGCTTGCACCCCCTCTCTCTAAAATAAATAAATAAAATCTTAAAAAAAAAAAGAATGGAGTTCAAACTTGATACTCCACTTTCTGGATTTCAGTGTCCTTCTGCCTCAGTCTTCAAATATAGTTTGCTCATGGATCCATCGCTGGGCTCTATCCACTTACTGGTGCCCTTTTGTCCATTGTGTGACCTCCTCCATGTCTTGTTGACAATTTTCTACAGCTGACACTGTTGTCTGTTGTCATCTCCTCCAGATATTTTGCTCTTCCTGCCAAACTTGAAGTTTCTCTTCACCTTGCACACAGGCTCACTCCACCCACAACCTGACAGTCAGTGATTAAGTTCCAGTCTTCACTTCCCCTGGTCTGAGCCAATCAGTCTACCACAGCAAGTTGGTTCTGCAGACAGAAAAATCTAAGCAATGGGTAAATAAAAGTGTGGTACATAATTTCCAAGAGAGTCCCTAATGATCCTCACCCTTGTGTAGTCCCCTCCCATATTATACCAGAATTAGAATGAGGGACCATAGAGTATGGGGGAAGTGATGGTATGTCACTTTCAAACCTAGGTCATCAAAAGACTTTGTGGCTTCAGCTTTTTGTCTCTGTATCATAGGCTCCAGGGAAGCCAACTTCCCGGTGTTTAAGATACTTACATAGCCCTATGGCAAGGTCTTGTGGGGAAGAACTGAGGCCTCTTGCCAACAGCCATGTGAATGAGCTTTCCTGGAAGCACATCATCCAGCTCCCTTGAACCTTTAAATGGCTATAGCTCTAGCCGACCTCTTGACTGCAACCTCACAAGAGACCGAGAACAAGAACCATCCAGCTGAGCCAGTTCTGAATTCCTGACCCCCAAAACTGAGATAATCAATGTTCATTGTCTTAAGCCATGACTTTGGGGGGGGGGGTAATTTGCTATGTGTGCAGCAATAGATAACGAATACAAAAGACTTTCCACCCTCTTCCTCATTCCTCTCTCAGAAGAGGTAATGCTAATCTGATTGGCCAGATTTCAAGACATTAATTAGATTATGTTCACTGGTGAATGGGGCCACTGGAACTGCTTAGCTAGTACTTGCTGAGCTTCTGTCAGGAGCCAAGCACTGTTTTAGGTTCTGGAGATACAGCAATGAATAAGACAGAACCCCTGATGTTCTAATGAGAGGAGGCAGGCAATGAATACCCACTTAGTGAATGAGTGCTACCAAGAATATGAAATAAGCTCCTGTGTGGAGAGGGCCAGGAATGAGGCTTTGGCGAGGATGGGTGAGGAAGAGCTTTCAGAGGAGGTGACATCTGAGTTATGACCTGAAGTTGAGGAGGAAGTGACTTTGTCGGGGAAGATCATTATGAACAAATATAAGATCCAAAGAGAGGGAAGAACTTGGCCTATTTTACAGATGGAGAGAAGGCCGGCAGTGAAAAAGCAGCAGGCTGGAGGAAGATGGATCACAAAATCGTGTACCCCCTGTTCCCTTTCTTATTGCAGCTAGCTGGGTCAGGGGAGGCAGAGCCCGAGTCCTTGAACAGACCTAGCCATCTTGTCCTCTGGCCCTCCCCATCTCTGCACTCAGGGGCACTCCAGGCTGCAGCGGGGAGGGGTGACTTCTGAGCTTTTCCAGAGTGCTTCATTGTGGAGAAATTGAGCCCTGGGACAATTTGTAAAATGGTAAATAGGTTCTCATCTGTCTTATTCCCTGGAGAACCCTGTGGGAAAGGGCATGCTTAAGAAGCAAAGAGAATTCAGCAGATTCTTCAGATACTATCAAATACCCACCACCAGTGGTTGCCATGTGAAGTTGGGAAATGATTGATAAAATGTTTATATCCAAATGAACACCACAAGCTTAGAACAGGGGGCACAAAGGGGTAACGGGAAAAGAGTATCATCTAATTCCTACCTCAGGTGCGTATGAACAAATTTCCTGAGCTTGCCTTACACGCTTATACATGGGAATGAAATTCTCAACAGCTTGTTTCATGTGTTTACAAATATGAACATTTCCAGAATGCTTCTTTTTAAAAAGGTGTACTGGCAGACTATGAATGAGACGTGATGTAACAATCCCCATTCATAAGTCCAGGCTTCCTTGGGGAAGGTGAGGGGTTGGGAGGCATGTTAAATCAGCAGTCAGCAATCAATTTGCTTTTGAGAGCAAGAAGCCACACATCTCCTATTCAGGGAATGGACAAATATCAGAAAACATGTCAGGAATTCCAAACTGGATGACCTCGGGAAGATGCAAGACAGCACAGGAAATAACAGGAAATGAAGAATAGAAAAGTAACTTAGCAGATGCTCCTGAGAGCTTCAGCGGGGAGACCACAGCGTTGTTCTTTGGCATTAACCAGAGAGGACAAAAATAGCGCTAACTTCCAGCAAAGGCTCTGGGTGGGCGGCCGAACTTGGGGATAAAATGAGGTGAGAAGAGGCTCTGTGACCCCTGTGTACCAAATCACTTTGAAGGCCCAAAGTCAGAAAACCCTGTAGATTAGAAATAGAATAAGAATTACTTCAGGGAGAAGATTGAAGAAGTAGCTGGCTCTCAGAAGATTTCTAAGCCACATGAAAATGGATAGTCTTTTTAAAGTTCAATGATTTTTTTTTAAAAAACCAAAAATGAATCAGCCTCATCAGATGAGTAAAAAATCCACTGCTTAGAGAAAATAAAGGACTTGCTTAGGAAAGATTTCGTATGTTCTGTTCTTCGGTCTTCTTCCTGTTTTCTTTATAGTGCTTTGTTTTGCACGGGAATCTGATCCCACAATGGGACTTTGATTATATTTGGGGCTGATACGTATATCCCTTTAGTCTGCTGATAAGGGAGTGGTCAGACCCGGGAGAGGGCAGAAGAGCAAGGAGGGAGGAAAGTGAGGGCAGGCATTTTTGAAAGACGGAGTGAATACTAATGGAATTTGGTCATCTAAAAACCAAGGAAATATAAAACAGAAAGTCCTAATGATTAAAATCAGTGGATGACGTTAATTTTCCTTTTAATTTCAACCTCCCACATCCCACCCCAGTTTAACCCATGGTCCCTTTATTTGTTCATGCACAGATAACGTAGGATATGGCCCATTCTGACATGGAACTCCCATGGTTGCTTGCCTGTAGTCCTCAGGACAGGCCTGGATTGGGAAGACAGTCACTTTTAATGCTGACCAAGGCTATACTCAAAGCTCCCTATGGCAGGCAGAATTCTAAGGGTGACTCCCCAAAACCATTGTCCTTGTATTATCTTTTTCCCTTTGAGTGTGGGGGAAGCGGTGAGTATGATGAGGTGTCACCCCGTGACTATTCCATTTATGGCCAAGGAAGGTTGTTCAGTGGACTGGACCCAATCACACGAGCCCTTTGAAAGCAGAACTTTCTCCAGCTGCTCACAGAAAAGGAAGCTATGTGAGGTGATGGGTGTATTAGTTAACTTGACATTAGTTAATCTCTCACATGAATGCCTGTATCAACGCACCATGATATATTCTTAAATTATCTTCCTATTTTAAATGTCAATTATACCTTAATAAAGCTAAAGTTTTAAAACCATGGATGGAACTTCAGGGCATGATGCTAAGTGAAGAAACCAGTTAAAGATTTCACTTATATGTGGAATCTAAAAGACAAAGCAAGTGAATAAACAAACAAACAACAACAGCAAAAGAGAGAAACAAACTCATGAATATAGAGAGCAAAGTGGTGGTTGCCAAAGTGGGAAGGATGGAGGGATAGGCAAAATGGGCGAAGGGGATTAAGAGGCACAAACTTCCAGTTATCAAATAAATAAGTCACAGGAATGAAAAGTACAGCCTGGGAATATAGTCAATAATATTGTAATACACTTACCACGGTGAGCGTTTTGTAACGTATACAGTTGTTGAACCACTATGTTGTTTGTAAACCTGAGACTGATTTAATATTGTATGTTGACTGTACCTCAAAAAAAAATCCTAATTACATCTGCAAATTTCCTTTTGCCATGTAAGGTATTCACTGTTTCCAGGGATTAGGAAAAGGACATCTTTGGAGGTCGTCCTTCAGCCTACCACAAGAGGCTTCCCTCACTTTGCTCTATTTTAATATTTAACATTTTTTGCTACTTGAGAAGAAGTAAGATACTTTAGACTTTCCCAATCACCCATTCATCTGCTCAATATTTTTTTCAGATGCCTATTTGGCAAGATTTCCATTTTGCACAAATCACTGATCTATGTCAATGATATCCCCACAGATGCTGTTCAGTCTATACGAACAAACGAGACCACTCTGCTGATGCATGTTAGACATTGAGATATAACAGCAACTAAGGAAACAAATCTTTGCCATTCTTTATTTACTGCACACCTGCAGGAGGGCTAGGATGACATCTGGGCATGTGTGTTTATTAGAACTCCCGTTATTTTGATGTGCACTGAACCATAAGACTCACCGAAGCCCTCATTTCTAGAACTATCCAGACCTACCGAATTAGAATTTTTATGGGTGGGTAGAAGCAACTGTCTTTTCTTCGCTGTGTAATTCTGATGGGCACCAAACCTTGGGTTTGCCTACTTGAGACATAATGGTTCACTGACTAGAGCCTGGAGGGGATGGGACTCACAAAGTTGAAAGGTCAGAGAGTGGTAAGCAGGGGTTTGTGGGAAGCCAGTGAGAGGGAGCGGAAAGAAAAAAAATCCCCTCCTTTCTAGTAGGAAGTGGAGGCTCAAGGCTAGGGCATAGGCATCCACCAGTAAGCATGGGCTCTTAGGTGGTCTTAATAGTTTAAGGGGCCATTTGCAAGGCATCTCAAGGTCACACGGAATCTGTCCTCAGAAGGTTAAAGAAAAACATGTCAGCTGAGGTTATCCAGAGGGACTGTTTATACCTTGTCACGGCTGTTGTCAGCTAAGAAAGAATTTTTAGAAAACTATTTTGACAGAAAATAACATAGGAGGATGGAAGGTCTAGTTCCCACCATCAAGAGTAAAATCCCCTCTGAGAAGCACCTTAGGGCGAGAGTCGGGGTGGGAGGGGAGAAGGCAGGATGCATTCTACTGGGTGAGCTGGGAGGACACCCACACTGTGGCCTCGGGGCTCTGAGCAAAAGCAAGAGCCTCTCAAGGCCGTTAGTGGGAAGTGACTTGATTCCAGGTAACAAGAGGAAGCCAAAGATCAGAGCTCTGTCCTGGACAGGAGAACAGTCTGTGCTTTAGCTCAAATCCCCCAGGCCACGCAGGAAAATCCTGGAGTCTGGTCAATGTCATCTCAAACGGCTCCATGATAAATGCCATGTTGTTTATTGTCAAGACAACTTTACAACAACATTAAAAGAATTTTTAAAGAAAATATGCACCCATAACACCACCCACCTAATCTAACTGCTTAATGAATGAAGTCTTTGGGATTGACTCTTTTGAGGACCAACATTCATGCTTAATAGACATCAAACCCTTATTCTGATTCAGAAATTAGTTATTTTTTTAATGTTTTTAAAGATTTTATTTAGTTATTTTTTTTAATATCTCACTTTCCACATCTAAGGTTAAGATGCAAAAGAAGAAACGAGTATTAGATCATGACTAAAAATGCAAAATAAAAGTCAAGTTAAAGAACAAAAAGAAACAGTTAACATTTTTAAATCTTAAATATTTTTTTCTTTATAAAGTGATACATATCTCTCACAGGGCAAAAATTAAATTTGGATAGGTGAGAAAAAGAAAACAAAAAGAACTCCTGATTTCACTTTGAAGAAACAACATTAATATTTTGTGTCTTTGCATATATTTACACTTGCCTCTTCTCCAAATGAGATCATACTGTACATATCATTTGTTAACCTGTGTGTGTGTGTGTGTGTGTGTACACACACGTCACTCTTATATAGGTGGAACATCTAAGTCATGACATGTTCTTCTGCCATATCATCTGAATGCCTATTTCATAAAATGCTGTATGGATGTTGGATTTCTCCAGCTCTCCATAAGCAGAGGATGCATTTCAAAGTGTCCGCAGCTGGGGGCCTTGGTCAACTACACTCCTTGGAGTCAGAGAATTGTGAAGTTCATTCTCAAGGCCACCAAAGATGTATAAACATTTATTTAAGCAGTAAGGTGATACATAAGGTGGGTGAATTGTTTGTTCTTATTAAAAATGCTGTAAAAATATCTCTCCAGTTAAATTTATTTTCTTTTCACATCATGGAATATCTTTTTAAATTAAATTCCCGGAAGTATAAAAGCAAGGTCAAAGGTTTTGTACATCAGATAGATATTAAAAATTTGCAGGTGGAGCCAATTTATACTTCTGCCAATAGTTTGGGAGAGGGCCTGTTTCCCATACTGGTATGGTCATTTAAAAATCATGAACATGGGGAAGGAAAAAGAGAGAGAGAGAGAGAGAGAAAGAAGGAGGCACACCATAAGAGACTCTTAACTACAGAGAACAAGCTGAGGGTGGCTGGAGGGGAGGCGGGTGGGGGAGGGGCACTGATTGTGATGAGCACTGGGTGTTGTATGTAAGTGATGAATCACTGAATTCTGCTCCTGAAACCCATAAACCCATATTACACTATACGTTAACTAACTAGAATTTAAATAAAAACTTGAAACGTAAAACAAACAAAAATAAAAATCATTGCCAATTTGAGATGTGGAAAATGCTGTCTCATTTTAAATCACACCCTTTGATTACTCACTAGATTCATCACCTTCTTCCTAGTTTTTGGCCATTTATATTTTTTTCTTTATGAGGGACTTCTCCATAATGTCCTACGCCTATTTTTCTGGCAGAGGTGTTAAAGTTTTATTTATTGATTTACATGTATTCACATATAAGATTTGTTTATTGTATAATAACAGCATTGAGATTATAATATATTCTTGCTCTACTACATAGATAATATAATATATAATATATAATATATAATTGTATAAGAGATAATAATATAATAGATAAGAGTATAATACACCTTGGTCTGCCTTAGAAATTGCAAATATTTTCTTAGTTTATTTTTTATCTTCTATTATTGTTTAGGGTAGGTTGGTTTTCCTTTTGCTTTGTTTATTGTGTTTTGAAGTTTCAATTTTTTTAATATAATCAACTCTATCCATATTCCTTTCCCTTCTAGTTTTCTTCCTGTTTTTTATTTTATTTCTTATTTTTATTTTTTTAGAAAGGCCCACTCTACCACAGCTCATTTAAATATTGACCTATATATTCTTCTCCAATTGTTACGGTTCCTAATGCAGCTGGACTTTATTTTGGTGTAGACTATAAAGACAGGATCTAATGTTTATTCCCATATACTTAGCCGTGGTCACAACACCTTTCACCAAACAAATCATTAAGTTCTCTTGCTGAAAGTGCTACTTTTTCCACCAGATAATGATAGCTCACCCTGGGGGAAGGATAACTGTGTTCCAGGAACTCTGCTAGTGCTTTTCATGTATTAACCCTTTCCTCCCCACCCCAGGAGTGCCAGGAGTGCTATTATTGTCTTGATTTCACTGAGAAAGAGGTACAGAAGCATTTTGTGACTTAAACAAGGTCACACAGCAAGCCAGGACTCAAACCCAATCAGGCTAGCACCAGAGTCCAGACTCTTTTTTTTTTAATTTTTTTTATTAACATATAATGTATTATTTGTTTCAGGGGTACAGGCCTGTGATTCATCAATCTTACACAATTCACAGCGCTCACCATAGTACATACCCTCCCCAGTGTCCCTCACCCAGCCACCCCATCCCTCCCACTCCCCTCCACTCCAGCAACCCTCAGTTTGTTTCCTGAGATTAAGAGTCTCTTACGGTTTGTCTCTCTCTCTGGTTTCATTTTGTTTCATTTTTCCCTCACTTCCACTATGAACTTCTGTCTTGTTTCTCAAATTCCTCATATCAGTGAGATCGTATGATACTTGTCTTTCTCTGATTGACTTATTTCGCTTAGCATAATACCCTCTAGTTCCATCCACATCACTGCAAATGGCAAGATTTCATTTTTTGATAGCTGCATAATATTCCACTGTATATATGTATACCACATCTTCTTTATTCACTCATCTGTTGATGGACATCTAGGCTCTTTCCATAGTTTGGCTATTGTGGACATTGCTGCTATAAACATTGGGGTGCACGCACCCCTTCGGATCACTACATTTGTATCTCTGGGGTAAATACCCAGTAGTGCAATTGCTGGGTCATAGGGAAGCTCTATTTTCAACTTTTTGAGGAACCTCTATACTGTTTTCCAGAGTCAGAGCCCAGACTCTTCAAGTACATACTACCCTAGCCTCTCTAATTTTTTTCCATATCCTTCAGTTTATTTCTATTCTCTTTTTTTGTATTTTCCTTAACTATGTCATAGAGCTTTTACAACCTTATAATACATCTCACTATGCAGCTGGGTGAGTCCCTGTGAGTCAGAGCCTGTCCTTATGGTTCCTTAGCTTGCTCTATGCAGTAAAGATGCAGTTGGCAGGAGCACATAGCTACAGGTCTATGTGCTGGAACTAGAAGCTTCTCCTCCTGTACGACTTCAGTTAGACCTTCAAGTTGGAAGCATTAGGGGCATTCTGCTCAGCATCACCTCCACTTACTTGCCAGAAGGGCTTTGAAACTCAGTTTGTCAATGCTTATACCATTGAGTTCGTGCTCTACCATATCTGCCTAAAGTTCCTTGACATTTTGGGGACGCAGATGCTTCCTTCCCTTCTTCTGATACAGTCACTCAGTGGTGATTGGGAAGTAAACGCATTAGCTCAGAACAGAGTCTTGAGCTGGACCACAGTTATCATGTTTTTATATTCGTTTCGAATGTACAATATAATAATTCAATGTTGTATATATTACAAAATGATTACTACAACAAGTTTAGTTAACATCCATTGCTACACATACTTAAATATTTTTTCCTTGTGATGAAAACTTTTAAGATAAGCATTACTAACTTTAGTCACCGCACTGTATATTACATCTCCAGGACTTACTTATATCAAAACTGGAAGTTTGTACTTTTTGACTTCTTTCACCCATTCTACCCACCACCCACTCCCTGCCTCTGGCAACCACCAATCTTTTCTCTGTATCTATGCGTTCTTTTCTTTGGTGTTTTTCCACATATAAGTGAGACCAGATGGTATTTGTCTTTCTCTGTCTGACTTATTTCACTCAGCATAATGTCCTCAAGATCCATTCATCTTGTCACATATGGCAGGATTTCCTTCCTCTTTAAGGCTGAATAATATTCCACCGTGTATTATATATATAATATATATATATTTATTCATATTCTTCAAAACATTTTACCACATTACTAAAGCAGGATGTGATACATTCCGAAGGAGGAGATGTCTCAGCTATATACACCAATAAAAGAAAGCTTAGGCCAGATACAACAAAATTGCAAACAACCACTCAAAGGGTATATTTTTTCATCAAATGTCCCCAAGGATGTTATGCAGAGATGTAGCCTTCTACCTCCATTTTACTTAATTAAGCCTGTGGTAAAATTAGTTTCTATCTTTTGAGTTCCAATCAGATTGCAACGCTGTGGGTGCTTGCGGGTGACCTGAATAGAGAGAGAAATGTTGTCTGAGACCTTAAATTTCTGATGTGCTTAGTCATTCCCATAAGGTTGATGATTAAGGAAAATTGATAATTAAAAGGAGACTATTGCTAGAATTTATGGGAAGAGCTTTCCAGGAATTGCCAACTCTGCCAAAAATAAGCAAAAAATACCCCGCAGCAGTTACCATGGTCCCTGGAAACCAGCGGTCTCTCATGAAATGTTTCTTTAGTACAGAGAGAGAAATATTTTATAAATTCAAAGGAAGTCATGCAGGCCATGTAAAGTTCACGGTTAAGTAACATCTCAGGCCTGATGACTTTTGAAGAAAACTCAACTTTTGATGAAACTAACTGGGAAATTTGGGGCTTCCTTGGTCTTTGTATTATGTTTTAGGGAAGAAACTAAATAGAGAAATCCAAGTGCTCATCTGGAGCTTTATGGAACTTGTCATTTACATAATTACTCTAAAACCACAATTACTCTAAAACTGCTCACCATAGTACATACCCTCCCCAGTGTCCCTCACCCAGCCATCCCATCCCTCCCACTCCCCTCCACTGGGGAACCATGTCAAGTCTTTCAAGACCTTAAAGTCTCTTTGCCTATGTGCAAGGCCATTTCTTTCTACTTGCTGTGAAATCATGTTAGATAATTGAGGTTGATTGAATGAGGCCATTTCCCCCATATTCTACTTTTCATTGACATTCCTCTACCACCAAAACATATGCACACTCAGACACACATACCCAACATACCAATGTCTCTAGCAGGGCATTTTTATGAACATATTTGATTGGACTCAACTGAATTTTCTTCTCTTTATAATTCATTTTGAGAGTCTAGATATGGCCAAATTCAAACTCACTCTCATTTTCACTTATACTCTGTTACATTATTTAGTAGACAAAGGACTGTTGTCTCCTATTGTCATCCTGAGTGAGAGCAGGTGTCACTGCCAGGGTAAGAAGAGGAGAGACCACAGCATTCTCAAGTGAAGTTTCTTCCCTACCGTATGTTAAATCGAGCTTATGCCTAGATTTTAAAACATTTTTTCTCTCTTTTTTAAAAATTGATAATTATCAGAGAAAGGCAATACCATCTACACAGTATCTCAAGAGCTCTCACCACCCATTTTCAAGTGACTTTTCTTGGCAAATGGTCTTTCAAAGGAAGATCTGCTCTATTTAAACTTAATCTGGTTATGAGGACTCAAACCTGGTTTTTTCCTGTAAAGTTTGTGCATTTTAAGCATTGCTAAACATCAACAGAGTCAAAGGCCAGACTTAATTTCTCTTTCTTCACTCTGTGAAATTGTACAGGTTCTGATGATTTCTGATGTCTTTCTTAGTTTTATCAGAATTGTTGGCTACAGTCCAACTGTTTATTTATTTTTTTTAAAGATTTTATTTATTTATTTGAGAGAGAGAATGAGAGACAGAGAGCATGAGAGGGAGGAGGGTCGGGAGGGTCAGAGGGCGAAGCAGACTCCCCGCCGAGCAGGGAGCCCGATGCGGGACTCGATCCCGGGACTCCAGGATCATGACCTGAGCCGAAGGCAGTCGCCCAACTGACTGAGCCACCCAAGCTCCCCAATCCAACTGTTTAAAGCCTTGACTAGACTCCGTGTATTTCTCACATGTTCATTTTGAATTTGGTTCTATAGTATCCGTCTTTCAAGCAGTAAGGAATTCAATAATTCCTTGAATTTAACCCCTAAAAAATTTATAGCTGGGGCTCTTACAATAGAGTTGTTTCGCCACAATAGCATCACCTTTAGTAGAATATTTTAAGATTTTAATATTTTCAAATTCAGAAATATAACATCCCAAAAGACAATTGTGGCAATGTGTAAACCTCACTCAGTAGAATATATTCTTCAATACATTTCTTCACTGAAGTATACATCTTCATCAACCCCACCACTCCAACACAAGTGCTACCATCCTGCTCTGGTCACAAGACTGAGAGTTAGTGCCAGGACAAACCATTGCCTGTTGGAGGACTCTGTAAATGATGAGTAGTTCCAGAAACATCTGTGTGAGTCTACCCAGCAGACTTGGATATTATTTGGGGTGTGGTTTTTGGATGGCTGGTGATTCCTACAATGAGTTAAGGACCAGAAGTATAAGGTAGTTTGGCTCCATTTATTGATGAGCTTTTGGCTTTGGTTTTGGTTCTACTGGTTAAGTTCATTGGCATCCATAATCCCCAAAATTAGTGTTTAAAAGGAACACAAAAGAAGACCTTGATGGGAGAGGGCCAAGATGACACCCAATAAAGTACAAATACTTATGAAGCCAAATGACAAGACATTGTTTCTGGAATTCATATCATCTGATTTTATTGATATTTAGACAGAAATGCATCCCTTCATCTCCTGCCACAGAAGAAAAACAAGGGTTTACTTATTGCTTTGAAGTATCTCACAAGATTATTACATGTTTTCCCTTCATTCACACAGACAGCAGACAAGAGATAGGAGAGAATGAAGTCCTTTGGTTAGAGAAATTTTTCATCTGATCCAGTGAAACAATTTCGTTTTAATTTTTCTTTTCAAGCACAAATACATTTATTATTGTTTTTGCACCTTTGTTATTCTCCAGATGTTATTTGGTTTTGAATTTTTTGTCACCTTTTACTGGCCAGAAGAGGGCTCAGAAGTGATGGAACTTCAATAGGCAACTCCTGTTATCCTCTTTCTCTTGAACTGATTTGTATATATTAAAAATTGTTTGTGTAAATTATTTTTTAGGATCTTAGGTCTCACTTTTAGCTAAAGTTTTTCTCTTGTTTATACACTCCCAGGATAACAGTATTCAGTTCTGTGCAACTCAGATTTTATGGTTCAGTAACATTTTTTCTAATTACAAATCTCTTGTGTCTTTTATGCAGTGAGTCAATGATATGTTCAGAGAAATTTGATTAATACAAGATTTTTTAAATAGTCAACAAAATTCCAATCATGTTTCATAGCTTCATTTCAACATAAAAAGTTTAAATGTTTCAACTCTTATAACAACCTCGATTTAACACATATTCCAAATTTTTTAGTACATTTGTCTCCATAGTCAATGCTTAGTTTTATTACTTCCCTTACTTTGTTTTGCTTGTCATTTCCGCCCCCCTCACAATACTTGTAGATCATTTGTAAGAACAGTTTCTACGTCAAATTCAGTACCCTGAGGTTCAAGTTTCCATTACTCAAAGTGACTCATGTGAGAGAAAGTAGATCCTGAAATAACCAGCCCTGTTGCCCTGGGCAAGTCACTTAATCTTTTTGAAACTCAGAAAAACAAGATTGAGGATCTCTAAGGTTGGTTCAAAAACATAAGCTGTGTAATCATCTTGCCAGAAATGCAGGTCCTTAAGGAAAGCATAGGGGTGACATACTTTTCTTGGATACAATTCTCATATAAGATAATAGGTAAATCTCTAGCGTCCAGCCCCATAAGCTGAAACCAAGGTAGCCATATAAAATACAGGACCCACGGATAGCATGGGATAGACTTATATTAAAAAATTACTCCCTGATTATCTGAAATTCAAATTTAACCAAGTGTTTCGTGTTTTTATTTGCCACCTAGCCTAAACGTTAACCAGAACAAATTCTTCAGTCACCAAGCAGGCTAGCACCATTGCATTAGAAGAAAATTTCATCATCATCTCTATTAGCCAAACATTATGTATCTATAATAGGTAAGTTACAGTTGTCTAAAGCCCTGTAATCTTCAGTAGTCTCATCTCTGTTTCCCCATGTGCAGCAGGGAAGCCAACAACATGTAATATAACCAAAACACTACTTCTAAATCCCTTTAGCCTCTAGAGCATTGCTTTATAAGCTTTGATATGCACACTAAGCATCAGGGGATCCTGTTAAAATGCAAATTATTGTTTAGTTTAGGGTGATGTCCAGATGCTGCATTTCTAACAAGGTTCCAGGAGGTGCTGCTGATGGTGACCACTCAGAAGAGTCAGACTAACTAATACCACTCACTGGGCAATTTCTCACTTGTTCAGGGATGGACGAGATACCCAGTTGTTCCAGTAAGGCAAGAGATACAGTCAAATCACTTAGGGGTATCCATGAAAATCTTCTTAATATTATCTTTTTCCCCCATTCCAGCTGCTTAGCAGCTCTAACACGTAGCCGGAGGGCCAATTCAACTAAACCAGTCCTAGAGTAGATTAAATTTCATAATCTCTGACTAGTTAGCACTACATTTATTTACTACTTAAAAAAAATCATTATCTAAAAGATCAACCAGAAAAAAGACAACACTATTAATTTAAATGGCTTCACTTACCAGGCTTTTATAGTTTTCCTATTGATATTCTAAGATTCCCTCACTATTGGGGCTCCTGGGTTAAGGAGTCGGTTAAGGGGCTGCGTTTGGTCAGGTCATGATCCCAGGATCCTGGGATCAGGCTCTGGGTCAGGGTCCCTGCTCAGTGGGGAGCCTGCTTCTCCCTCTCCAGCTCCCCCTGCTTGTGCACACTCTTCTCTCTCTCTCTCTCTGTCAAATAAATAAATAAAATCTTAAAAAAAAAAGATTCCCTCACTATTAATTGCATAACCTCCTTAATTTATTCAGAAAAATGTCACGGCTCTCATATCAATCATCCTGTGTTTTGAGTGCCTATTCTGCCCAAGTCACTGTGCTAGGTCAATGATGAAGCAAAAACAAAAAAATCTGTTCTCTTCCTCCAACATAGGAACATTAAATGCCTACAAGCATTTTTCTTGACATTTTATATATTTTGCCTCTCTGAATTTTTACAAAAACCCTCTGGAGTGGTTATGATTATAATCTCCATTCTAAAGTTGAAGAACTACATCAAACTCAAAAGGTTCTGCACAGCAAAGGAAACTATCAAAGAAATGAAAAGGTTATCTATGTAATGGGAGAAAATATTTGCAAACTACATATTTGATTTGAGGTTAATCTACAAAATATACAAAGAACTCATGCCATTCAATATTTTAAAAACTTAATTTAAAAAATGAACAAATACTTGAATAGATATTTTTCCAAAGACATATAGATGGCCAACAAGTATACAAAAAGGTGCTCAACATCACTCATCATCGGGAAAAGGCAAATCAAAACCACAATGTGGTATATTACCTCACATCTCTTAGGATGTCTTTTATCACAGGGATAAGTGGTAACCAGCGTTGGCAAGGGTATGAAGAAAAAGAAACCCTTGTGCACGGTTGGTGGGACTGTAAACTGGTATAGTCACTATGGGAAACAATATGGAGGTTCCTCAAGAAAGTAAAAATAGAACTACCATATGATCCTGCAATCCCACTTCTGGGTATATTTCCAAAGGAGATGAAATCACCATCTCAAAAAGAAATCTGTACTCCCACATACACTGCAGTATAATTCACAATAGCCAAGGTATGGAAACAACCTAATTGCCTGTCGGTGGATAAATGGACAGATATATATATATAGATGATAGATAGATAGATAGATAGATAGATAGATAGATAGATATAGATATAGATAAATGGACAGATTATATATATATATATGTATATATATATATATAATCTAAAACAAAACAAAACAAAAGTTGAACTCCTAGAAAAAGAGAGTAGAATGATGGTTGCTCAGGGTTGGGGTGTGGGGGGAACCGGGAGAAGCTGGTAAAAGGGTACAAACTTTTAATTATAAGATGAATAGGGTCTGAGGGTCTAATGTATAACATGGCAACTACAGTTGATAATAATGTGTTGTATAATGAAAACTGATAAGAGAGTAGGACTTAATGGCTCTCATGCACACACAAAGGTAAATATGTCAAGTGATGAATGTGTTAACTCGATATTAGAAAACCTTCCACAATGTATATATGATATCAAATCACCACAATGAATAGTTCAAATATCTTACAATTTTATTTTTCAATTATACTTCAAAAAGCTGAACAAAATTGAAGAAACTGGGGACAAGTTGCTTATTCAAGGTCACGTGGCTAGTAGATGGTGGATCAGGGCTTCAACTCAGAAAGTCAAGCTTCAGTGCCTGGGGTTTTCAAGCAGTGTGTTCTACTGTATGTCTGTCTCATTGAGATAGCCGTAGATCCACCTATTTCTTGGAAAAAATTATGACATATGGAGCTGGAGGTTAAAGAATAGTTTGCCATGCGAGTAAAGATACTGGCATTTCCCTTCCAAGGCCAAGGGCATGGGGGATGGCACAGGACACACTGAGCAAACAGGTGTGGTCCAGACCTAGTGCCGGTACTTCTTGTGTGATCTTGGGCTGGGTATTCAACTTCTTTAAGCTTTAGTTTCCCTTGTGTAAATGGGTCACCTCATACAGGTGTTATTATAGATAAAGAAAGTAATACAAGTGTAGAATACAGGTTCCCTCCAAAATGTTAGCTGGTAGTGTTGAATGACAGCCAAAATCAGGTGCCAGCATGGAAATGAGGGAGGAGAATGCAGACACCTCATGAAGGGATAATCCATACACAACTTGGCAGTTAGATGTACAAGGTGAAAGAGAAAAAAGAGGGAAAATTCCTGAGGTCTCTGTGACCAGGAAAATGGGAATGGCATTGAAGTAGGCAAGGGACACTGTGAGATAGGGTAAGTCTTGAGAAACATGCAACTCATTTTATTCACCATTTACTATGTGCCACCCTGCTAGCTGATTTAGAACCACTGCACCTTTTTCAGTCCTCAACATTAGAAGGAGATACCATTCTCATTATTAATGATATTATCATCCCCGTATTACATATAGGAAAATTGAGACTAAAGAGGGTAATTTAAAGGTGATGCAGCTGGTCAAAGACAGAGCTGAGAGCTGAACCCACGTGTCCGATTCAAAGCCATGCCCTTGGGGCACCTGGGTGGCTTAGTTGGTTAAGTGTCCAACTCTTGATCTCAGTTCAGGTCTTCATCTCAGGGTTGTGAGATCTAGCCGTGTTGGGCTCCATGCCTAAAACTAAACAAACCCAAACAAAGCCATGCCCTTAAGCCCTATGCTGGCTGTGACCTCAGAGGAAGGACTTGAGCAGAAAGGAGTGTGAAGCCATGTGTTTCTCTTTCCTCTATATTCCAGTTATTCTTTTCCTGTATATTTTTCATTGTATATCAAGTATCCATGATATCAGAGTGATGTTTTATTTCCCCTTCTAGATTATAAACTTTTTGAAAGCAGACTCTGAAACTCTTGAATTCTCAGTGCCTTGCACTTAGGAGGTGCTCTCCTACATAGTGAATGAATGAATGAATGAATGAATGAATGAATGAATGAAAAAATAAGAAGAGTCAAAGGACCAGACAGAAGGATCTTGAAGCCATTGTATAGATGCAGTATTTTACATACTCATGAAAAGAAAGCTGAAAGCAAATGGTATTAGAATAGCATGAGGAAAAACACATTCAGACTGAGGTGCATCCCTGAGGTCTGTGAGCGTCTCTTATTATTTTCCCAGGCTCCCTAATTTTTCACAATCGCACTAAATCTCTGTGCTTGTCATTGAATCCTGTGAAGATCAAATTTATGGGAAATGTCCACCATTTGTCAAGATGCCATTTATTGCAATTGTTCATTTCTTTTTTTTTCTTTTTTATCTGCTTTGCCCTCCCATCTGGAAAGTTAAAACAATGCATTTTTTTTTCTGTGATATTTGAACTTCAAAAGGACTGTTGGCATCACCCTTCATCCATTTATTATAGTCCTCTTTCTAGTAACAATGATAATTGATAAAGAAAACTTGAACCCATTTCTACTACAGTCTAGATAACTTGTATACAAAGGAGAGATGATAGTACAGAATGGAACGTTAGACTTTCTAGTCATACAATAGTAATCAGCAAATTCTTCAGAGACCCATCTCAGCTCAAATATCCTCTTGTGTTTAACACCAAGAGGTGGGAAGTAAACTGAGGGAGAAGATTTTGTGCCAGGAACATTCCTCAGTGGGACTCTGACTCACAGTCCAACTTGCCCACTTGCTTGGGACTGGCCAGTCATCTTGGGTAGATCTAGACCAAGCTTCCACTCAAACCAGGGCAGAAGGGCCTTATCTTTCAGAGTAAAGACTCTGTCCAAGAGGATAAAAAATGAATGTGATCTTTCACTGCACACAGGTTAATTCCTGGCAAAACAGGCACTTAACAGCAAAGAGCTGAGTGCTCCAGAAGGACCTGCCTTTCCAAACACCTTAGAAGCTTGACACAGGGCTACTGTCCACCTACACGGAGTTGCCTGGAAATCTTAAGTTGGAGTCAGAACTTTGGACTAGAGGATCAATGTTAAGCCTTCAAAAGATCACAACACTAAGGACATAGGCTGCCTGGATAAGATGGGGTTTTTTTCCTTCCATCCTTCCTTCTGGATTAAATAAAAAAATATTTTCTATCACTGGAACATAGGCTTATAAGAGTCAAGACCTTGTTGGTTGTGTTCATTTTGGGTTTCCTACACTTATCACAGTGCCCATCAGAGAAAAGGTGCTCAAAAAATATCAGGGAATCAGAACTCAAAGAATATTGTGAAGCAAACCAACGAATGAATGAGATAATGCATTAGCATGTAGGGTATGCCATCTGGTATATGCCTTCTGTGCCTGATGTTATTAATTTAAAGACAACATTCTGTGGGCACTGCTAACCTGTTTTTTTTTCCTTCTGTGGATGCCAGAATCTTACTCTAAAAGGTCAATTCAGGTCGACTCATACCAGATACCCACTTCTGAGCACATGTGAGGGAATCTTAATTTAAGATTTATGACAAAGATAAAAGCCATTGATGAAGATTGAGGATGACCGATCCCATGCCCCAAATGAGAACAAGTTCCAGTGTCTTGAACACAGTCACACATGAGAAACTATGAAGGAGGGACAATGGGTTTTGTATTGGGTTTTAGTTCCTTTTCACTAAAGAGCTGGTTTCCAACCTAACCAGCATGACTATGGCTCTATGTGAGTCCCATCTATATCCTTTCTCGAATGTTCCATATTTTATCTCCCAAGTTCCCTTCTTGCTTGAGAGTCCTTAGTATCATCACAGAGTCTTCAGTCTATGTTAACCTGTGCTCTTTGCCCTGAAATCTTGTCTGCATTTTGTGCCCCCCATGGTCTGATCAGGGGTAGGCTTCTCCAGGGTGCTGGATGATGGGAAAGGCTTGTTAGCCCCTTTTCAGGGAGGCGGGGAGAATCACTTCGTGTTCAGAGATTGCGTTCCCCATTTGTCAACACCATGACATTTTTCAGGCATCACCGGGAAACAGCTCTCAGATGCTGAGACAATGCTATTGTCTTCAATAACTGGAACCCTTGCTTACAGTTTCACATACTACTTCAATTAATCCTGATAGCTATCCTAAGGCCAATGATCATTATTCCATTTTTCAGAATTTGCTAAAGGCAGACTTGCCCTAAGTGCACACTATAAAATACTAGTCACCTAGATGCTTCATTTTGGGGGGGGAGAAAAAAGGCATTCATTGGTCAAAGAAGTTTGAAAAAAGATACATAAATCCCTTTCCTGTATATTCTCAGTGCACATTAATCCTGTAGCAAAGAAATTTATTTAACTTTGTTTAACCCAGAATATCCTATACTTGGATCTCTCTGTTCCTTTATAATATCGTTGGAAATGCTGGCTTAAATCACAGTACAAGTAAGGGAGCAGAGGGAGGGAAGGATGTGAATCTGTGGCCTCTTGACCTTCACACAGCATACCACACGGTATACCTTCTCTTACTAGTTCATTAATGTATATAAGTTTATCTAATATACATAATTTATCACAATGTACATACTATACCACACTACCTTCTTTTTACTACTTCATTGAGATACACAACTTTACCTGAATATCTAGGTAGAGTATTGAAGGTAGAAAATATGAGCCTAAGGGAAATATATACAGGACCATTTGAGGAAGAAGGGAGATTAGGGACAAGCACACAAGACAGAGAGAAATTTTCTCCAGGCTGAGTGCCTCTGCAGTGACTTAGGAGAAATAGGGGAAGGCTGTAGAAGCAGTCCAGAAGATTCCAGGCTTTGGGTATCACTATTAACAATATCTTTCATATTTATATGGCACTCTATAGTTTGCAAAGTACCTGTAAATGTACCATGAAGTTGATTCTCATAGCCAGTGTGCTGGTAAGTGTGAGGATTCTGCTTTTATGAATGAGGGGCAAGTCCAAGAAAGACCTTACTCAGTGTCCATATGGTTTGTACGATGACTGAGAGTTCTAATCAAATCTTATTATTTTAAATCCAGGGTCTTTCCAGGGCAAGGTTCTGTGACTGATGACAGATGAGGCTAACATGGACAAGGAATAAAATCTGGGGACAAATTAAGACGTGAGAAAAAGCCAAAGGTCATTCAGTTCACAATTTCTCCTAGAATGGACCACATATTGCCAGCCCATTTAGGGAGTCCCACACGAAGAGCTGGTATCCTATTCCAACACAGGAAGCACATTCTTGCCCCTGTGAGGTGTTGCCTCTTCTTTAGCAGAGGCTGGTGGGACTTTTGGGAATGTTAAGAATGACATGAGTTTGGGCAAGAACTTTCACAGGTTGGGATCCCTTCTCCCAGAGCAGGCATAGGGGCATCGAAGAAATTGGAGAGGCTGGTGAGCCAAAAGAGGGTTAGTGTTCCTGGGCTCAGAGTGGGAGGATTGGAGGTAATTCTGAGCTAAGAGGAAAGAGGCAGCTTGGCAAGTGGTAAAATTAAAAGTCCACACGTAAAAGGGAAAGAATTCTTCAAAAGAATGAAAACCAAGTGTTCAGACATCCCAGAAGGAGAAACTTCAAGGGAGTCTTAATTAAATCATGATGATTGAGTCATAAATTATTTCCACGGTAAAACACAATGTATTTCCTTCTCTCGTGCATCATTTCCTTAGGATTTCTTTGGTGTGCATTTTCCTAAAACACCAAGCATCATGGCAAGATTAAAAAGTGGCTGGTCCCATTGACCATTACATGAAATGAAGGATAATCACTGAACTTCACGCCAAGGGAGAAAAGAGTAGTGATACCTGTCTTTCTGGGTCCCTGTCTCCTATGTGCCTGCCATCCAGGCTCCCAAACTACATTTTCCCCCCAGAAAATGAAAGATGAGTTTCTAAAACCCTGGTTTTTGAGGTAGAAATAAAATTGTTCCTTTATTAATCATAACCAGATTTCTTCCTTCACATCTGCAGAACACTAAGGCAACAGCTTCCCCATCTTTTCTGGGACTCCTACTTCTCCTGGCAACTTGCTTCCAGAACTAGCAGCACCAGGAATCTCCTGACCTTCCTCCAGTAACCTGTGACACAGGTCAGGATCCACACATGTCTGCCTCATGCCTCCACCCTAAGTAAAATACTTCAGTGGTCTCGCCATTGCCTGCTGGATAAGGTCAGAATTTGTTAGCATAGCATGTAACGCCTTCATGATGTGCCCTCAGTCTACATGTCTAGTCTTTACTGCCAAAAGTCCACTCCCCAACTTGTACCCTGCACCTCAGCCTCACTGAGATTTCTGCCTTTACTCAAGCAAGTCAGCCATGCGCTGACCCACTTCTAAGGTTTGGCTCAAGGTGTCACCCGAGCTTGGAATGCTGTCACTGTAAGCTTCCACCCCTGTGTTCTTCATCGGCCCACCTCCTCATAATCAAGGGCTCCATTTAAGGGTCTTTTCTGGAAGTTTTTCCTTATCCTACCTACTCCACAACCCAATCCACAGTAGATGAACACTGGTGTTTACACTGCCATCACACTGAATATTGTAATCATCTTCTGACTTGTCTCCTCAGTCTACATATACCACACAATTGTTTTTTGAGTACTCACTAGATACTGAGTAGTCAATGGTGAGCAAAACGAACATCCAGCTTATAGTCTAGTGGAGAAAATCAACAATCAAAAGATCCCATGTAAAAAGGGAAAAGGGAAGGATTCCATTAATGCCTAAAATTATAGGCTGGAGGAGGATTTTGGGGAGAGGTGATTACTGTGCTGAAATTTAAAGTATGAATAAGAGTTAACTAAATGAAGAGAGGAGGAAGCATTCCAAAGAGGACAGAAAGTCCTGCTTTTATTTATCTATGAGCCCTGATGAAAGGAGGCATGAAGCCATTTGTTGGGAGATAGAAAGCATGAATGAGTGAGGGATTTAATAAATAAATGATAGCTGAGACACTGGAGTTCTGAGAATGGCCTCAGGCCTCTATGTTAGCAACCAAAGAATTTAATCTGAAAGTCCTTGGATCTGCCCCATGAGCCTGTTGTCACACCCCCTCTTCCCACTGCTGTAGGATAAGGAAAACTGTTTCCAAAGGACCACCTGCCACCAAAGGATGGTCAAGAGGAAGTCAGTAAGAAAACAGCCTTTTGGAAATGGATACCAAAAGTCTGAGGCCAAATTATCTGAAAAATAAGGACAACGTTGGGAAAGGAGGAAGGAAGGAAGTACAGATGAAAGAAAAGAGTGGGAACCATGCAAAGATGGTTCTGGCCATAGAAAAGGCAACCACTGAACCCTTTAATTTGGGCAGAAGCCAGGCATAATTTTTAAGAGTATAATCCTGTTCTAGAACTGCTGAGAGGAAATCTGAACCCTTGGGCTCTGTGTAAGTAAAAGTTTGTTTTCCCAGCCCAAAGTGTGTGTTTGCTTCCAAGCTTTGGGCTATTTGTCGCTGTCAGACCCCTGGGGGCCGAGGCAGGAGTCTCCATGGAGAACGGGGAAATTTAGGGAATGTTTGTTTATGTTTTGATAATATAAAGGGTGTTATTGTTATCCTGATCTCATTAAGTCATTTTCTCTTTCATTTTTCTAATTCACTATGCAGGGAGCCTAGGAATTTATTTTCATTCACTCTTAAGCCTCTAAAGTCATGCCAGGAGCAGATACACAACCATTCCCCTTGGGAAGGAGCATTGCCTTCCAATCTGGAAAAGCATGAAGGAGCTGGTCTCTATTGATTTTTAGTCAAAGTCATTGTCACTGGCGTAATCATAAGCATCTGCCCCATGTTGAAGGGAGCTGTTTGTCCAAATATCTGCTCTTTCATGTTGTTCTGGACTCAAGCACTAATCTGAAAATTCCTCTTTGGTTTTCTAAAGGGACCCCTTTGTCTTCCAGGAACAAGAGCACGTTCCACTCCTTGGTGTATGCTATAAAGTATCTTTGTCTAGAACCCTGCCACCTGAAATTTCAACTTTATAAGGAAGGTTTAAAAAAAAAGAAAGAAAAAGTGAGAACCAGGAAGTTAAGCCCCATGAGCATTGAGGAGCGACAGTGTAAGTGTCATGAATGGAACTTTATACACATTACTATTACTTGAAAGAACACATTTCCAGGTCCTCACTGAAGCAAAAAGACAGTAAGAAAAGAGTGCTAACTCTAAAACTAGACAGCCCTCAGTCCAACCCCATCCCTTCCACTGATAAACCATGTGAACTGGAACAAATTTTGGGAATAGGCCTCTCCTTAGTTCTCATTTCCTCCATCCATCAATGGGCAATAGGAAACTTAGCTTAAAAGATTCCTGATGTGATTAGGAGTTAGAAAATAAGAGCTCAAAGTTAAAGCTTACTTATTTAGTCTTATTTCCAACACAAATACAGCACATTTTCTTCTCTGGATTTCTCAAGTCCACCACTGAGCAGGCCTGGAATTCGAAGCAGGAAGAGGTTCCCCTGAGTGGTGGTGAGAAAGGACCTGTGGTCAGCTGATAGCAAAGAAGAGCTGACTCGCCAGAATTCAAATAGGCATCCATCTGCAGTGTTTGACCCCAGAGTCGGAGACATTGGTCCTACCTTTCTTAGTAGGCCCTGAGGGCAACTTAAAAACTCAGCAAAATGAGAGTGGTTCAATATAACACTCTCCACCCCCATCCCCAAAACAGTTTATGTTCTTTCAAGAATATCATAGTTAAGGAGGCAGGCAGTAAGGAAGATTTTGGAACCATTTTCATCTGTGATTTTTTAGTTTCTTTCATTCTACATTCACCCAGTTGAGCACCTGTCATGTTCCAGGCACTGTTCCATACTTGAAATGTATCAGGAAACAAAACAAAAATCTCTGCCCTTGGGAAGCTTAAATTTTTTGCAGAGAGAAACAGGCAATAACCAATGAATACAGCAAAGAAGTAAACAAATACATTATGGTCAAAGGTGCTAAATGTGATGAAAGAAATATAGGGCAGGGGTGATGAAAGTCAGAAGGAGAGAGACAGGCTATGTTTAAAATAGAGTAATTGGAGAAGACTCAAAAACAGTTCTGTACTTTTTGATATCTGAAAAACCTGAAAGGAGGCTGGTTCTGGAAAAGCCAAGAAATCACAACTCTTTTTCTGTTACTGAATTTCTTTTTTTTTTTTTAAAGATTTTATTTATTTATTTGACAGAGAGAGATAGCGAGAGCAGGAACACAAGCAGGGGGAGTGGGAGAGTGAGAAGCAGGCTTCCTGCTGAGCAGGGAGCCCGATGTGGGACTCGATCCCAGGACCCTGGGATCATGACCTGAGCCGAAGGCAGACGCTTAACGACTGAGCCACCCAGGCGCCCCTGTTACTGAATTTCTAAATTGAAGTCTAAGTTTCTACCTCACTGCCCAGGTAGGCTTAAATTCTTTAACAATGAGCTCCAGTGTGTTCCCACAGTGCCTAGGGAATCAACAGATATTTACACACTCAAGCTATTTTGATGCGTGAATGAATGAGTGATCAATAAGTGGGACACTCTCCTCTGAGAAATCATGGTTTATTTTGCTCCAACAAATTGAGTATCTATTATCTTCCAAGTGGTTCAGCCACCTTGTCCCCCTTGCTCTGGACCAAGCATACTTCCTCCTCCCTTCCTCTCTCCCTGGTCAATTTCTCATTCACTGTCCCCAAGAGATCTATTCTCTTGGGGGAGATAGATCTCTTGGGGACAGTGTGGCACCTTCACCATGGAAATCTACTCTAGGCAGCATCCAGCAAGCTACTTAATGGCTGGATTTCCTTATAGTTCTTTTCTGTTATGGCAAAGACCAGAGGTCCAGTCTATTGTGAGCAGATGGCAGTAGACCATAGTCAAGGTGAAAATAGAGATTGAACCTCCTTCAGAAGGGGGCAGTAGGCAAGGTGAAAATAGAGATTGAACCTCCTTCAGAAGGGGGCAGTAGGCAAGGTGAAAATAGAGATTGAACTGCCTTCAGAAGGAGGCTGCAAGAAGAGCAGGCACACATAGTTTCAACAACAAATTAGAAGACAGGGAACATGAGACCAAGGTTATTAGAGAAGCCCCTGACTTGTGTGAATCTCTATGGTTTTAATATTGATTCATTTCACTGCAAGCTATAGTAATAACTTGAGCAGTTTCAAGCAGCTGCACAAAAGCTGGCTCTTAGCCAGGAAACAACTAAAACAGTAAATTCTCAAATGTAGAATATGTTTTATTGTATACATTTACATAGAGCGGTGCTTCTCATATTTAGACTTAGCACTTCCTATGCCATACCACCCATCTGCAAAATCCCAAAACTTAAGAGTCAGTATCATAAATAAGTACTGGGAGAAAGGCCATACTTAAGGAAATGTGACCAAACCAAAACCAAAACCCAAGGAACTGAATTTTATGGAAGTGTTCGCTGACCCACGAGTTTGGGCCTGAATCAGTTCCCAAACATCTGAACTCTATCTACCTTTTGTTGCCTTTGCAGGAAAGTCCTTCTGGGCCAAGCAGGCATCTGTTTTCTCTTTGCAGCCAACTCAGTGCCCCAGACAAGACCTTGGGCAGAACAGCAGTGGGATAGAAACGTGCTGAGCTTGCTCTAGTTACCAAGGGATGTGGTTAGGATGGTGGCCTGGTGCGAATCTACCCGGTTTCCAGAGGAGATGAACACCAACTGCAGCCCTTTGGGTTTCATTTTTAAGGTGTGATGGCCTATAGGACTATGTGTCTGATAATGATCCTGCTTCTTTGTTAGAAAGAACAAGAAGGAGACATTTGCAGTGGGCTTAGATTTGACACTCACCAACCGCAACACTCTTCCCTGACAGTGAGACTTGCTTGGTGCTCCCCCGAGGTAATCTTTGCTCAAATGTCGGGGACTGTGTCAGACCATGCTCCTCAGCAGTGAGAAAAAATTTTGCCCAGGGGCAGGACACAGGTCACATGTAGTTTTGATGGGTCTGCCCAGACTTTGGGAAAAAATTGAAGATTGTTTCCAATATTTGAAAACTGGGAGGTTTCATATAAAAATCCTGATATCCAACTTCTCTTGACAAATCAGAAGATTTGGCAGTTGGCAGGAAAGGGGTAGATCTGGGACTGGTCACACACTCTCCGATTCTTTTACCTGATTTCACACATGGGCCTTACCTGTCTTGCCCTTGGAAGCATTTAAATAGGTGACAAACTTTTCTTCAACCATTTTGACAACTTGTCCAAAGCAGAGAATAATGGCCATGATTGAGTGTTTATGTTGGGCCAGACACTCTTCTGAAGTCTTTTCACATATGAACTCATTGAACCCTCAAACAACTCCATGAAGCATATCCCACAGATTACAAGAGGGGAAACCTAGGCAAGAGAAGTTTAGTATTTGCCTGAAGTCACACAGCTAGTAAGTGGCAGAAATCCCAGGAAAACCAAAGAGGGTTAACTCTGGAATCCCAATGCCTGACTTTTGAGCTACGCTGACTTTCAGACTAGCCAAATGCACTCTCTTCTTAGAATGTTTCCAATTTCATGATCTCTCTCTGGTTTGGTTCTCGCTTCACAATTTTTCTTGCCATAGGCACATGCACATTGCACCTATAGGTCAACATTATAAGCAATAAATTTTATAGTTATAATATACATGCCTTAGCCAGTATATACACTTGTATATATATCCCAATGATCAGATTCAATGTTTTTCCATCTGTTCAAACTCTGAGGGTCCTAAAGGGGCAGAAGAACTGAGTAACAGTCACTGGAGCCATGACCTGCTCCCGGAGGAGGTGGCTGCAAAGGGCGTGGAGACGGGACGGATGTGGCCGTGAGGGGGCCTGAGAGCTTCTAAACCTCCTAGCTCTTTGGACGCCACATGTGCTCGGGCCCAAACCACACACTGAGCCAAGCTTCTCAGATTGATCCCAGAGCCTCCTTTACTCAGGTTCCTGGCGACCACTTCAGGCCGGTCCCTCCCAGACCACCCTCCACAGCCAAACTTGGCTTTCCCCCAAACGGCGGCTCCCTGGGGTTCCTCGCATCCTGCCTGCTTCCTCTGCAGTATCTTCGCTCTGTTCTGAAGGCTCCTTTATTAACAAGGCCTGAAGGCTGAAATAATTTTTTTGCTCTTTTGTAACAAAATAAACTACTTCCATGTTATTTGTTTTATTTCTGAAGACTCCCACTTTTGGGGTGATGTTTGTTGTTATTGTGTTCTGAGGGTTGTTTTGTTATTGTTTGTTTAATGAAGCCCAGGCTGAAGACACAGTGACGTCCCCAAGGCCCTGCCTCTAGGCTCTGGAATTTTCCTTCAGCCCGAGCCAGCCACGCCCTCTGCTTCCTGTGGGCCCTGGCTGAGGGCTGCCTCCCAGGGCCCCCTCCAGCTCCGCTGCCTCAGGCTCCTGCCTGACCTCTCTGGGAACCTGGAATACCCCAATTCCCATGCTCCTCCCTGGACACTCTCAGATCCCCAGTCTTCTTGGAGAGCATTTCCCATCTTTATTGTCCAGCACTTCATAATTTAAATAGATCATGTTTCAGGGGAGGTGCAATTGATATCTTCCGAAATCAAAACCTTCTTGGGAAGTCTATAAAACGAACACTCCTACAATGTGGTACCTGTCCTACTTCCCATAATTATTAAATTCTTCCTTTAAGCATAAGGTACTGCTGTCAACGCTGATGTCCCTGAAGACTGGGGAATCCTTTGGATTTCAGTATGCTACAAAAGCAGGGTCCTTTGTTTTGTATACTGATACATCCCAAATGTATTTAATAGGCAATCAGGGAAAAGTTTACGGAGGGAAGAAGAAGTCTCATTATCTAAGAACCATTATTAGAGACTAGAAAACATATGAGACACCGATATGGCTCGTTAAGTTTGAACATTGAAATGGTCTCATCTACACCAAGGTCCCTGTTGAGAATGAGTGTTGCCTTCAACCTGCAATCACCCTGTGAATTTAGGTTAAGATTTATCCCACTCCTTATGTTACTGGATGCCAAATAACCAAGATGCCCCCCAAAAAGAAAAAAAAAACCAACAACACAAGAGTTCAGAATTTGAGGGTGTTAATTTTGAATCCGAACATTAAATTATATTTTTTAATACTCCTGCAGCCTAAAAATTACCTGAATTTTCAAGGTAAGGGATTTTGTTGATGTTTAGAGCAAATACATATGTAGTAAAATATATTATTTGCTTAATACCACTAATTCCCAGACATTCCTAGAAAGTTTTCTGGCAATAAAGTCCTCCTCTTTCTTCTAGTAAACCCAATGTTTAAGCAAAAAGGCTGTATTTAATACCTTTATATTTACAGAACCTAGTACCTACTAGATACTCAATAAATATTTGCCGAGGGAATGAATTCACTGATATTTTTCAGTAAGGTTATTAGTGCCATATTTTGAAAGCTGAGTTTGACCAAATGGCCAGTAACCTTGGCATGCAAGCACCATGGAGCTACAGTCTACCCCCGGAAGATGTTATTGTCCTATATTTTGAAAGAAAAACTAAATAGTTCAACCTAGTTTATTTTGCAGAAAAAAATAGGGTTGGGAGAAGTCTTCACTTACTTCATCAATCTCAGAGAGGGAGGAGGTTGTGAGTGAAATACAGTAGACTAGAAAGTTCCGTAGATCTTTCTGAGAGCACCAGATGGAGGTGGAATTGAATAGAATTCACAACCTTTTGTAGTCTTAAGATGGACATTGGTATCTGGGGCAGGGCCCAGGAATCTGTATTTTTAAACAATCCCGAGAGTATATTTTTTTTTTTCTTTAAGATCCTCAAAACCCTTCATCCTTCCCTGTATCCATGCGATTTGTAATGTGGCACAGCAGCTCCTCCCAAGATGATGTGAAGCCTAAATGCCCGCACGGGGTCTGGGCTGGTCTTTGGACTTGCTCTGACCAATAGAGTGGGGCAGAAGTAACGCTGAGTCAGTTCCGAGCCTAAGCCTCAAATGGCTTTGCTTATTTCCACTTGTTCTCTTACTCGTTGGTAAGCAAGCCCTGCCTAGTCTGCTGCATTATTAGAGACACGTGGCCTCTGTCACCCCATCACTCAACTGACAGCCAGTCAGCCATCACACGTCTGAGACCATGCAAATCTACCTGAGAGCTGACTGCAGACACACAGTGAGCCTGGCCAAGATCAGCCAAGCCAAGCAGACTGGCAGACACACAGTCAGCCCACAGATTTGAAGGCAATAATGGATGGCCATTATAAGCCACTGAGTTCTGGGGTAGCTCACCAATGCACTCTTTAAGTGATCCTTATAATCATGCAAGCTCAGGAATTGTTAGTCTAGAAGATACTTGCAACTTTCTTGGAATAAAGAAATGTCTGCATTCCAACTTCTATAAATCCCTTAGTATTTGGTTCTTCTGCCCCATTAATTGAACACAAATTAAAATGTAATTAGAAAAAACTTATACTGACTTTTAAAAGCTTAAAAAAGTCCACTGAAAGCTGTAAAAAAAATAAATAACCAAGAATTATGACTTCTGGGGGGTGGGGTTAGGGTTAGGTTATGGAAATAACCACTAGTACTCAGGTATATGATCATCACAAACTGACACGTATTTCAGTTTCCCCACCCCAAAAATGAAGGGCAGACTTGACATATAAAGCAAATAATGGTTCTTAATTGTGTTAATACTGCAGTAACAGGCTATCTATCGTAATGATTTTCAGGTGCATAATCTGGGGACCTGGAAATGGATACTGAATTCTTTGTTTTTTAGCAATGGACACATTCTACACTCCTAATCCCTTGCCTAATGACAACGCTGTATTTTAGTATTAATGATTAATGCCTATTGCTGATACATGCAGATTAATGGCTTGATGACTGGACAGGAAATGCTGTGCAGGTCCACAGGCAAGTTGCCTTAGCTAGTTATTAATCACCAAAAAGTGAACTGCACAGAATCACACCAGCAAGTGAGAGAGAATAAAAGCTTGTTTGTATTGATCATTTTGAATTTGCCTTTAGGTCAGCTAGAATGCATAAGGCAAGACATTATAGGAAAGTTATGTCTAGTAAAAATATCAGGAGCCAAGGTGCTTGAGCGATTTCACATTTCCTCTTTCTTCTTCAGAGGCTGATGAATTACAACATGATCCTAATGATCTGACAACAGCAAGGAAAATGAACTACTTTTTCAATTAGCACATTGATTAAAGATTTCACAAGTACTTTTATTCTCCTTTTACCAGCTAATTGGTTTTCTTACTGAAATTTAAAAAAAGAAAGGCAGCCTAGCATGGTCTTGCCTTTTATGATATTTTGCTAAGACCTGTGACATTTTAAAATAAGAAGAAGAAAATAGCACCATACAGGTGATCCAAAAAGTAACCCGTTTTTGAAAAAATACACTTGATGACTTAAAAATTCTATGATTTTTTTTGTTCAGCATAAAATAGGTTTAGAAGAGAAAGAATCTATATTTTTTGAGACATCTCCTTCATGAGCCAGGTTATAAGAGGAAATAACCATCTCACACATGGGAGAAGAGTGACGGAGTAAAATAAACCCCAGCTGTGTGTAGTTTTGGGGCTTCATAAAGCCGTTTTGCATGCATGTGATAATTTCCTTTGATCCCATCTAAGTACAAGCCCTGTTTTATTAAACCCATTGTACAGATGAAGAAATTGAAGTCCAGTGATACCAACTTGCTGAATCCACAGGTTGCACATCCTAGAATCAATAATCAAGTACACTTAAAACAAATAGTTAACTTCTGGTTCAAAGTGATGTATTAGACATACATCTATCTCCTCTCCTGCCTGAGCCTCCGCTAATTTATTGCAAGGGGAATAATAATAAATAATAATAATAATAACTTTTAAAGGTATAAACTTACAACAAAGAAGAGAAAGGGGGGACTCTCAGTAGATTTTCCATTTCTAAAAAATGGAAAGCAGATGTAGGCATTGTGGACGATCCAAGTGGTCAAGAATAGGCAGAGATGGGTGAGCATCTGAGAAGGAAGACTGACTGCCCTGATTTCAAGAACCACAGGATGTAATGTATGGTGATTAACATAACATAATAAAATAATAATTAAAAAAAAAAAGAACCACAGGAAAGCTTGAACGTGGGAATTCTAGGTACAACAGAGGGTCAAAGTGGACAACTGAAGTCTATAGCCTAATAGGTCAAGACAACCTTCAGCCCAGGAGTCGATGCCCCAGTAGACAGGCATTTACCTTCCGGGAAGGAGAGTTCTTTTCTTAAAAATTGAATGGAAAATTCTAGAGAACCAAGGCCCTTGTGGGAGATGTTACCTTAAAGAGATGATCTGTACATTCTAAGATTAGGTTTTAAAAGCAACACCCCTGGAATACTGCTCTTTCACCTAAATTAGACAATGAACAAGCTTCACCCCTCTCCACAGAGCTGCTTTCCTTAGAAACCTTTCTGGCATATTTGACTTTTTAATTACGCATATTTTTTTTTTCATTTTTAAAAGCTGTTTTCATATATTTGGAAATAAAAAACTAAAGTAAATGTCTTAGTAAATTCTCTATCATCTTAGAGCTCATTTCCCATTCATGTTTATAATTTCACATTAATTATGAATTATAACATTTATCATATCTTCAGGCTTAAAAAACCCCACATACTTTAAAGGAACTTTTTAAGGATGTGAGCTGATTACCAGATTATTCTTCACAGCATTAAGTATTATTACAAAGAAAAAGTGGGGAAAGGAGATAATATGGGAATGATTAAGTAAATCGCTAACATAAAAGGAAATGCTACGAAGTTAGTCACATTCTTAAAATGTCACATTATTTTCATGAAGTTGTTTATGTTTATCATGTTATTGAATGAAAATGTAAGTTACAAAATATGGTATAAGGTGTTATTATAGTTTTTATTTAAAAGTTATACTTAAATGTGTATGTACACATTGAGAAAAATCTAAAAAGATAGTCAACAAAATAGTAACAGTGCTTAGTCCTGGATGATGAGATTAAACAGAGCTTGTATTTTCTTTCTTTTTAAAATATGTTTTCTAAATTTTCTACGTAAACATGTTATATTTAAGTAATTTTATAGGTTTTTCTTTTTTTCCACTTAACGTAAGTTGAAGGTTTTTTATTACAGTCTGCTGTTAGTAAAAATGTTTGGTCTGATACACCCAGACTCTTGTTTTTTAGAGACTGTGTACATAATATTAAATTACTACAGCATAATTTATGTAAACATTTCCCTATTGGATATTTTTGGGAATCATAAATGATGCTAAAAGAAAAATCTTTCTTCAAAAATCTTCATCTCATTTCTGAGTTTTCTAAGAATATTTGCCCAGAAGTAGGAATGTGAATTTTATTAAGGCTCATGGGATATGTCACCATATTTTATACTTATAAATCTTTCTCCAACTCTACTTTTTTCATAATCTTATGTCTTGGATTTAACTCTCATATTTTTGTCATAGCTGCAAGATAAGATTTTAAATTTAATTTTACCTCTAGATGTTTTGTCAGTATTCCCAACAATGCTGTTGAAAATCATTCTTTATATTAGACAAAATATCGATACATGCACATAGTTGATTACAGAACTACTTGCTTTTTTCTGGTGATTTTTTTTTTTTACATCACTTTTTGGTGCAAAGGTTGACACTGCTTTGATTATCAAAGTTTTAAAGTGAGCTTTAAGATCTTACATAATAAGCCTTTTTAAATTCTTCTTTTCCAAAACATTCTAAGCAATTCTTACTATATGAATTTCCTCTTGCTTTGCAATAGATTAAATCACCACAAACTTAGTGGTTGAAAACAACACCAATTTATCATCTCACCATTTTTGGAGGTCAGAATTTCACAAGGCTGAAGGGGTTTTAAGGTGTCAGTAGGGCTGTGATTCTCATCTGAGGTCTGGCATTCTCTTCTAAGTTCAGTAGCTCCTACAAGATTCAGTTCTGTGTGGTCATGTGAAGACAGCCAGTGATCTGACAAGAAAGATACTCAAAACATCACCATTTGATACTCCTCATCAATGACTTATAGGAAGCAAGGATCTGGGTGACTTTACATGGATGACATTATGCTGATTGGACCTAGCAAACTAAGAGTAGCAACTACTCTATATTTACTGTTAAGACATTTGCGTGTCAAAGGGTGGGACACACAAATCCAACTAAAATTTGGGAAACTTCTACTACAGTGAAATTTCCAGGGGTCCAGTGATGAAGAACATGTCCAAATATCCCTTCTGAAGTAAAGAATAAGTTGTTGCTTCTGCCCCCCTCCTACAACCAAAAAAAAAGCACAATACTTAGTGGGCCTCTCTGGACTTCAGAGGCAACATATTACTCGCTTGAGTGTGTTACTCAGGCCCATTTACTGAGTGCCCTGAAAAGCTGCTAGTTTTGGGTGGAGCCCAGAACAAGGGAAGCCTCTTCAACAGGTATAGGATGCTCTACAGGCTGCACTGTTACTTAAGCCATAGCATCCAGTAGATCCAATGGCTCTTAAAGCATCAATGGCAGAGAGGGATGCCGCTATAGTCTTAGGCAGGCCCCTATATGTGAATCACAGGTGAGGCCCTTTGACTTTTGGAACAAAGCCCTGCCATCCTCTGCAGATAACTACCCCCCCTTTTGAGAAACAGCTTGTGCCCTGCTGCAGGGCCATCACAGAGACTGAACACTTAACCATGGGCCACCAAGTTACCATGTGACCTGACCTACCCATCATGAACTGGGTGTTGTGGGACCTACTAAGCCATAAAATTGGGCGTGCCTAGCAACACTCCATCACATCATGACAGGGTCTGAGTAGACCCTGCAGGCACAAATAAGTTGCACAGAGAAGTGGCTAAAATTCTGATGGTCCTCTCCTGCTACACTGACATTTTGTCCCATCCTGCACTTCATGGGAAGTTCCTTATGATAAGCTGACAGAAGGAGAGAAGATTTAGATGTTTGACAGCTTATTCTGCACAATATGTGGGTACCACCTAAAAGTTAGACAGCTGCAGCAGTCTGGAACATCCGTGAAGGGCAGCAGTGAAGGGAAATCCTTCCAGAACTTTGAGCAAGAGCACACCTGGCTGTTCACTTCGCTTGGAAGGAGGAATGACCAGATGTGTGATTTTATTTCAATTCATGGGCTGCAGGCATTGGTTTGGCTGGATGGTCAGGGACTTGGAAGGAACATGATTGGAAATTTGGTGACAAGGAAATTTGGGGAAGAAGTTTGTGGCAAAAAACAAGAAGATACCCGTGTCCTATGTGAATGCTCACCAAAGGGTGACCTCAGCAGAGGAGGATTATAATCATCAAGTGACCCATTCTGTGGATATGAATCAGCCTCTTTCTCCAGCTACTTCTGTGATCACCTAATGAGCTTGTGAGCAAAGTGGGGATGATGGTAAAGATGGAGGTTATGCATGGCTTAGGAACGTGGCCTTCCACTCACTGAGGTCAAGCTGGCTATGGCCACCACTGACTGCTCAACAGCTAGCAGTACAGAACAGCACCGTGTCCCCAGTATGGCACCATTCCCCAGGACGATCAGCTAGCTGACTTGTAACAGATTGATTACATTCGACCACCTCCATCATGGAGGGAACAGTTTTCTTTTTAATGGAGTAGATTTTTACTCTGGATACACATTTGTCTTCCCTACGTGCAATGCTTCTGTCAGAACTACCATCTGTGGACTTACAGAATGGCTTTTCCACGGTTATGGTATTCCACACAGCATTGCTTCTGGTCAAAGAACCCACTTGACAGCAAATGAAGTGAGGTAGTGGGCCCATGCTCATGGAATTCAATGGTCTAACCGTGTTCTCCCCACCATCCTGAAACAGCTGACTTGGTGGAACAGTAATATGGCCTTTTGAGTATGCAGCACTAGCTAAGGCAAAGTTCTTTTGAGGGCTGTATATTCTCTGAAACAGTGTCCAATATATAGTGTTGCATCTTCCATTGCCAGGATTCCAGAGTCTCATAATCAGGGGTGGAAATGAGAATGGTACCACCCCCTATTACCCCTAGCGACCCATTAGCAAAATCTTTGCTTCCTGTTCCAGAGACCATAGGCTCTGCTGGCCTAAAGGTCTCAGTTCCAGAGGGAGGAATGCTTCAACCAGAGGATACAACAATGATTCCACTGAACTGGAAGTTAAGACTGCCACCCGGCCACTGTGGCCTCCTCGTGTTTCTGAATCATCAGGCAAAGAAGGGAGTTCCTGTTGTCTGGGGAGATTGACTGCCTGCCTGAAACTGGACCACAACTCCACAATGGAGGAAAGAATATTATGTCTGGAATACAAGAGATCCTTTACGGTGTCCCTTAGTATTGCCATGCTCTGTAATTAAGGTCAATGGAAAACTACAACCCAATCTAGGCAGGACTATTAATGGCCCAGACCCTACAGAAATGACGGTTTGGCCCATCCCACCAAAGAACCACACAACTAGCCGAGGCATATGCTGAAGGCAAAGGAAATACAAACTAGAGAGTGGAAGAAGGTAGCTATAAATATCAGCCTTGATGACATGACCAGTTACAGAGATGAAGACTGTAATTGTAATGGATATTTTTTCCTTATTTTGTTATGAATATGTGTGTATCTTAATATATATACATATACACACATATACATGTATATACACATATATGTGCAAATATAGCAGATATCTCTACAGGCATATATGTATATCTATACATACACATATATGCTTGTATATCAGATATCTCTATTTTCTTTCCTCTCTTATTCCCTTATCATGTAACATAATATTTCTATTTATTATTTATATCATAATACTCAAATACTGTTAATTTTTCATAATAGTATTTAAATTATAGGATATCAAGAAGAGCAAGGACTATACCTCTCCTACTAGTTAGTGTGTTTTTAGTTGTATATAGGATAGTTGGATCATGTTAGGTGGAATTATGAATTTGTTATTGTTTTTATTTGGAGATTAAGTATGGTTCAAGGAGATGCATATGGGTGCCATATGCATTGGACTGTGATGGTTGATTTTTTTGTGTCAACTTGACTGAGTCACAGAGTACCCAAGTATTTGGTCAAATGTTACTCTGAGCGTGTCTGTGAGGTGTCTGTGAATTACTAGGCTGAGTAAACCAGATGGCACTCCTCATGTGGGTCGGCCTCATCCAATCAGGTGAAGGCCTAAATAGAACAAAAAGGCTAAGAGGGAACTGCTCTTACCTGACTGCTTTTGAGCTAGACATTTTGTTCATGCCTTGGGACTCAAACAGAAACACCAGCTCTTTCTAGATCTCCAAGCTGCCAGCTTTCATATTGCAACTCTACCATTGACTTTCCTGAATCTCCAGCTTGCTAACTACAGATCTTGGGACTTCTCAGCCTCCACAATGACATGAGTCAATTTCTTATAATGCATCATATATACATTTTCTTTTTGTTTCTCTGAGGAACCCTGATTAATACATGCACTTACCATTATAATTTTCCAAATAAACTCTTTAAGAGTTTGGTCAAGTTCTAAAACAAAATCCTGTGGGACCAATTCTTTACTTGTAGATGATGTACACATCTCATGAGTACATAACATATCTACAGAAAAGTACACAAGTCACGAGCGTACACCTGAATTTTTACAAAACTAGTACTTTCCTAATTAGTTTCCAAATCAAGAGCCCCTCGTGCCCCTTCCAGTCTTTACTCCTCCACAGTAGTTACCATCCTGTCTTCTAACAGTATAAATAGCTTTGCCTGATTTTGAACGTTATGTAAATGGAGCCATACAGTATGTATTATGTTGTGTCTGAATTCTTTCATAAACCCTACGTTTGCAAAATTTATTCATGTCGTAAAATGTATCTGCCCTTTCTCACTGCTGTATAGTATTCCATTTTAGGATTACACAACAATTTATTTATATATTCTGCTGGATTACTTCCAGTTTTCAGCTACACTTGAATTGTGCTGCTACAGTAATTCTTGGACATGTGCTTTGGGGAACATATACTTATGGGGATTTTAACTGGAATTTTTGTTAACTCTATACATAACTGTGGCAGTAGTTGAATACCTACCCTCTTTGATCCAGGAACATGACAGATCTTCCATTTATGAAAAATTCATGTCTTTTTCAGTAATACCTGTTCCATATTCACCCAGTTCAATGTCCATTGTTCCTGGTCAAAGAGACAGAAAGAAGACAGAAACAAGGAAATTCTGACCTTTCTTTTACCTGCTAATGTTGCACCATCTTGCAAAACATTGTTTTGAGCCATTTTTCTCATATTCTGTTCTGAGAATAGACACTATGCCTTTTGTTTCCTTCACTTTTCACAGTGTTAATTGAGCCTAGTCATTAGCTTTTACAACACACTCCTTTGCTTTTCATTCTTGGTTATCTCTCACTCATTCAATTTTTGTGTACATGACCTTTTCAAATGTATGCTCACTGGTGAGCTCCCTGGGAGGCTATTTGGTTGTTTTAGAGACTTCCTTTCCTGCCTTATGCAGTCTCACCAATGCCCTTCCCTCTTGAGTCATACTCTTGTTTAGAATCTCTTGTTCACATTTAAGAAATATCTGCCTCAGTAAAATCTTGGATACATGTCTTCCTACGTCTGAAACTCCTCCCAAACAATGAAATGGTCATTAAGGCATGCCAGGAAGTGACCAGACGTCCTACTGAGGCAAACAAAGCTCCCAGCTGATGGTGTAGTGCTGACACCTCCTGTCACTTTTCTATCTTACTTCTGAGCTGAGCCAGTTTGATAAATCTTCATTAGAACAGCGTCTGTAAAATGGAATAGTCTACAAATGATTCGGTTCTGGCATCGACCATGGCTTGTGTGTTGGGACGCCGAGCCCCTTCCAACATTCCCCAGGGGACATCACCTCCCTGTTACCTGATCAGGACTACAACTCTGTGCCTTCCTCCTACCTCTGTGCTCTTTGACCTAGAGCATCAGGAACCCCGGAGGTCCTCTTCCAAGTTTTCTAGGGGCCGTGGGAAATACCAGTTTTGTCAGGTACCCCAGACCATAGTCCATATTCACTCTTTTGGCTCCATCTGCTCTATTAAGCATCCCACCTTCAGGTAATTCCAGGTGAGAAGGAGTTAACTGCCTCTGTGTTTATCGATGACCCCAGACTCCCCCCAGAACACATTAAACTCTTACAGTTACTCCCTCACCACACTGCCCATTCTGCTGCTGGTCAATCATCTACCATCTATCCAGAAAGCAGATATCAGCCTTCTTTCAATTAAATCCCCCAGCTCTAGGAACAAATCTCTTGGAGACTCTGGGGTCACCTGGTTGGGCTGGATGGTGGTGGGAGTAAAGGAAGTAACTTCCCACCATTGCACAAGGCCAGTAGTTCCGACTCCCCATCTCTCTCCCCATCCCTGTCCATTTCCAGAACCCCCTCCCCAATCTGTTGAGCGTAACAGGGCCATATCTGCAGTTATTTAGTTAGACCCAAGGGAGGGACCTGGGCCTGATCTTTTATGGCAATTTTTAGAATTCAGGGGTATAGAACAACTTACTTGTCCTCAGCTTTGAACCTAAGTCAGCTATTTAAAAATAATATAAAAGGTCTCAGTCAACAACAGGTTACAGAAGGAAACATGCAACATAATGATTTCAGATAGTTATAAATGCTATGCAGAAAATGAAATAGGGCTACCTGATCAACAGCAACAATGAACCACTTTAGCTATGAAGGTCAAGGACAGGTGGTACCCAAGCACCCACTGGAGTGATGGAAATTGCCAAGACCTTTGGAGATCAAAGGAAGCAACATGTGAAAAGACCCTGAAATGGGAGTAAGCTTGAGAAACAGAGAGAAAGCCGATGCTTCTTACATGCATTTTGCCTGAGCACAGGCAAGACTACAGCCCCATCCACAATCTCCCAGCCAAATGACACCATTCATTTACCAAAGAGACTATACTGCAGAGCTTCTCTTCACAATCGAGAGAGAGGAGAGCTGATCCTCAGTGAAGCCATTCTTAAAAAGAACAACCCAGAAGCAAGTTTGACATAATTAAACCCTGGGTTCTTAGATCTCACTAATGTAAAAATCATTCTTGTCTACTTTTTTTTTTATTCTTATGTTAATCCCCATACATTCCATCATTAGTTTTAGATGTAGTGTTCCATGATTCATTGTTTGTGCATAACACCCAGTGCTCCATGCAGAATGTGCCCTCCTCAATACCCACCACCAGGCTAACCCATCCTCCCACCCCCCTCCCCTCTAGAACCCTCTGATATGAGGAATTCTTAATTGCAGGAAACAAACTGAGGGTTGCTGGAGTGGGGGGTGGGGTGGGAGGGATGGGGTGACTGGGTGATAGACACTGGGGAGTGTATGTGCTCTGGTAAGCGCTGTGAATTGTGCAAGACTGTTGAATCTCAGATCTGTACCTCTGAAACAAATAATGCAATATATGCTAAGAAAAAAAAAAAGAAGAAGAAGAAGAAGGTAGCGGGAGGGGAAGAAGGAAGTGGGGGAAATCGGAGGGGTAGACGAACCATGAGAGACGATGGACTCATTCTTGTCTACTTTTATGTGATCTATACACTCCTGCAAAGTGTATAGATTGATTGATTTCTGGACATTCTTTAAAATGAATGAACTAGTTGAAGTCTTCATAAAGGTCCCTGGTACCTGGGAGGCAGCAGTCCACAACTTTAAGTGATAAAATCAGGAAGGCTTTAAACAACTGGATGAACCAAAGAAAAATGTTTCACGGTATGCATGTTATCAGCAACAAAGCAAAATAAGCCTGTGAACATTTCATTGCAATTTCTAGAAAGAGAAATGATAAAACTATTTCTAGGAATAAGGGATGGTAAAATAGAAATAAATTTCATGATTCCCAGTCTGAGCTAGGACTATAAAATGCAACTGATATTTCCTTAAAAATGAAATTTTTATTAAAATTTTTTTTTAATTTTAAGAAAACCACTCAAACTTATCTCCCCAATGCAGAACAATCACCAGGATTGATTGCCCTAGACACCACCATTCCCCTGGTGTTCTGAGGGCCTGGAGCTCTGACCACACTGCTGTTCTTCCGTGTACTTTTACACTGGAGGCTAAAGCTAACAAAGGTGTGGAGGGCTGTGGGGTATGCTGAAAGTTTTAGGTCCTCCACACTCTTACTAAAATTCTGAAGCAGTATCCACAGAATCAGTGTGTTCCTAATTCCCTGAACTCATTTTCTTCTTCTCACGTATGCTCTTTCTTCGTTCTCTGGAGGGGCTCAGAGTCAGTTAGTCCATGGTGGTGATGGGGAATGTATAGGCTAAGTTGTTTTCTTACTCTTTTCCCCTACTTGTAGACACCCACTGACAAAGACAAGGCAAAACAAAAGTTCTCCTCTTTCTTTCTGCAGTCAAAAAACAAGTCTTGGGGCGCCTGGGTGGCTCAGTCATTAAGCGTCTGCCTTCGGCTCAGGTCATGAGGTCTGGGATCAAGGCCCGCATTGGGCTCCCTGCTCCGCGGGAAGCCTGCTTCTCCCTCTCCCTCTCCCCCTGCTTGTGTTCCCTCTCTCACTGTGTCTCTCTCTGTCAAATAAATAAAAATTAAAAAAACCTTTAAAAAAAAAAAAAAACAAGTCTCTACGCATATCAGCTCACGTACTCAAATAAAACTCAAGCATAGTCCATGTAGACTTTTGCTTCATTGTCTGGCCCTCCTGCTCCACAAAAAGGGAAGTCTTTTAAAACACTAATAATTGTTAAGTTTTGGTACTGCCTACCACAATTATTAGGTAGTCCCCTCCTCCAAGCCCAATATGTACTCTCTGCATAGTTCACATGACTGTGAATATGGTGGATTTTACTCCCATGATTAAGTGATGTTATATAGCATAGTTGACCTTAAGATAAGGAGATTATCCTGGTAGCGCTGACTTAATCAAATGAGCCCTTTAAAAGCAGAGAGTGTCTCCAGTGCATCATAGAAGAGAAAGTCAGAGATTGGGAGCTGGAGAAGGATGCCATGTATGCTCACTAACTGGAAGATGGAGGAGACCATGTGGCAAAGAATGTGGGTTGCCTGGAAGAACTGAGAACAGCTCCTGGATAAAAGCCAATGGGGAAATGGAGACCTCAATCCCACAACTTCAAGAAACTAAATTCTGCCAATAATCTGAATGAACTTGAGTGGATTCTTCTCTAGAGCCTACAAACAAGAATTCAGCTTGATTGATGTATTGATTTCAGCCCTTTGAGACTCAGCAGAAAACCCAGCGTGTGCCTTCTGACTTATGACATTGAGAGTTAATAAATGGGTGTTGTCTTAAGCTATTCTTTGTGGAAATTTGTTACGCATCAGTAGAAAACTAATTACTCTTCGGGTAACTAAAGATTCTAAAATAGCAATGATATCCTCAGTTTAGAGTCCTATTCCCTGCTCCAGGAAGGATGATACACTCCAGCGCTGTTCCAAGCCCTGGAAGGGTTGCAAGAATAGGTTCTGGGACAGCCAGCTTGATCTCAGACAGAGAACTATCAGAAATACATTATTTCAATTTTTATATTTTTCCCAAATCTTTCTTCTTCTGTTCTCTGATACATAGGTAGGTCTGTTTCTCTCTTTCTCACTCTTTTTTCTTTTTTTAAAGATTTTATTTATTTGACACAGAGAGACACAGCGAGATAGGGAACACAAGCAGGGGGAATGGGAGGGGGAGAAGCAGGCTTCCCGTGGAGCAAGGAGCCCGATGCGGGGCTCGATCCCAGGACCCTGGGACCATGACCTGAGCCGAAGGCAGACGCTTAACGACTGAGCCACCCAGACGCCCCTCTTTCTCAGTCTTATTAGCTATTTCCCTCCTTTATTAAATATTTTCTTAGACATAGAATTTAGCCTTTATTTTTTCTACATGGGCTCAGCATAGGTGCACTGAATGAACAGATGATGGTATGTGAGACAGAAGAGGAAAGAAAGGTAAGAGAAAAATAAATAGCAACTTTCATTGTCCCAGTGTGATAGACTGACTTGTTTCCCTCCAGTATTCTTGTGTTGAAGCCCTAACTCCCAATAGAACTATCCTTGGAGTAAGGGAACAATTCATGTTGAATAAAGTCATAAGGATGGGGACTCAATCTGATTAGTGTCTTTATAAGTGCCCCCTTTCCACCATGTGAAGAAGTATCTGTCTATAAGCCAGGAAGAGAGTTCTCACCAGGAACGGAATCAGCGAGTACCCTCATCTTGGACTTCCCAGCCTCCAGAACTATGGGAAAATGAATTTCTGTTGTTTAAGCCACTCAGTCTATGGTATTTGTTATGGCAGCCTGAGCTAATTAAGACCCCTACCAACATCCTCTCCCCACTCACCTTGCCTGTTTTTTCTTCATAGCCCTTTATCACCACCTGAACGACTGTACATTTATTCATTTGTGCATTGTCAGTCTCTCCCCACCAGACTGCCAGCTCCATGAGAAAAAATTTGGTCTGTTAAAATCCCTGCCCTCTCTCTAATACCTAAAAGAGAACAGCACAAAGAGGCTATTGATAAATATTTGCTGAAAAACTAGAATGAGTAAATTGGATTTTTTTTTTTTTTAGCATTAGCAAGGATGAATCCGTAGAGACAACACCATAGTTAAACCTTATGAGAATAGAGTGGAAGAGGAAATAAAGGTCTGAAGATGTGACTTTGGACAGTCCACAATCCAGAATCTCTGATATGGTGGCCATACTTCATTTTCATACCTGTTCATATCTGTATGTTGTACTTGAGTGCCTTGCACCCACAGGAGCCTGTCAGGGTAGCATAGGTTAGGTAGATCTATCCACTGAGAAAAAGTGCTTTAGCTCATTGCAGACCCATGGTGTGTGTTTTAAATCTATGGCAACACAATCTATGGTATGTCTCAGAGCATCTTCTAAGAGCCCTGGGGGTTTGTTTCCACAGCAGGCTTGCTGCCAGTGCCCACGGAGACTTTGCATCATGAGTCTGAATATTGTGATGCCAGAACATTAACCCTTTGTGGGGTGTCATCACGAACTCTTTAACATCAAAGGATAAATCTGCAACAACCTCTGGGATAGAAAAACTGGAAAGCAGCTGTGACACTTGTCCCTCGGGCTTAGTATATCTCAAGCCTGTGACATTTCCTAAATGCAGACTACTCAATCTTTCTGGCCAATGGCTGAATAAAGCAGCTGATGGTGCAGTCCAGTTTACCAACCAGGAAACTGATATTGATTGCATCGCTTAAGGATAAGCCATAGAAGGAATTAAAGAATAATCAGGATGAGGAGTTGGAGAATTCAAACTAATGGTCTGGTTTTTGGTGCCAGTTTAGACAATTCCACAGTGAGAACATAAAAGCTACCACCTAAGTGGTCACTTTAAGGAATGCATCTTCTCTAGCTTCTGAACCAGAATATCCAGCTCAGTTTCCCTGTTATCAAATCATTTCTCTAAAGAAGCTCCATGAACCCCTGAGAGAAACCTGAGAGCGACAGGAAGCAGGTCCACAGACACACATTTGACAGGCACTCCATATTGGTTTCCTAGGGTTGCCATAACAGATTACCATGAAGTTGGCGGCTAAAAACAAAAATTTATCCTCTCATAGTTCTGGAGGCCAGAAGTCTGAAATTAAGGCATGAAAAAGACTGGCACCTTCTGGAGGCTGAGGGAGAATCTGTTCTCTACCTCTTTCCTAGCTTCTAGTGGCTCTGGCAATCCTTGGTATTCCTTGGCTTATGGACAAATTACTTCAATATCTACCTCTGTCTTCACATGGCTTTCCCTCTGCGTCTGTGTCTTATTTTCCATCTTTTATAGGACACTCATCTTTAGGTTTAAGGGCCCACCCTAATGCTGCATGATCTCGTCTAGATTTTCTTACCTTAATTACATCTGCAAAAACCTTCATTCCAGGGGCACCTGGGTGGCTCAGTCATTAAGCATCTGCCTTCGACTCAGGTCATGAGCCCAGGGTCCTGGGATGGAGCCCTATATCGGGCTCCCTGCTCCGCGGGAAGCCTGCTTCTCCCCCTCCCACTCCCCCTGCTTGTGTTCCTTCTCTCGCTTTATCTCTCTCTGTCAAATAAATAAATAAAATCTAAAAAAAAAAAAAACAAAAAAACAACCCTTATTCCAATTAAGATCATATTCTAAGGTTCCAGGGTTTAGAACTTGGACATATCTTTTTTTAGGAGGGGCGTGTTACTATTCGACCCACTGCACACTCTTAACCCAAGCTCTCAACAGGTTCCCAGCCTCATAGCTACAAATAGTTGCATTAACTGGTTTTAAAGCACAGATAAGATGGGTAACATTGAGCTCTTTGTAATCTTAATCAGTAACACCCTCTCGCCCCTCTAAAGCTCTTCCATTCTTTCCTCAAGTCTCATCTCAATTTGTACCTTCCCGAATGCAGTCCAATAATTTCTTAGATTGTAGCCTCTCTCCCACCCCAAAACCCACTTGTTCCTCAAACATCTCCATGTCTGTAAATTTATATCTAGTTACACAGTATGTTGAAAAGCATATGGGCATTAGATTGGGACTCTGTCACTTTAGCTTTGTTATGGCACCTTGGATGAGGTACCCACTCTTTCTGAAGTTCAGTCCCCTTATCTATAAAACAGGAGTTGCCAGAAGAATGAATGACATTGTATATAAAGCACCCAGTTCAATTCCCTGCTCATACACAGGAAGGGCTTATAAGGTCCATGCTAATCAGTATTACTGTTCTGCTAGGGAACACGTTTCAACTATATGTTGAGTGCCTACTCGGAGTACGACATAGTAACAGGCATTGTGGGAGGTTTTCTGAGGCCAAAGAAGAAACATCAGCACCTTTTGAAAACTCACAAATGGATTTTCCCATGTTCCTGAAGTTCTTAGAAGACTTTTAATAATGTTCTTGAATCAGAATGCAACCTGTATGGATCATGGCTCTTTCTGTGTCTAGAAAGGCATGCACTTTCACAATTACTGATGATGGGCATTTATCCTAATTTAAGACCTCTTCCAAAAAGAAATTATCTTTCAATAACAACCCTCTCTCTCCTGAAAACCATCTTTCTGTAGCAGCTTTCTGGCAATTCCTACAAACGAAATAAGCCTATCTCCTTCTAATTTTCTAGGTGATTACTGATTTTCACCCATTCAGCCACTTTTTAGCAATCTTTTCTTGTTTTAAGGTATGGTGTTTTGATTTGTCCAGAAAATTCCACAGGTTTAATCTCACCACAGCAAACTTCCTATTAGCACTCGTACTATCAAATGAAAAATCCCTACAATAGGACCCCCTTTGAGTTTCCCTGGTACAATGTGACTCTTGGCCAAAATGATGCCCCAAAGCATTGCCAGCCTCCTCCAGTATCTTCTGAATCATTGGAAGACTTGATAATGACCCGTCTTAGTTTGGATGCTAAATATATTTCTCTCTGACAATTTCATGGGAATGGATCTGCATATTGTTTTTAAGATAAAGCTGGATTATAACCATGAATTATAAATCATGATGTTGATAACCCAATTACTTGTTCTCTAATCTTACTAGCTAGCAAAATGCCACTATTTTCTAGAATCATTCTAGCTGTTATTACTGAAATCTTGCCTCCCCTTGTAAGGTCAAGTCAGGGGTTACACACTGTCATGGCTTGGAATTAATTCAGCCCCCAAATAAATTTTGTTTGGAAGACATAGTATAAAAACTTTTTCTTTTGCTTTTAGGGGTCAAGTGCTTCCCAATTCAATACAGTCTCTACCACTCTATATCACATTTTTACCCATTTATGCTCTTGCCTCAAGACATTTGAATTGGTGAGCCCTAGAAAGATTTAGCAATTTCACTGGAAGATGTTCAGTAAGATGTTGGCTAACAGGTCCACTCAGGGTTACTAATAACTCCTGGTCTGTAGGCACACCCATGCAGAGTTGGCTTGGTCATGCTGACTCATGGATTCATATTTCAAGCTTACTCAGACAGTTAATTGTCAGATTGTTTGATTCCAAGAACCACATGCTGAATTTCATTGAGTTATGGCACTTTGGTATTTCCCAAGTCATGTTGTAAAAGGACCAGAAACAATATGCTTGAAAAGTTTTCCTCCATAGAAAATTTAATATTTCAATTTAGCATTTTAAATAAAATCTAAACTAGACCAATAAAGCCCAGAACAAAGTTAACAATGTACCCAGGAGCCTGTGTTCATGTGGCAGAGAAAACGCCAAACAGACATATCAGTCTTTCCTGCATGGAAAACTTGATCTACTCAAGTTGGTGGGTGTTACACAGAACAAGGGTTTCTTGGTCAAATATACTGGGCAAACTCCCTGATAAATATAGCAAACTTAATTTTTTTCTTTTTTACTGTAAAACATCTGGGTCATTAGTATGTTCCAAGAAGAGCTACAATATGTTATTTCCCAAGTTCATTTGTTTAGCAAGTTCTTTTTGCACAGAACAACTGTTCACCAGTATTCCAATGCACATATTTTAAGAAAGGCTGATGTAGTCATCTGGTGATGGAGCAAAAACTATCAGACCTTTATGAGACCTTGGGCAAATGTCACAACTTCCATGAGTCGCTCTTTTTTTCATCTAGAAAGTGAATAGTTTAAGTTCTCTTCCAGCTTGAATACTTTCTGATTTACCCCATAGTTTTATAATATTATATTTGGTTGTTTTCACTAAATGACTAAAGAGGAAGGAGAAAAAAAAAAACAAGAAGTACTACTCTATAAAACAGAGTTCCACGACTTCCCAGGCCTACTTGACTTTGCAGAAATACAATTAGGTTTCCAAAGCCAAATGGTTATTATTTTCCCAAAGACTCAATGCATTTTCCTGAAGTGGAATTTCAAGACTTTGAGTATTAAAATCACTAAAAATATTTACTCTTGGCTGCTTCATTAATCCAAGATATTTTATGGTTCACCAGAACCCTGAGACAGTCTTACTTGAGCAAGGAAACTTAGAGATGATAATGCATTTTCATTTCCTAACCTTGGTAGAAGTAGTTCTGAAGTTAGGCTCCCCCACCACCACCTAGGGTTTCCAGTTTATCCATGTGTTGGGTTTTCTTTCTTCACTGTGGTGGATGAGGATGGAAATGGAGGTCATGGACCCATCTCCTCTCCTTCTGAGTCTTCTCTTCCTGGGGTTTAAATCTAATGATTCATCTTCAGGATTGGCTTAAGTGGCCTGGCAACAACCCCACTATTTTCAACAGTGATTTGTCTTTTGATGGTTCAGGAAGATGTGGAAGCAGTTTGCACAAGTCACAAATACAGACCACCAACCTCTCCAATTTATGACTCTTCTTTAGAAATCCAGGAAATAGAAAAAAAAATATTTCTGCTTGTTTCTCAACCTAAGAAAGAGATAGTTTTCTGGTTACAGATGAGAACAGAGGTTTGTTTGAAAATAATACCTCCAATTATGTAATAGGGTTGTAATAAAGTACATTCAAAAGGAAAATTAATTCCCTAAGCAACTCATTCTTAGCACTGTTTGCTCTTAACACAGATGCAAACATACTCTTTGACTTTTCTTCTGGATGATAATCTGTACTTAAAGAATTGAAAGTCTTCTCTTACAAATTTTGAGTGAGTCCAAGAAAACTACTTAGCTGTCCTACACGAGAAATTGCCAATGTTTGTGGTGAGTGGAAAGTTTACATGAATTTACATCTACTTTATATAGCAAGATTTAGTGGAAATGAAATACACACACACACACATATATATATATACACACACACATATATATATACACACACTCTTTTGAAGTATATATATATTACTTTGGAAGTATGTATCTACTGGTTGTAAGAGATGTATATCCAACTCAAACTAGCACTTAAGCCTAAAAGGTAAAGCGTTGTCAGGAAAGTCTAAGAAATGCATCTTGCTTCAGGTATGGGGAGATGGGGGGCGGGGGGCAGGTTGTGACGCCTGAACTTTCTCCCTCCCTCTCTCCATCTCCATCTTTCCACTCACCTCTGAAGAGTGTTAATGTCAGTCTCTTTCTCTACTTGGAAGCAAGGTGTCTGCTCATCATCCTAAACCCATTTTGTCCTTAAATCCTAGAAGGAGAGCATCTCCTCCAGCTTTCACATACCAAAACTGGCAAAAGAGTTTTATCGGCTTTTGCTTGAGTCATGTGCTCATGGCTAAACCAATCACCATGGCCAGGGTAATGGTCTACTCTGATTGGCCAATCTTAGGTCATGAGCCCACCCTAGAGTCAAGGCAAACAGGGCCAACAACTTAGCAATATGATGGGAGGGACAGTTTCTGGAAGGAAGAGAGGTTAACAGGCATACACAGAGATGGCTAGTACAAAAGACACTAACTTCCTGACCAGCACAGGTGCTGAAGAGCTGAAGATAAGCTTAGAGCTCAGCTAGCCTCCTCTTTCCTACACAAGATATTGCTGACGACTCCTGATGGTTGTGGTAGACCATACCACATTTGCAAACCCTCTTCTCCCCAAGTAGTATTACTCCTCTCTGAGATGTTTACTGAAAGGAGACTTGAAACCTGGCACTCAGAAATGTAGTAAGAACAAAAAGATGAATGAGAAACAATGCCTAGAATTCAAAGAAAACATTTTTTAATTTACTTAATGAAAAATTTTGTTTTTTGGGGGGGGGTTGGAGGGGAAAGGTAGGGACAGAGGGAAAGAGAGAATCTTAAGCAGGCTCCACACATGGATCCTGATGGGGGGCTTGATGGGGCCTCAACTCAGGACCCTGAGATCATGACCTGAGCAGAAATCAAGAGTCCCACACTTAACTGACTGAGCCACCCAGACACCCCTAGAGAATTATATTTCATGTAGACCTCAGGAACTTCCTTTTTTCCCCCCTCCAGTTTGTAATTTCTTAAAGTTAATAAAAATATTTTTTATTTTTATTTTTTTATTTAAGTTAGATTAATTAACATATAATGTATTATTTATTTCAGGGGTATAGTTTGTGATTCATCCATCTTATATAATACCCAGTGTTCATTACAACACATAGCCTCCCCAATGTCTATCACCCAGTTACCCCATCCCTCCCACCCCCTCCCCTCCAGCAACCCTCAGTTTGTTTCCTATGATTAAGAGTCTCTTATGGTTTGTCTCCCGCTCTGGTTTCATCTCGTTTCATTTTTTTTCCTCTTTTCCCCTATGATCCTCTGCCTTGTTTCTTAAATTTCACATATCAGTGAGATCATATGATAATTGTCTTTCTCTGATTGACTTATTTCGCTTAGCATAATACCCTCTAGTTCCATCCACGTCATTGCAAATGGCAAGATTTCATTTTTTGAAGGCTGTGTAATATTCCATTGTATTTATATACCACATCTTGTTTATCCATTCATCTGTCAATGGACATCTGGGCTCTTCCCATAGTTTGGAAAAATCTTTTTTAAATACTATCTTACTATCCTACTCAAGTATTCCTCAGCCCAAGAACTAGTCAACTAGTATGAAAACTATAAATCACCTAATGATGAATACTCAATGCCTGAAGACATTTGCTCAAGACCCAAGTAGAATAAATGATTCACGGTTTAACATTCTTTTTAAAATTTTGACTTGCCCTCTGAGTCATGGTTCTCACACTTGCTATTCCCCTGCCTAGAGCACCCATCTTCTTATCCGTGTGGTTGGGTCTTTCTCTCCTACATTTTCATCTCCACAGAGAAGCTCTCTTGTCCCATGTATAATACTATGTCACTCAGTTATTCACTATTAGATGAGAGCCCTATTAGATTCCTTCATACAGTTAACCGCAGTTGATTATAGGTTTATTTATTTGCCTGTTTCCTGTTGATTCTAGTTTATAAGCCCTGGGAAGGCAGGGATGTGTTTTGTGTGCCAAGGCTCATCCAGCAATTAGCATAATGCCTGGCATGTTGTAGAGAACAAAACATGACTGAATAAAGTATACCAGAAGAAAGAAGTAACCTAGGGTTTCTTGGTCATTGGCCAGGCTGAGGAAAGCAAAGGGAGGCTAACCTACTGAGCACGGATCATTTCTTTCTGGCAGAAACTGAGAAGGTGATGAGATGGAATAAGGGGAGGGGGTCAGAGGCTCTCCCTTACCCATTATGTCTCCTCCACAGTCTGCCCTAGCAAAACTTGCTTTTAGGAAGGAGCAAATAAACTCCTTCACTGGGTTGTATGTGACTAAAAACAGCTTCACATGATAACCTTTTAATACAAATCAAAGCCTCAAACTCCTGGATAGATTTCAGTCATGGGGACTGGAGAGGACAGGAGAAGTACCGGCGTCCTTAGAGTCTAAAAAAAAAAAAAGGCAAATATGCAAACTGCACACTATCTTCAATTTATAAAGAAATAACATATTACGTATTTTTCTATACTTAATAGACACCCTATATTTCGTATATATATATATATATATATATATATACATATTTCTTATATATTATGTATATGAAGGGAAGGGAATCTTTAAA
>NC_058405.1:178639148-178921681 GCF_002201575.2 Neomonachus schauinslandi | reverse complement strand
AAAGTTCTGAGGCTGAGAGACATTGGAGTCTTCTTGACTAGAAATAAAGAATGGGCAAGGCAAATAGTTTCACTCTCTGGAGTAATTTTCAAAAAAAGACTGTAAGGGAGGGCAAGGAGGGAATGAAGACAAGAGAGGACTCAAGGCAAAGGAGAAGGAGGAAGAGGAGGACAAAAGGCCTCTTAATCTTAACGAGTTCTAAGAGAGCAGTCGGAAAGAAATATTTTTTGCCTGGGCCAGATTAGCCAGGGTTGAAAGTGTGTTTACTTACATGTAGGAACATTGTTGTTGTTGTTGTTCTTATTGAGACTTGAAGCTGAGGCCTGAATAAATCCATCCATAGCCACTGGCTCAAAGATCTGTCTAGCCAATGTCAATGGAATTCAGATTTGAAAGAAGACGGCTCCCTCTGGGACCGCCCCATTGGTTTACAGGTTTCTAATCTCTCTTAAAACACAGAAATGCATTTAATCTCTCTCTGGGTTTAAGTCCAAACCATAGGCCCAGTCACAGTGCACTATTAATAAAAGCACTAGGTCATCCATGGTCACACGGATAAAGTCTGGCCTCTTTGTGTAGGGGCTCTCACTTCTAGGCCAGTCATTCTCAGCTGAGGTGGTCTTTTGAGCCCTTGCACCTGAGCTTGCTTTCAACCTGTTACCTACTTCTTTGACTCAGTACTTCAGTCCTATGAGTAGTATTTATGCCTCCAAGTCAACTAAATACTTGATCCCAACTTACTTAGGAAAATATAAATAATGCTACTAATGATTATAGATGCTGGGACTTGCTTTCCATTTTTTCCTTCTGGAAGCCACCACTAGAGTTTTAAGAGCGACAAAATGAATAACTGGGTACCAGCAAACATCTCAATGCCAGAAAAGACTTGCTCATACCACAGACACTAAAAAAATTAGGCATGACTTCCTTCTACTTGTGACACTGATGAAACTGACATCAACCTGTATGAAGGGACCTGAGCCCAATGCCATTTGCTCAAGTGACAACTCATGTCTGGGTCATGTGTTCCATGAACCCTGATGATCACTTCTCTGTGGTCAAAGAATAAATATGATGGTGATTTAATGCCTTTGTCCTCACCAGTGAGGCTGTAAGGGTATTTCTCAACTTTTCAATACCTCTGTTCTTAGCATGAAAGAACAAATTGATACTCCAGTAAATACTGTTATTTCTTCAAACATTTGAAATATTTTGAAAAGATCACAAATCTTTGAGTTTCCTGTATCATTTGTAATCATTATGAATGAACCCTACTGCTTAATTTAATTTGTATTGGGGATTTCTACACTGACTGACCATATTCTCTCTGTAAAGTGGTTTTGGAAATCATGAATACCGGAATTTAATTACATGGACATATTTTTCCAATAAGGGCTTGTTCAATTTTGGCTTAGATATGCCTTGGGTCAAAACAAGCCGATCGATAAAAAATAAGGTATATAAACCAGTTAGAAAGAGAAACTCTTGAGTAAGACTACTGCGTGAAAACACAAAACTCCAGGATATTCACGATCAGTTTCAGTTCTAGTCACATAACTCTGGAGTTAGGAATAACCTCTTCTAGCCTTGCATCTTATAGATGACTCCCAGAGAGGTTGAAGGTCTTGTCCAAAGTCACAGAATTGGTTAATGGCAGAGCTAAGACCAAGCCCAATACCTTGACTTTAAAATGAAGTATTGCCATTACCTTATGATCCTTTTCAGGACAAACTGTTCAGTAAAATTTATTCAATCAATGTGAATTTATTGATTAATCACAAGATACCAGGCATTGGGATTTGACTGTGAAATAATACAGTTGGTCCCTGCTCTTACTGGAGCTTACATTCAAGTGGCTGAAATAGGTGAACATGTAAAAAAAAAAAAAAAAATTGCAAACTGTGCTACAGACAGCACATACAGGAAACAGTTAAGGGGCTGAGAGAGAGTAACAGGGAAGTATCCACTTTAGATACAGCTGTTATCTGCCAAATGATAGTTCCCAACTTTAGGCAGAAGAGGCATTGAAGCTCAGAGATCTGAAGGATGCAAAAGAGATGGCCATGAGAAGAGTTTGGAGGGGCGTAAGAAAAAGATTCCAGACACACAGAGGTGTTTTCAATGTTGTTGAGCATGAGGCCAGTCTAGACTGTTCTCTGATGAAGGACATATTTCGATGTCCAAGGATGAACCCTGCCTGACCCTGGTACATACGTGGTTCAACTCTTCAATCAACTGAAGACAATGCTTCTTATATTCATAAGAAGGGGGCTCTTCCTGTTATTTAGAATGAGACCCACACTCTTACCCATCCTCTCCCCATCCATCTGCCATGAACAAGATAAGAAACTGAGGTTGTTCAGTTTCTCCTAGCCTCCTAGACCTGCTCAAGAAAGCTTGACTCCTTCCTGATTAAACTGAGGACACATCTTCCTAGCAGGTGAAAAAATTATAAAACTCAGGACTTAGGAACTGATTCAAATAGTTCATGAGTGGATGAAAATTCCACCTCCTTCATCAGTTATATTTATAACATAATGAGCTTGGTTCTCCATATTTACACACAAAACAGAAAAATGATGCTCAGAAAGTACAATTGCATTGGATTTGCTGATTTGATGACATGGAAAGTCCTGCTCACATCTGAATCCATTGACCTTTTTCAAATCTGTCCCATCAAGATATCCCAGAGCCACTAATGGTCATCTTCATTTTTAAAAAAATTTTATTTTCCATTTTGGACATAAATAGGAATATTTTCTCAAAGTTTCAGCCAACCGCCTGTAGACTCCCTAGTGTCAGACCTCACACGCTATGATGTAACTGTTTTGTAGATAACATGAACATAAACCCACCCCATCTGTCTGACTTAGTAAATAACTTGACCTCTTGGATAATTCTAGATTTGACTGCTACAGTCTGCCCGAAGCCTGGTTGTTCTCCAGCCAGTTGGTTCAGCTGGGATGATACTAATGAAGCTGGAGCTACAGATTCAGTTCCCCTGGGGACTAATTAGATTCACCCAGAGGAAAAAAACTTCCAATTTTTCCTTATCACCCCAGCCATTATTTTGGAAGTACACTCACTGGGGAAGGAAGGGTATTTTAATTCATTCTCCCCAAATCTACAGAATCCTTCTTCTCAGCAAAGTTTCTTACAAGAGAGGTTTACACTCATTAGCTCAGTCTCCTAATTTCAGAGTTACTTCTTAATTATCTCCCAACACTCCATCAAAATAATTCCTGCTGAAACCACCAACAAAATGCTAACTGCCCTGAGTAAGGACCATTCAGGGCCAATCCATTTCTCCAGGGAGGAAAAACAATGGCAAACATAGTCCCACTCATGGAAGATAAATGAGCCCCAGTGGATACTGTGCTGCCAGATCCTTCGCCATCTGCTGGGGTAGTTTGGGGCTGAAGGCTCTCAGCTGAGTTGCTCTTTGGAAATCCATATCAGCTAAAGGAAGCTGCTTCCCCCCAAATCTTGTGCCTTCCAGAAGACAGCCAGCATCCAATGACTGGTTGGCAGGGGAGTGAATATGAAGGTGCAGCCCTCTTGCCTTAAATAAAGACAAACCTGAGGGCCCATTCTTATTCCCGGGCTCCCTGTGGGATTGACTGAAGCCTCTGTTGCAACTGCTGTGATATGACACCATCCCTTGGTGAGGACTACACTGGATTCTTTCCACCATGGAAAGGACAGTGATTGATTCTGATAGACATATAAACACATTGTAGAGGGTCTAGGTCTGCCTTTCCTTCCCACAAGGCTTCAGCTAGCAACACTTTCAAGGGCTTACAGAGCATTTGATCCACTGATGTGAGTCCTATATAACATCATATTGAACCAAAGAATTCACTTTACAGAAAAGAGGTATGGAAGTCATCACACGACCTTGGGATCTACTGGTTCTATTACTTACTGGACCACTCATAAACTGCCAGCCTGATAGAGTAATGGGATGGAATTTTGAAGGTGCAGTTAAGGTGCCAGCTTGGAGATGACACCCTGCAAGGGTACCCCCTGCCCCCAGGATTCAGCATATATTCTAACTCACTAACTGTTATATGGTGTTGGGTCCATAGAAGGTAGAATACATGTATCCAGAACCAAGGGGTGGAAGTAAGAGTGGTCTCATTTACCATCATGCCCAGTGATGTGCTTTTAGTCCCAATAAGTCCAGTTTCTGTGGATTTAAAGATCCTAGTTCCCAGAGTGGAAACACTTGCACCAAGGGGCAAAGCAAGAGTCCCATTCAACTTTAAGCTACATCCAGTCACTTCAGTCTTCTCATGCTAGGAAATAAGAAGGCAAAGCATCACTCCAACCTCTGACCCTGTGGTCACATTGCCTTTCCCTCTTCTGTCCCAACATGTTCTGTCTCTCTCTTAAAAGGACACTTGCCATTGGATTTAGGGCCCACATGGCTCATCTCAGCTCAAGATCCATAGCTTAATTACACATGGAGCCACCAGAAGATAGAAAAGGCAAGGAAGGATTCTCTCTGAAAGACTAGACAGGGCACAGCCTCTGGAACTGTGCAAGAATCCATTTCTGCTGGTTTAAGTCACCCAGTCTGTGGTAATTTGTTATAACAGGCCTGGTAAATGAAATTAGGGAGCTTCCATGAATTTGTTTCTGGCCCATCTTCAGAGAATACCACCAGCCATTACAGTAATTGAGTTTTTACTAGAGAAGATAGAGTCTACACTGACTGTATTCCCAGGCTGGTAGAGGTGCAGGAGGCCTTAAGACCTAGGCTCTGGTCCCCTCGGTCCTCTGGCTCTAGACTACAAGCATGGCCCTTCTCTGAGGTTCTCAGGCCATTTCAAAGAAGCCACAGAACATGTGATCTCTTCTGTGTTCACTCAGGCAGTCTGAAAAAAAAATGAGTTAAATTAAAGCTAATTGATTAAGCTGATTACTCCATTAGAAAGACTTCAAAATGCTTTCTGAGAATTGATGCAAAAGTTGGCTATTTATTCCACAAACATTTATAAGCTTCTCTGGTGTCCCAGGAATTTTTCTGGGTGCTAACTTCCCAGAGGCAAGAATCCCTAAGGAAAAGTAGTGGTTGTTGTATTAAATGTACATTCATTGAAGTCCGCATTCCTACTCTAGACAAGGGCTGTACATATGGTATGTCAAGGTAGAGAAGATCCACTTTGACTCGGATCAGTGTTCTGGCCCTCTGACCCTTTACCTGGGGACTGATGCTCATCCTGCTGCCCATTCGGTTCTGAAAGTGCTGTCTGGGCTTGGTGTACTAGAGGAGCACAATTCCCAGGACATGATGGATACAAAGGCCGAAATACCCACCAGAATTCCATCCATATCTTAAAGAACAACACCTGCAGGCTTGAAATAGAAGGAAAATAGGAACCCTCCCCCCATCCTTCCTGGACCAGTTAGTCCAGCCTCCTCCAAAATGCTTCCCAACTTTTCTAGCCCAAGTAATCCATCCACCAATGGTACTCTGGGCAAAACCGCCCATGCTGACCCAAGCATTTATACTGTTACTTACCTGTTTGGTTAAGTGTTATCTCTCCTGGAGAGTGGATGAGGCCCTGGAAAGCAAAAATAGGACCCCAACACTGTCCTACCTCAGTAAAGCTAATAGATATTCAATAATTTGTTTGAATGATTATTGAATGAAATCGATTAAACACTTGGGGGAAAAAATGAATGAATTTCGACACTTTTCTGCTCAAAACCTCCCACTGTTACACTCAAAGGAAAAGCCAAAGTTGTTACAGTGGCCCCCAGGCTCTCTGGGACCCAGCCACCTGCCACCTCTAGGACTTCAACTCCCATCAGGCTCCTCTTGCTCCCGTCTCTGGCCTTCTCAGCATTCCTTGAATACGTCCACCATACTCTTTCCTCAAGATTTGGCAAAGGCTGCCAGATTTAGCAAATAAAAATACAGCATGCCCAGCTCAAGTTGAGTGTTAGGTAAATGATTTTTTTTTTTTAGTATAAATATGTCTTATGCAATATTTAGGACATACTTATACTAAAAAAATTTAGTTTTTTATCTAAAATTCAATTAAAACTGGGAATCCCATATTTTACCTGGCACCCCTATATACTACTCCCTCTGCACGGGCCGCTCTTTCCCTAGGTGTTTAGGTGGCTTAGTCCCTCACTTCCTCGGATATCACCTCGTTGGAGAGGCCTGCCTTTAGCACTCTGTCTAAAAGAGCGTATCACCTTACCAAGTCTGTTCCTATCCCCATTTCCAGACTAATTCTTCTTAGCACTTATGACAACTTGACAGAGTACATTTTTATAGGCTATTGTATATCTTCCCCCACTGGCTTGTCAACCACATATGAGCTGGGGCTTGTTTCCTTTCCTGATATATTATTCCTCATTCCTGGGACAGAGTCTGGCACAGGGTGGGCCCTTAGTAACTACTTGCTGAATAAATAAATTCGAATGCCTTCTAATTTGCTTTAAATTGTTGATTCCTATGGGTGCTATTTGCAGGTGAAATCTAAGTTTTAAATTTTAGTATCACTCCCCTTCAAGAATAATACAGCCTTCCCACCTCCCTTTCATCCATCATGACAGACCCTCTCAATCAGAAAATGTCTCAGAAGAGAAGGGAATTTACCTTGACTCTTGGGATTCTTCAGTTCAGTCTTTTCCCTACTTTGTTCAGTGCTGAATGCCAGCTTGGTCACAGATGTCATTTATTTAGAAGTCACAGAAAAACATTCAAGTTCTCATCCTTTAGTTGGCGGAAAAGTATTGCCCTAGAAGTCCCACTGACACTTAAATCAGAGACCTTGTTTGACCTTGAGTTTTTGCTGAAGTGTTGTGTGAGCCAGTTTATCTGTAATTGACAATCTGGGGAAGGCAAAAATAAACATTAGTAATTGAGGGGATGACCCATGTTATTCCATCCCACCTTCCACTTTTCTATTTGTCCCTTGCCCAGGGATAGGGAGAGAAATTTCCCTCTCTCTTATTATAGAGTTTGGGTAGAAAGAAAATTGTACCTGTTGTATGAGCTGCCAGGTGAGACATGCTGTTCTCATTCCCATTTCTCAGGTACTTGAAGGACTAGGCATTGCTTGTGAGCAGCAAATAGGCATTACCCTGGTTTCTGCAAAGTTGACAATAAGGGAATCTCAGATTACCTATCCGCTATCCAACAGGACAGCTGTTGCCTTCTGAATCTTTGCCCAAGGCCGGAGTTTGAGCCAGGATAGCACTGGTCAGTCCAGACTAGCTGGGGCTCAGAAGAACCTACAGCTCTCTCAAACTCCCATAGTGAAGAGTCCCTGACTTTCTCCTGCCCCTACCACCACCACCACATTGGGCCATGTTCCATCACCATGTGCCTGACTCCCTGCCAGCCAACACTTGATTCCAAGCTCTGCTCAGGTATCTGCAAGTCCCCACCAGGGAGTGATCTTCATGATCTCTTTCACTTAATTAGAAATTGTTAGCGATCTGCCTGTCAAGGGTTTCCTGCTTGGCTTTCAAAACCCTCCATCATCTACTTTCTTCCTACCTGATCAGCCTCCCCCCCCCCCATCCCCTCGTCTCTCTAATTTCTACCTTCTTTTCTAATCTACATTGCCCCCCCCAAGGCATTTGTTCAGAGCAGCTCTTGGCCATCTCTCTACCCTGAGACTGCCTCACCTTTAGCATCCACTCAGCCTTTATCAATCTCCCCTTGAAGGCCCTAAAACTCCAAATTTAGCATTTGATGAATACTTGCTGCATTTCAAAGTTTTCTGTTGCCTTTTGTTCCCAGCTGAATTGTAAGCGCCTTGAGATCTGGAATAACTACATGGAAAATAAAATCTATATCTGATGATTTCTTTTTTTTAAAGATTTTATTTATTTATTTGAGACAGAGAGAATGAGAGAGAGAGAGCACATGAGAGGGGGGAGGGTCAGAGGGAGAAGCAGACTCCCCGCAGAGCAGGGAGCCCGATGCGGGACTCGATCCCGGGACTCCAGGATCATGACCTGAGCCGAAGGCAGTCGCCCAACCGACTGAGCCACCCAGGCGCCCTGATGATTTCTTTTTAATGTTACCAGTAGCACAGCACCTAACACCGAGCACCAACATCCAAATTGGTAGCTATCCCTTTGTTTCTCTCCTACAAGCAAAAATGAGAAGAGAGATCTTTGTTGGTTCAATGGCTTCCTGACCCTGGACTTCAGACAAGCTTATTTTACCAAATTTGGGGAAGCTCTGGTATTTTGACACTGGCTCAGTAAAGGCTGGCCTATAGCCTCTTTTTGAGGAATCAAAGATAAACACTTATGTACTCAACACTGATTATACATTATCCCTAATTCTTACAATAAACTCGTGCAAAAGGATTGCTATCCTCATGTTAAGATTTTTAAAAAAGCATGTGTCAGATAAGACACATGCCCAAGTTCACATAGTAGAGTTCAAGTCAGGATTTGGATACAAGACAGGCTAACTTTCAAGCCCTCAAGTTTTGGCTTCCGGGGCATCTCCCTTTCATTCTATAGGGATCATTATAGAATTCAAGCACCAGCACCATTAGGACAGAAATGGGTGAACAAAAGAGTATGTGCTCAGAGGAGCTGTCAAACGTTCAAATACACTGGCAGCATCGTACTCTAAGGAATTAGTCAATACATCATTTCTTTATATTTCCATGGGTATTTGGAAAAACTAAAATCACAAAGTCTTCAGAGAGCACTACATTTGCTCAAAATTTTGACCTGCTAAACCTGATAGTGCTAAAAAATATATTAAATATCTAAATATGATTGATTGACCTCCTTGGCAGGGAGGAAATCAATGTTTTGCTTTTCCTCTAGTTCGGAAGAACCTTTTTTCTTTTCTTAAGATCTTCCTTTAGAAACCTAAATGTTTAATCCAAATAAGTCCTGGGACCCCACAGAGCTCCTTCTTTCACAGCTGCATGGAAAAATGCATGGCTCAATAGCCAAAAAGTATCTTAATGGAAATTTCATTCTTTATTTGCATCTCTTACAGAGTATTAGAAGGGATCAAATTCCTAAACCATGAAAACACATATCCAAACCCTATTTTCTCTCACACCCATTTCTTTTTCTATACGGAAGTTGTTTGAAGCCTCTCATTTGCCAAATCCCCAAAATTCTTTCTGACATTCAAACCACCTGAACTCTCACTCTCCTCCACCCCCTCCTTTCTGTTTATTACCCCTCTCTGCCCATTCTTCCCGTTTGATGTTGCAAAAAATACCAGACTAGCAGAGTTGCAACATTCCTAAGTGTGGGAAATTAATATTGTCCCCAATGTTTTATGCCTCTCTATATCCATACCTTTTGTAATATGATTTCATAGCTTCTCCTATTGAGGTAGAAGTGACTGTGTACCAGTTCCAAGCTCAGACTTCCAAAAAAATATTTTGCCTGTCGTCTCTCTCAGAACGCTGACATGGCTATCTGAATAAACAGAGGCCAGCCTGCTAGATGATGAGTAGAGAAGAACCTCATTGTTCCCGCTGAGGACATCCTAGACCAGCACACAGCCAACCAACCACCAAACATGTGAGTACAGCCAAGATCACAAAGCCAGTCAGGAGCTAGCCCCCCAACTCATCCCTGATGCATGAGCAAGCCCAGCTAAGACCAGAAGAACTAGCCAGCCAACCCAGAAACTCATGAGCTAATTAATGTTTGCTGCTTGAAACCCCAGAGCTGAAACTAGAGCAGAATAGAAAATACTCTTTCTTAAATACATTTTGTTTCCTTTTGATATGTATCAGTGAGAGTTTCTAACAGTCAGTGGTACTGGGTTCAGTGTTATTTTCTTCTTCTTTTGGTCTGATCTATCAAAATAACTTTGGTCAATTTTTTTTAAATGTCCATGGACCTCCTATTATAATAGTAGAAATCTTTTCTAACCCCTGCGTGATCATAACAATTTAATCTGCAATCTCCCTTATTATCCAAAGGAAAGGTCTTTTGCCACCACGCATATGGCTTCTGGTCAGAGTCCACTGCTTGATGGTTTTGCTGAGAGGAGAGCTTTCAAAGAAAGCTCTTTCAAAGAAATGATGTATAAATCAAAGAAACATTTATCATAATCTGAAAAAGGTTTATGTGTAAGTGACAGCAATGGGTAAGTCATTGGTTCCTGGGACAGAGCTGTAATAAAATCTACATATTGGCTGCATCCACTTAGGAAATATTCCTCTACTGAGGATATTTGTTTGCCTTCAGACATTTTGGACATAAATTATTTTGAAGTTAGGGTGCCTGCTTCTGAGATATTGCCAAAGAACCGTTTTCATCACATCCAGATTCTGTCCCCACAAGACACTCTATAGCTAGGTTTTTAGACAGCAGAACTATAATATAATCATGATGATAAAGCATTTCCTCAAGATTTAACAAACACACACATTTCGAGATAAATTGGATTAGGAAATAATATGTAATGTCACCATCTGGTGACTCCCCCAAAATGTTACAACTATCTCCATGCCAATAATCAACATTTTATTAATGCCTTAAAGCAAGAAAAGATAATATTTAAAAGGACATATGGGAATTGTTTTGTTGTTTTTTATAATCTCATAAAGAACAGTGTATCGGAGTGTCTTTGGGGGTTCTCTGTTTACAACACAGAAATCAACCGTAACTAAATTAAACAAAAAGGAACACACTGGGAAGGATATGGGATGGCTCTCATGATCAACAGAGAAGCTAAAAACAAAACAAAACATAGCAGACTCCAGAAAGATAAGGAACAGCAGAGCTCCAGGGATAGGGTGCTAGAAACTATTTAATGTGTCACCTCTTCAAGTTGCTATTGTCATGATGAACAACCTTCAGCTGTTTTCAGCCTTTCTGTACCATTTTGCTTATGATTCCAATTCCAGGAAGAGAGTGTCTACTTGGTCTAATTTGTGTCACCTACTCAATCTTGCCCAAGGGAGGGCTGGGCCACCACAATGGCAGGCCCATGAGGACTGCTCCCAGTAGGGCAGAGAATGTGTGAAGGGAAGGGAGATAGCTACATCAGGGTTCCATAACTTGACTCATGAAAAAAGTGCTGGGAAATCAAACAATAGAAGTCTACACAGAAGTCCAAGCTCAGGAGACTGTGGGAAGTTGAATAAAACCTAAAGCAAAAACCTCTTCCCCTCGTCCTCTATCATCTTCAGCTCTATGCAGAGACTTGTAAATATTGTCAAAAACACTCCACAGACAAGGCCTGGAGTGAAGGTGGAAGACAAAGTACTTTAAGGACAATTTGAAAGGAGAGAGGGTATTAGCTTTCAGCTTAATTGGTATTAAGAAGATCCTGTTATAATCACTAAGGCAATGTGGAAAAGGGAGTAGAGCATATATGGAAAAGGGAAAATGAACACAGACAATGAAAAGCAAAGAAGGAAATAAATCTATTATCACTAACAAATGCCATAATAATTATTATTTCCCTATGAAACCACGGAGACTAAACAGACCCAGAATGGAAGCTTGCCTGTGTTAACATCACAGCATTTCCCATGTGAAATGTGATTTCAAGGATATCTAGAACAATTCCAATTTTTGTACTTTCCAAGCTGGTTCTTACTAGAACTCTCTCTGTCTTCTTTTCTTTGTACCTCAACTGAATCTTTCTTCTTATAATGAATTTAACTTAATCTTATATTATTATTGGTGATGGTGGAGAATTAAGATGTCATTACCCTTCCTATAAATATCTTCTCATATACTTACCATTCTTAAACCTATCCCTGATCCCACTATGAATCAAGCTGAATGATCAGACAATCTTCTGCCATCAGTTCTATGTACTCAGCCTTTAACAAGCTATTTGGAAAGAAGAGGTGTCACTTTCACTGTGTTCCCAGAAGAAGCAGAAGTCTATTTGTTCTTCATTCAGAATGGAAATGATTTTTTAAAAAGGAACAATCCTATAGAGCTAACTTGGGTTTGATCCCCATCTTTCCTCTCAAATATATACACATGAACATCCCCTCACACAAGACAAGGACAGTTTACCTAGAGTGTATTAAGGAATCTCAACCTGAAGGTATATTAGCATCTCAGCATCTCAGATTGCTGGAGAAGGGGCAGAAGCCATAAGAAGGAGGATCCAGGGCAAGCTTGGCGAGCAGCCCCAGCTGTAAGATCAGCCCCCAACCAGCTCAGCCAGTTGTGAGATATAATAATAAGCAAGTAGTGTTTATATGTGCTGGACCTTGCATCAAATGCTTTACATGCATGATCTCATTCAATTCTCTTATTCACCCTTGCTTTAAGGTTATTTTTCTTACCTACAGATGAAGAAACTGGGGCTCAAAGGGTGAGGAAATATACTCAAGATCACACATGTAGGAAGTATCAGAGCCTGGAATTCAGACAATGTAATCTGGTTCCATGGCCTGGGCTGGAAATCACTGTCTTCCCAGGGGCAAAATCCAATGCTGGAGGTGGAGATGGAGAACTCAGGCTGGTGGGAAGCTGCCTGAGGGTTCTGGGGGAGGGTGGAAGGTGGAAGGGCAAGTATAGGAAATCCAGTTAAGCCTCCTGGGCTTTGCATGGGGGTTGGGCTTGGTCTTGAGCCTCAGCGGGAACCCATATGCCAAACAGTGTCAGTGCCTGACTGCCTCAGACGTGCTCAGGATGAGGACCGGCGACCTGTTACCTGATGCGTCGTTCAGGCAGAGCTCCTGAGCCAATGAGAGATATGCCCAGTGACATATTAGCAGTTCCCAAACCACTAGGGCCAGGCTCAGCGTTTGGCCCTGAACCTAGATAGATGATCACACAAGAGTTCCAGAACCAGAACTAGAACATATGTACTTACTCCCTCCCCCACAATAGTCCCACTCACATTCAGTACTTCATGTGCCCAGTCACTATGTCCATCCAGGCTCCTGATCCATCCCCTGCTGGACCAGAACCCTGAGAACCTGCCCAGTTTGTTCCTGTCCCCTTCTTTCCCCATTGAGTGGAACCCTGTTCCTCAGCCTACCAGCCATTTGTCAGTAACACTGTTCGGTTCCAAATACATTCTCCCTGGATTGAAAATGCCACTACTCCTCAGAGAGCTTACTACTGTACCCTCAGTCCCCAAACTGGACCACTAGGGTCCTGACGCCAGTCACATTAAACCTAATCTTTTTAAGATGGCTGGCTCCCTTCCTCAGACAGGATCTCCCAAATGGTCACTCCCCCCTTGTATCAGTCACTGTGACCCCAGCCCAGCTGAGTCAGCTTACCCCCATTCCCTACGAGTTTGTGGGTGGGGACCCCACATGCTTGGGGACCAAGTTTAAACATGTCATCACAACACAGGCTGCAAAGCAGAAGTTCAATTTTATTGACTGGCCCCACGTGGTGAGGGGCAGGCTGTGGTGAGTGCAGATTGATGGCACTTACATGCAATTGCAGTCACGAGGATGGGCTGCTGTGAGCTGTCTGACTCCACACAAGCAGAGCTGGGGGTCACGGGGCCCACCAGCCCTACCCCGTCTCACACACCCTCCCATTTCTTGGCATCCATACGAGACGTTCTGTTACTGGGGACCTGCCTCTTAACTGTGGTCCAGGTTTCCCCTGGATATCCACTGGCTTTTCCCATTTGGAATCTGCATCTTTTCTCTGCTCATGGGAAAGAATAGTTATGAAAGCCCTTTCTGTGGCTGCCCCTTGGCCCATCTCCAGGCAGGTAGGGCTCTGCTTCATTCAAACACTGGGCTGTTGAAGCTGACGGCTTCACTCATGTGGAGCAACATGGAACCCCTCCAGACAACGCTCACAAAGAAGAACCTTAGCCTGGCTGGTGTCCAGGAGCCATCAGAAGCTGGAATGAAGAGGCAGTTGTTCTGGCGGTCTGAAACTACTCCCTAGAACCAGAATTTAAGCTCAGGAATGAGCACGGGTTTCAGGAGTCTGTAACAGGAGTCATTATGCTTGTATAAAAATTTTTGAGGGGCGCCAGGGTGGGGCAGTCAGTTAAGTGTCTGACTCTTGGATTCAGCTCAGGTCGTGATCTCAGGGTCCTGAGATTGAGCCCTGGGTCGGATTCCCTGCGGAGTGTGGGGTCTGCTTGAGATTCTCTCTCCCTCTCTCTTTCTCTGCCCTTCCTGCTCATGCTCACTTTCTCTCTCTACATAAATAAATAAATCTTAAAAAAAAATTTTTTTTGAATGTGAATTTCACTGAAAATAGGGTCCACAGCTTTGGTCAGATTCTCTCCCTTACCCCCTTCTTATGTCTTATCAGTACTGTCCCTGGACTATTATCTGCACCTGTGTTCCTCTACCATCACCCTGGTCCGAGCTCTCCGGACTGTTACAATAGCCTCCCAATGGCCTCCTGACCTACACATGCTCTTGTCTGCTCCCCATTATCAGACTCAACTGTGGCCAGAATGATCTCCTGAAATGCAGATTTGATGGGAACCTATTAACTCATGCACTAAAATATTCTGGCTTTTGCTTCTTAATTTCTTCCCCTTTGCTCTGCCCTCTATGGTTGTTCTGCCTTTGCCAGCCCAATTCCCAGGATTGTTGTGATCTTAAATCAAGATGAATGTATGGAGAGATGGTACACATAAAGGTGGGAGAAAAGGTGAGTGCATGATAGAACAATGGCCCTGCAGGCTGGAAACTGGGGAAGAGCAATGGTCGAAGAAGGGAGGGAGAAGGAAGAGGTGACAGGCTCCAGAGCTGCCCTGGAATTGGGGATGATAGAAGTGGTGGTTTTAAGAAATACTGCTGTGTATTATAAATTATATCCTGGGTTAGTTTATTGTAGTGGGTTGAATAGTGTCCTTCCAAAATGTGTGTCCATTAGGAACCTCAGAATGTGACCTTATTTGGAAATGGGGTCTGTGTGGATCTGATTGGTTCCATTAAAATGAGGTCATAGGGATGCCTGGGTGGCTCAGTTGGTTAAGTGTCTGCCTTCGGCTCAGGTCATGATCCCAGGGTCCTGGGATCTAGCCCCACATCGGGCTCCCTGCTGAGTGGGGAGCCTGCTTCTCCCTCTCCCACCACCTCGTGCTCTTTCTCATTCTTTCTCTCTCAAATAAATAAATTCTTTAAAGTAAAATAAAATAAGGTCATACTGGATTGAGTTGGGCCCTAAATCCAACACTGGTGTCTTTATAAGGCCCTCTGAAGACACAGACAGAGACAGACACACATGGAGAAGAAACCCATATGAAGATGGAAGCAGAGATTGGGTGATGCAGCTACAAGACAAAGAACGCCAAGCATTGCCAGAAGGACCAGAAACTATGAAGAGGGAAGGAAAGATTCTTCCCTGGACCTTTTGGAGAAAGCACGACCCGGCTGACACCCTGATTTCAGACTTCTAGCCTCCAGAAATTTCGGTTGCCGCTCAGTTTGTAGTAATTTGTTATAGCAGCTCTACGGAGCTAATACAGTTAAATTACACCACAGTAACAAAGAAACCCTGAAAACTCTGGGCCTTAAAAGGGGAGAGTCTTATTTCTCACTCACCCAAAGTCTGATATCTGCAGGTCACCACAGCATTTTTACATCCTGCTGTCCAGAAAGATGACCTCCAAGTTCACAGTAGCAGGTGAAGCAAGGACGGACAGGAAGATCACACACATGTTTTTAAGAATCAGACCTGGAAAGGATTTACATCATTACTGCCAAACCCAGTCTCATGGGCCCAACCAAATTGCAGGGAAGTCTGGAAAATGGAGAGGAGCAAATAGATACTGGGAGAGCTCTCATACTTTCTGTCAAGGATCCCCTTTAAGAGGCCCAAGTAATGATTAGAACACTCACTGACAGTGTTATGCATTTGAACGCAAGACTATGGCAAGACTGAGCCCAAAGATGCCCAAAAAGAACTGGTTAAGTCATGATTCTCAGAGACCTTCATTATCCCTTTTTCTCTTAGGAGCGAGAGGAGTCCTTACTATGGTCTCCAAGATCAATCCTCTGTTGTCTGGAGCTTGCCAACCTCTTTAGTCTTAGATGTTCTACTCTTTCTCCCATCTTTCCCCTTGTTCCACAGATCTCCTGCAGGTTCATCCAGGGCATCATGCTGCATCCCACCTGGAGGCTTGGCACATGCAGTACCCCATCCTTAATACCTTCCATCCTCTATAATGGCTCTCAGACCTCAGTTCACACATCACTTGCTAAGTGAAGTCTTACCTTAATGCTTCCCTCTTCCCAGTCTAAATTGTATCCTTCAGTTATCCTCACATAGTTCCTTATACTTTCCCTTCTTCTTATTTATCATAGTTTGTCATTATATGTGCCTGTGATTATTTGCTCAATGTCTCTCTCTCTTTCTCTCTCTCTCTCTCTTGCTGCCATTTATTAGTATATATTTAGGAGAAGGAAGGGAAAAATGAAGGGGGGAAATCGGAGGGGGGACAAACCATGAGAGACTATGGACTCCGAGAAACAAACTGAGGGTTTTAGAGGGGAGAGGGGTGGGGGGATGGGTTAACCCGGTGATGGGTATTAAAGAGGGCACATTCTGCATGGAGCACTGGGTGTTCTACGCAAACAATGAATCATGGAACACAACATCAAAAACGAATGATGTAATGTATGGTGACTAACATAACATAATAAGATAAAATTTAAAAAATAAAAATAAATGGATGGATGGGTGGCTTGGTGAGTTCTGAAAAGGGCCTTGGATCTAAATAAAAGTTAATAATTGTTTTAAAATATTCTAAAGTAGGACATGATTATTATGAGGCTTTTGGCTGTAAGTAAAAGAAATAATTCAAATTGCCAAGACAATAAGGAGTACCTACTATCTTATATAACAAGAGAATCCAGGGTAGGGGTCCCCTTGGGCTGGTTAGGAGCAGCTCAATGACATCATCAGAGACCCAGGTTCTTTCCGTCTTTTGTCTCTTTGTCCTCAGCATGTTGCCTTAGTTCTTCTCAGGGTCACAAGACGGCTGGTGTAGTTCTGGGCAGCAAGTAGAAGGGATCTCTTTCAGTATGAATCTCTTTTCATTATCAAGACAATCTTTCTCAGAAACTGTCCCACCAATTGACTTCCCTGTAAATTATTTCTACCTCTAAACCAAACATTGGCAAATAGAATGGAATTATCATGACTGGCTAAGATTAACCAGGATTTACTTCTGAAACAGCTCTCAGAGAGATAGATGAATAGATGGCTGAACAAAATCCAATTTCTGTGAGCAAGAAAGGGGGATGGCATTTGTGGTTGTCATTATATGTGCATATGACTACTCAATCAATGTCTCTCTCTTTTGCTGCCATTTCTTAGTAAGTATTTGTTAAAAATGAATGAATGAGAATTTTGTAGGTAACTTATGTATTATAAACAACCATATTTGTTACATATTGGTTGGCAACCAGTGTGCCACAGGTATATTCCAGATTTTGACCTGAGTATTGGATTTATTATATGAGTACCCGTCTTGATGTGCTAATAGGTGTCAGAGAGAAATGCTATATTGAGCTGTTTGTACTGCTGTGGTATGGTACAGGAAATTCTTTCCCATGAGTAAGATGCAAGGGGATATCAAATATTACCAAGCTGTGTGCCCAGGAACACACGAAAATCTTTTCTCATGAGTGAATCAGAGTAAGTAAGCTCTGAGACATAGGGCTAAAGAAGGACCATGTGGATTATTTAATACCTACAGGTATAATACCAAGACTTTAGCTTCCAGAAGCATTCCATGTCTTAGTAGTAATAAACACCCAGAGTGCCCAGATCTTGGTTTCTCAATCCTGTTCTCCAACAGCAGGAACCTGGGCTCTTTGAACAAATGACTGATTCTAGGGTTGGGTAGGTAAGTAAGATGAGCCTGGAGCATCCTGGAGTTCCAGAAAGCAAAAATGTTATCAAAGGACACTCTGGAAAACAGTATGGAGGTTCCTCAAAATGTTGAAAATAGAGCTACCCTATGATCCAGCAATTGTACTACTGGGTATTTACCCTAAAGATACAAATGTAGTGATCCAAAGAGGCACGTGCACCCCACTGTTTATAGCAGCAATGTCCACAATAGCCAAACTATGGAAAGAGCCTAGATGTCCATCAACAGATGAGTGGATAAAGAAGATGTGGTATATATATACAATGGAATATTATGTAGCCATCAAAAGGAACGAACTCTTGCCATTTGCAATGACGTGGATGGAACTGGAGGGTATTATGCTGAGCAAAATAAGTCAATCAGAGAAAGACATGTATCATATGATCTCACCGATATGAGGAATTTGAGAAACAAGACAGAGGATCATAGGGGAAGGGAGGGAAAATTGAAACAAAACAAAACCAGAGAGGGAGACAAACTGTTAATCTCAGGAAACAAACTGAGGGTTGTTGGAGTGGAGGTGGTGGGAGGGATGAGGTGGCTGGGTGATGGACACTGGGGAGGGTATTAGCTGTGGTGAGCTCTGTGAATTGTGTAAGACTGGTGAATCACAGACCTGTACCTCTGAAACAAGATAGTAGGAAGGGAAAAATGAAGGGGGGGAAATCGGAGGGGGAGATGAACCATGAGAGACTATGGACGCTGAGAAACAAACTGAGGGTTTTAGAGGTGAGGAGGGTGGGGGGATGGGTTAGCCTGGTGATGGGTATTAAAGAGGGTACGTATTGAATGGAGCACTGGGTGTTATATGCAAACAATGAATCATGGAACATTACATCAAAAACCAATGATGTAATGTATGGTGACTAACATTAACATAATAAAATAAAATTAAAAAAAAAAAGGATGGGGGCATGTCACAGGGATGGAAGACAACTTGTCAGTGGCAAAATCTGGACAAATCTGAGCAATGAAATGAATAGGGTGGTATGGTATTACAGACCCAACTCTAAAATAAATAAAAATAAGTCCATATTCATAAATAAATAATTGAATTAAATATATGATTGAATCATAAATAAATAATTGAATTAAATTCTCCATGGGGAGAAGGGACAAATCTTCACCCATGGAAGATCTCCCATTTAACTGAGTAGATATTGCTACCTCCAGGAGGTGGAGATCCATCTCCTTGTGGGTGTGCCCTGAACTGAGTGACAGGTAGCCAAAGAGCAGGATATGAGAAAATAGGAACTTAACAGTGGAGAAACACAGCAAACACTAGCTTACCCAAGGTTAACTACACCAGTGATGCTATTGATAGAATGCAGTCCTGATACGTTTTGCTGGGAAGGGCACCTCACCTTTGTGGTCTTCTCCCCAAAACCCACAACTCCAGTCTAATCGTGAGGGAGACTGCAAACAAACCCAAGTTGGGGGTTTATTCTAAAAAGCACCTGCCTAGTATTCCTCAAACAGTCAAGATCATGAAAAACTAGGGAAGACTGGGAATCTGTCACAGACTGCGGATGCTACAGAGACATGACAGCTAAATAATTTTCTCAGGGGGAAAAAAATGGTGAAATCCAACAAAGTCTGGAGTTCCGTTAATGACAGTGTGGCAGCTACATTTCTAAGTTTTGACCAATGTTCGATGGACTGTCTATATTATCTCTGCAGCTTTTCTGTAAATCTAAAATTATTGTAAAATAAAAGTTTATTTTTTTGAAAAATGTGGTTTTTAGAATGAGGAGAGAGGGAGAAAGGAAAAGGAGGGAGGGAGGGACAGAGAGAGGGAGGATCTCTCTGTCCCGTGCTGCTAGTTGTTGCACAAGTTGGCAGGATTTGTGGAATGTAAAAGGGTCCCATTGTCACTCCACTCAAAAATGTCTGCGCCGCTGAGGGATACGGTGCTCCCTATTTAGGGTTGAAAGAAAGAAAAGATCTCATTAAAATGCAAATATAGGTGAGTGTTGAACTTGATTTATCACCTTAGTTGGCCAGTCCTCTGGGACGAAGCACAGGGCGGGTGACTTTTGACGTGTGGAGAGAAGGGCCCGAATTTATTAGGCCTCCCAGGAGTCAGAGGGAGGAAATCTGTAAGGAGCCCACATGAGAATGCCGGGGGCCCGAGGATGCCTACAGCAATGAGACAAAGGAGGAGAAGCACCCGAAAGCTGAGGACGAGCGTGGGCAAAAGCCTCAGCCACCTGCACGTTTCTCCAGGGGCTGGTTGGTTCCGCAGGACATCACGGAGAAGCCAAGTTAGGGTGCTGGGAGAGCAGGAGTCTGAGAAATCTTCCAGCTGTACCACATTCTGTTTATTTTCTCTGGAAAAATGAGGAAACCCTTGTCCTCATTCTTTCAAACCCTAGAATCTAAATTAGACATAATAATCTCAAAAAGACCGAAGTTACTAAAGCACTATATCTCATTTCTTGCATCCTATATGGGATGTCTATAAGGCTGCACAGAATCAGGACATCTCAGAATAGTGATCGTAAAAGTTGTTTCTGGGTGCTTTTTACATGCTTTTTATTGTATCTTCTCATCAAGCCTATGAAGTAGTATTACTACTTTAACAACAACTAATTGAAAGCTTATAGCTATATGCAGGGAATTACCTAAGACTTTGGGTTAACAAAGGGAAGAGCTGGGACTTGAACACTGGTCCATCTGACTCCCAGTAAGGGCTCTTACCCAGTTATCTACATGGCCTCCTGGTTTACCTATGTGGCCTTGGGCAAGTCATTTGGGTTCTTGGACCCCAGCTGCCTTGTATATTAGGTAAGTGGATTAGACCAGTATCCTTAAACTTCAATGTTCATATGACTCAAGTGGGGATCTTATTAAAATGCAGATTCTGATTCAGTAGGTTGGGGGCAGGCCTGAAATTCTGCATCTCTAACAAGCTCCTGGGTGATGTTGATACTACTGGTCTAAAAATTACATCTTCAGAAGTAAGGGCTCAGACTACGTCGGTGCTTAGATGTGTGTGTGTAAGTGACATGTGGCAGGCTTGTTTAAAATACTCAGGTTCAGGGGCGCCTGGGTGGCTCAGTCGTTAAGCGTCTGCCTTCGGCTCAGGTCATGATCCCGGGGTCCTGGGATCGAGCCTCGCATCGGGCTCCCTGCTCCGCAGGAGGCCTGCTTCTCCCTCTCCCGCTCCCCCTGCTTGTGTTCCCTCTCTCGCTGTGTCTCTCTCTGTCAAATAAATAAATAAAATCTTTAAAAAAATAAAATAAAATAAAATAAAATAAAATAAAATACTCAGATTCAGATGAACGCTGAAGGAGTTGATCCTGGGATGGATTCCCAGGTGCATTTTTAACAAGAATCTCTCAGATGATCTTACAGACCTTCCTTGGACTACACTTCTAAAAAAATGCTGGACGGAGGATCTATAAGGTGCCGTCTTCATTTTAGAATTGCTGAAAAGATGTTCAATGCTAAGATGAGACAGGCATTGACAGACTGTGTTATGAGATGCAATGAGTCAAAACTCACACAGACCGCCTCACAGCAAAGTTGCTTCTTTCTAGATTCTTTAGAAGTCTGCAGAGGGTAGACTGGAGAGGCTGAAGAGTGTCTCCAAGCAGTCCTTTAGGAGTTATTGCTTAAAAAGTGACTATGGATCTCTGTGTGTGGTGTCACTTAATAATTGGCTGTTATTCTTTAATCAGAATCAGCCTCGGGCGCCTGGGTGGCTGTCTCGGTTAAGCATCTAACTTGATCTCAGGGTTTTCTTTTTCTTTCTTTTTTTTTTTTTTTTTTTTTTTTGAGGGCGGTGGGCAGAGGGAGAGAGAGAGAAAATCTCAAGCAGGCTCCATGCTCAGTGCAGAGCCTGATATGGGGCTTGATCCCAGGACCCTGAGATCATGACCTGAGCTGAAATCAAGAATCAGGCACTTAAAGGACTGAACCACCCAGGTGTGCCTTGATCTCAGGGTTTTGCGTTCAAACCCCATGTTGGGCTTCACACTGGGCATGGAGCCTACTTAAAAACAAAACAAAACAAAACAAACCAGTCTGTCCTCAGGGTCTCACAGAGATGAGGGCATCATTGTCCTCATTAAATCTAAAATGGTGCGTGAGGAGAGGTGATAAGTGGAAGCAGATGGGGAGGAGGGGGGACACAGGGTCCTTGCCCACGGTGGGAGGCTGGCGGCCAGGACCGGTGAGAAGTGCATTGCTGTGGAAGGAGATGCAGCGCATGTCAGCTCCCGCCCAGTAACTAGCCGCGGAGCTGGTTCGGCAGCCTGCAATTTTTAAAAATTATTTTTTTTTCTCTCCTACTCAGAAGCTCTTCTTGAGAAGGCTGGTTATTCCCCTCTCTTCAGTCTGAGTGTAATTTGATGATTCAGGGGTCTTCCTGAGCATTTGGAGACAAACCAACACAGTTCTCAGAAAGCGCTGGAACCGGGGGTAAAGGTCAGGACCTAAGGGCACAGACCCTTTCCTCTATTTAATAGCAGAACACTTAGCTTCACTTTCCCCTCCCCCAACACCTGTCCTTAAGGACTGGGAAAACAATTACAAATGCTGTCATTTACCGATTTCGGCAAGGTGCCAACCACTACAGCACGCATGTGGAAGGTGCTGGTATGGAGCAGAATCAGCAAGGAACCTAACCGGACTAATGAAGATCAGTCGTGTGCTTCAGAATTAACAACAGCAACGTTATGGGCTGTCTGTTTCTCTCCCTGCCCCCAAATTCATCTGTTGTAGCCCTAACCCCAGTGTGACCGAATTTGGAAATAGGGCCTTTGTGGAAGAAATTAAGGTTAAATATCGTCATAAGGGTGGGGCCCTCATCCAATAGGATTAGTGTCTTTATGAGAAGAGATGCAGAGCTCTCTTTCTCTAGCTTTCTGCATAAGCACAAAGAGGTCATGTGAGCACACTGAGAAGGAGGCCATCTGCAACCCCCCAAGGGGAGAGTCTGTTTGTTTGTTTTTTAAGAGGAAGAGGAGAAAGAGACTCTCAAGCAGGCTCCATGCCCAGCTCGGAGCCCAATGTGGGGCTCCATCTCACCACCCTGAGATCATGACCTGAGCTGAAACCAGGAGTCGGAGGCTTAACCGACTGAGCCACCCAGGCGCCCCTCAAGGGGAGAGTCTTACCAGAAACCAACCATGCTTGCACCCTCATCTTGGATTTCCAGCCTCCAGAACCGTGAGAAAATAAATTTCTGTTCATTACTCCACCCAGTCTATGCTTCACAAAATACTTTCGCTTAAATTATCATACTCCTTTCTCACAAACCCAGAAAAGGTATTGTTATTCTTCTAGTAGACATGAAAAAACTGAGGCCTGGGGTAAATCGGAGGACTTGCCCAGGAAAACAATGTAGAGGTGGCAACCCGGGGACCAGAACCCAGGCTCTTGGGCTCCCAGCGTGCCGTCTTCTGAGTTCCTCCCATGTGCAAGAGTTTGAAGAGCTGGAAGAAATGGAAGACTGAGAACATGCAAACTGCCCAAGTGCCAAACCTCACTTGGTCTGTGAGTGGCCATCAGTTTTTGGAACACTAAAATTAATTGCGTTGTTGATTCATTCCGCAAACATCTATTATGGCTTTTCCTGTGCCGGGCACTGTATGAGAACTTAAAGATACAAAAAAAACGATGGCCATTGCCTTGAGGCTAGAGCCTACACCAAATGCTGACATCCAGGGCAGGATGTGGTCATGTGAACTAAGCAACCCACACTTAGAGCTGCAGGAGTGCTGAGTGAGGACCCATCAAGGCCGGCCAGGCTGAGGGGGGTAATTGTGAAGGATGGAAATTATTTCAGTGGCGGAGAAGGGTGGTGGATGATGTCCAAAAGTGGGCACAGCCATCCCTCCCATCCTGCATGCGCCTTTGCCATGCAATTTTTCTACTCCTCTTGTTGTAGACTAAGTTGTGTCCCTCCAAAATTCCTACATTGAAGCCCCAACCCCCAATGGATTATGTTTGGAGATAGGGCTTTTAAGGAGGTAATAGAGGTTAAATGAGGACATAAGTGTGGGACTCTAATCCAAGAGAACTGGTGTCTTTACAAGAGGAAGAGACACAAAATCTCTCTCTCCCTCCCTCTCTCTCTCTCTCTCAAAGAACATGCAAGCACACAGCAAGAAGGCAGCCATCTACAAGACAAGCAGAGAAGTCTCACCAGAAACCAACCTTGACAGTACCTTGGTCAAGGATTTCTAGCCCACAGAACTTTAAGAGAATAAATAGCTGTTATCTAAGCCCCCAAGTCTGTGGTATCTTGTTATAGCAGCCCGAGGTGCCTATGACCTCTCTCATCAGGAGGTAGTCTACTTCTCGTTCAGCCTGAGATCGTTCTGTGATCTGCTGTGAATGTAGCCAAAGTGACATCGTGCCAAATCCAAGGCTAGTCCTTACGAGGTATTGCAACTCCTGTTTTCACCCTCTTGGAGTCTTGAGCTATCATGTAAAGAAGTCTGAGTACTGCTGGAAAATCTGTAGAGGGAATGCCCTCCGTCTGAAATATGACAAGGGGAAGAGGCCCATGAAGATGAAAACACTGGAGGAGATTGGTGGCAGAGGGTTCCTGCTGTCCTAGCTGAGCATCCACACATGTGAGTGAGGCCACCTTTAATCCTGCAGCTGCACGAGTGAAGTTGAATACCGGTGAGTCAGAGATGAACCATTCAGCTGAACCTTGCCCTGCCAACCTACAGAATCGTGAAATAACAAAATGGCTAAGCGATTAAGATCAGGAGAATTTGTAGTGCAAGAGTCGATAACTGATACAGGTGGAACGAGAGAAGGGAATATGCGGCTGAAAGGATGGTTTGAATGATGGTACAGTAGTGGAAAACTACAGTATGAATTTAGGTGAGTAATTCTGATTAGTAAAGCCTTTAGGACCATCTTAGAAAAAATGAGAAAATATGGCTAGCAAGGTAGGTTGGAGTTAAATCGTGGAGAGCTTTCATTGTAATAATTTTTTATTGAGCACTTACTTAGTTTACTCAGCTAAACCCCTTTCATGGATTAACTACTTAATTCTCACATAAATCTATGTTAAGCTTATACTATATAATCCTCCACCTTACAGATAAGGAAACTGAGGCTCAGAGGTTAAGTTACTTGAAAAAAAAATCACAGAGTGGTGAGAAGAGAATTTGAACACAAGTAGTCTAATTCCAGAAGCTGTGACCATGACCTCTACAGAAGATTGCCTAAGCCAAGGTATTTGGACCTTAGTGATAAACATGGAATTATTTTAAGTCAGAGTGGCATGATTAAAGCTGGCAACAAAATCTGAAAGCTGAGGGAATGGCTAGGTGTTACTGGAGTGGTCCAGGTATCAAGTGATAAGGGTCTCAATTAGTAAAAAAGAAGAAGAAGGAGGAGGAGGAGGAGGAGGGAGGAGGAGATGGGAGAATAAGAGGGATTTTGGGGAAAAACTCTTTTTTTTTTTAAATTTTATTTATTTATCTGAGAATGAGGGAGAGAACAGGAGAGGAGAGAGGGTCAGAAGCAGAAGCGGACTCCCCGCTGAGCAGGGAGCCTGACGCGGGACTCAATCCTGGGAGTCCAGGATCATGACCTGAGCCGAAGGCAGTCGCTTAACCAACTGAGCCACCCAGGCGCCCTGGGGGAAAAACTCTTAATAGAAAGCAGAGAATGACTGGATATGGATGAATAAAGGAAAGGGGAGGAGTCAGAACACATTCTCATCTTTCTGGCTTCAGTGACCAAGAAGGCAGTCATTCCTCCAAAACACTTAGGGAGTGCAGAGAATAAGTTGGCTTTACACTCATTAGGTGGAGGTGACAGCGGGACACTAGGTGGAGGTGTCCACCAGGCATTTGGAGATACTCGAGTAGGAACTGGGGACACAGGTCAAGGTCATCTGTAGATACAGGCGTGGGACGCACTCAGAACTAAGCAAAGCTACACACATCTAAGGATACATCTGTTAGGGGTCCCTGGTTGCAAGCAAAAGAAACCAAATCTAGCAAAAAGTGGACAAGACTCAAAGAAATGAAGAGTCCACTGTGGACCTTTACTCACAAGGGGCAGGAACCACAACGGTGCTGGGGGCTCAGGTGTAGAACTCATGAACCATCTCGTCAGGCTGAGATGAGTCAGCTGCAATTACTTTCCCTACTCCTCAGGATTCAAAGTCCTGGGAGGGGATCCTCTTGCCTTGGTCATATACCCACGGCTTCGCTAAAGGAAGTAAGGACACCTTGTCTTCCATTCCCAACAATGTGGCACAGAAAGAAAGCAGAAGTGATTTTCCAAAGGAAACCAGATTCAGCTGTCAAAAGACAGGGAGAATAGACGCTGCACAGGCCACGACCAGTCAACATTCACTCCCCTGAAAGAGTGTGCTGAGGAGAGGGAGCTGACCGCGGCGTGCACAGCAACACGCAAGGTGGAGGAGGATTTGATGAGGGTAACATAAAGGCTGGTTAAGCAACTGGAAGAGAGAGAATAGGCTAAGGAGTTTCAAAAATGGGCAAAACACCAGAGTTAAATGCTGCCAAGAGATCAAGGGTGATAAAGAATGGCGAAAGCCTGCTGGGGCTGTGAGAGACAAGAGGGGGAAGGATGAAGGGCGTGAGACAGGCAGAAGACCCAGTGACGCAGGAAAGAAGGTAGATCGGAGAGAGGGGCAGGGGTCAGGAGGCAGCATCCATTGTGTGGCGGTGAAAGGAAGAAGACCTAGGTTGGGGATTGAATGGGGCAGTATCACAGTGATCCTCAGCACCGAGGGCTTTCCATCCCATTTGGCCAAATACAAGGACAAAAGAATACTCGGTGCCGCACTTACTGATATCTTTTCTCTGAAGCTCTTGTGAAAAGTAGTGACAATGGGAAAGTGTGAATTGATGCTCTGCCTTCATCTGTTTCAGAAATTATAGAAAAAGAAAATTGGATTTATTTAAAAGCCAACCAGTAAGGGAAATAAAAAAGACAAATGCCTTTTGTAAGCTTAAAAAAAAAAAAAATTACACCGATGCAAAAGTCCCAGAAACTAATTGTCCAAGTGAACTGTTATAAGCAGCCTCCTTTCCCCCGGTTGAAACAATCTTACATAACAACATTTGCATCCATAATGTTGTGTAACAAGTAGTCTTGTGGTGTAATGTGTTTTAAATAGAGTTTAGATAGCAGAGGAGTGACTATTATCTTACTATCCTGACATTGGTCACTCTTCCAGACAAAACACCATCACCCATTGGGAAGTAGGGATAGTTTTTCCTTAAATACAAGGTCATACTGTTTGGGTGTATGGGGGAGTAGGGGGGTGGGGCAGGGAGATTTTCATCTTCTTCCAAAGCACTCAACACTGGATCTCTTCCAAGAGAGGAAACGAGACTAAATAGATCATTTGTTTTATTCTGTTTGGGCATTTCGTGCGTTTCTCTCAACTGCAGCTTATGGACACAAAGCCAAACTCAGAGACTGGCTGGAGCTGGCTAAATTCCAGGTCACTTTTGAAATATTTTTAAGGAATAAACAATTTGAAACTCTATCTGAGAATTAAGGCAAGCCACACAATTGAAGGACAAAATGAAATTCTGCTGTGAATGTGAATTGCAAAGGAAGAGGCAGGTAGGATAATAATTTGGATTTCTCAAATAAGACCAAGGTAGAGACAGGAGGAAAATGCACGTTGAAAGTATCCATCCATGAGAAATACACTTCAAAGAGGGTCAAATACGAGAAGAGTGGCTGTTCCTGGGCACCAACTGAAGCAGGAACACAGCTGCTTTGGGGCAAACCTCTAATGATGGATGTCAAAGTGCCTTGTCACTTGAATGTCATGGAAAGCTTAGGAGATTGCTTCTGTATCCTCTTGCTGGAATCAGGAGGGCCAGCCAACACCAGCCATGCACATTCTGTAGCAAGCGTAGTTGGTATTCCCCACATATCCTAGTGGCAGAATGGGTCTTTGTCTTGAATCACTTCCCTTTGGGAGACACTCATTGGCAGTCCCATCCAATGTCCAAGGAGAGAGAAAGGCACATTCGTGGTTGGGCTTAGCTTAGCAGATTAGTTAACACTGCATCCTGTCTGATTTCAGAATTGACAAGTCATGGACAGTATTGCTCAAAATGTTCCTTTGACAGTACTGGGTAGAACAGGGAAGTGAATGCCAGTCATTAAAATGTAAACGAAAGAGGTAAGTCCCAAAGACTTCTGACTGTCTTTTATAGCTGAAGAGACCAGACCCTAATTACGCTCTAATTGGGAAAATAAAACGTTTTCTCCCTAAAAAAATGTTGGCTCCATTAAAACAAGAGACCAAAACCCTTTAAAATAGTACCTGTGCATTCCTTCAAAAACTTAAACGGACTCTAAATTTTAATTTGCAAAAAAATTAACCAAAGTGTTTGAGATATAAATCAATATATCAAATGTTAATCTTCTGATTGAGATATCATCTAATAGTTTTGCAAACTGTTACTATTGGGGAAAACTGGACAAAGTATACCAGGGACCTCTCTGTGTTAGTTCTTGCAACTGCATGAGAAACTACAATTATCTCAATAAAGATTTTCAATTAAAAAAAGTGATTTGGCCAGAAATGGATGCAGGGCATCAGGCAGGCTTTCCTAAACGGGCTCTACCCACATTTCTTTGTTCTAATTTATTTCTCCATCCACTAGTTCCCTGAATGACTCCCTTCCATCTGGAAGAGGCTACTCCCAGCTGCTCAAACACAGCTCTGGGCTTTTCTGCTCTTAGCTTCTCCCTCCACTTCATTCCTCCCAGGTCCAGCTGGGCCTCCCAGTCTAGAGTAAGCCCTAACCCGTTGCCTGCAGCAATACTTAACCATGTCAATAGTCAGTTGGCCCTCGTTCACCTACCAGTCAACAAATATTTATTGAGCAACTACTGTACATGTCATATTGGCTCTAGGCACTAGGGATGGGGTGAGGTGAAAACCATGGTGAACTGGTTTCTCTTCCCTGCTTTCTGGGAGTATATTTTCTATTTATTTATTTATTTTTTATTATGTTATGTTAATCACCATATGCAAGCTGGTGCAGCCACTCTGGAAAACACTATGGAGGTTCTTCAAAAAGTTGAAAATAGAGCTACCATACGATCCAGCAATTGCACTACTGGGTATTTACCCCAAAGATACAAATGTAGGGAGTATATTTTCTAACGAGAAAGGGTGGAAAAGAACTAGCCAAGAAAAATGTAAAAGAAAAAAAATTCAAAGGATGATGAGTGCTATGAAGAAAGTAGTAAGTTGGAAAAAGTTGGAAGTGACTTTAGGTCAAGTGATCAGGGAAGGTTTCCTAGAGAAGGTGACATTTGAGTTGTGACCTGAGGTATAAGGAGGCAGTCATAAGCCGATCACAGGGGCCGGGGGGAGAGCATGTTAGGCAGACAGAACAAGGAAAAAGCTTTTATATCCTGCCGTGTAATTAAATACCATTATTAGGCACGACTGTAAAATAATGAAACAGGTTTCCTTTTTGTGGACTGGGAGCCAACCCTCCCATAGCATGCTTCCCTGTAAGAGAGTCTGTGAATACCCTCAGGCTGGCCCAGATTTTACACTTTTAAAAGTGACTCCTTCACCCCAACACACACACCGTCTAGCATGGCCGCCTATACACCAATTGTAGATCATCCAAGTTGCTCTCATCAGGAGATGCAACCTTATTTCACGGCTGTGTCTTAGGAGATTTACCACATTTCCTTCTCACAGTTGGGGCCGTGGGCCTGCCGGTGAGGATTCGGCACTGAGGGCAACATAAATTATGTCATTAAAGTTGTGTCCCCACAAACCCAAGTTGACGCGAAGAAGGACTGCATGTAGGAGATCTGGGTAATACAGCTGGGAGCCAGAGGGTGATATGTCGCCTGCCACCGGGGGCCGCGCCTCTGTTGCGCACAAGGTCCCATCCGTTGTAGTTACCGACTGGGAAGGGCTGGATTCCCAGGACTCTGCGGGTACCTCACGCTGTCACCGCAGCCACGAATCCAGATTTCTAGACTCCCTTGTCTGCCATCCGCCTACGGCGACCAGCCGACCAGGAGAAGTCGGCTCCGGGTCACCCTGCGAAGCGTCTCGAGGGGCGCTCTGCCCCTCCCTGGCCGCGACCCGGCACCGTTATCCCCATCACCCAGACCGGTGGGCACGGTCCCGGGGCACCCCCGTGTCTCCCCCAGGGGGCAGCCAAGACGACTTGCCAGCGTCCCCGGAACGCGCCGCGAGCCCTTGGGTCCCTCCCTGTCCCCACACACGCCCGGACCCCGTCGACCCACGTGCAGCTCGGCGGGGGCTGGCGCCGCACCCCGAGCTCGGCGCGTCTCCCGGAGCGATCCGGGCGCAACCCCACGACGTGGAGTGTTTGGGGGCGGCAGCCGCGAGGCCGCGGCCAGAGTGGGGGCGTCCCGGCGTGCGGGCGCTGGGACGCTGCGGCCCACTGGCACACAAAGGAGGCGGCGGGAAGGCGGGGCGGGGCGGGCCGGGGGCGGGGGCGGCAGGAAGGGGCGGGGGCGGGGCGGGCGGCGATAAAGCCCCCGCCGCCGCGGCCGCCCAGCCTGCGCTGTGGGACTGCCGGGCTGCTCGGGCTGCGCGGCGAGTGCAGGCGCCGCCGCCTCTTCGCTTCCCCGACCTGCCTCGCCGCCGCCGCCGCTGCTCTCCGTCCTCCGACTCTCCGCCCCGCCGCCACCCGGCTCCGGCTCCGGCTCCGGTTCCGGCTCCGGCTCGGGCCGCTCTCCGCCGCCGCCACCTGGGGATCCCGAGCGAGGGGTGGTGAGTACGGGCTGCGCGCCCCGCGGCCGATCGCGGGCGCCCGGGGCCGGGAGGGGCGCGGCCGGCGTGCCCCCTGCGCCGGCCACGGTCCCGGGGCTCTGCGCGCCGCCCGCTCCGCGACCTTGCGCCCGGCCCGGAGGCTGCGGGGCGTGCGGGGCGAGCGGGGCCCCGGGGCGGCGACGTCGAGGCGGAGGAACTTTCTCAGCCTCCCTCGGGCTGCCTCGGCCGAGACTGCGTGCGCGCCCGGCTCTGTGCCCGGCCCGCGGGGAGCCGGAGGAGGACCCGGGCCGGGCGAGGAGGGGCCGCGACGGCTGTGGTGTCCAGGTGTGCCCGCAGCTGGGAGTCCCGGGGCCGGCGTGGTTTGTGCGGGCGCATCCTCGCTGGCGCCGGTGACCCTGAACCTGAGGTACCCAGGTACTAGGCAGGCGTCCTCTACCCTGTACTTTGCGTGTGCGCTGCCTGTTGGGGAAAGACAAACCGACTCTGTGGTTACCGCTGCCCGATCAGGGTTGGGGTGACCAGTGGTTTGGGGGAGAGCCTTTAAATTGGCCTCTGGCAATCAGTTCAACCCTATGGAGCAGATTTTTGCTATTTTCATCATCTGTAGAAATGGGAATCAAGACAGTGATTAGTGGCTACAGGTAAGGTGAAAGTGTACTCAGAAATTCTGGGCGGAATTAGGTATTTAATTTGCCTACGAACTGAGCGGGGATGGAAGGCTTCTATTACATAAGACAGCACTCCACCTTCAGGTGTTATGGGAGATGCTACTGAAGGTTTTAATGTTTTAAGATTTTTTTTTTTTTATTTATTTATTTGAGAGAGAGAATGAGATAGAGAGAGCATGAGAGGGGGGAGGGTCAGAGGGAGAAGCAGGCTTCCCGCAGAGCAGGGAGCCCGATGCGGGACTCGATCCCGGGACTCCAGGATCATGACCTGAGCCGAAGGCAGTCGCTTAACCAACTGAGCCACCCAGGCGCCCGGTTTTAATGTTTTAATGAACGAAAAATAATCATGTGTGTCTCTCTTGAGAAATCTCAAATGCTGCTGTGTCTTGCTTTGACCACTTTGCAGAGAACGTTCTTATATTTAGCATCAACATAAAAAGGTGTTTGAAGGTTTGACTGGCTCTTTCAAGCCAGGAAGCAGTTTACTTCTCTGAACTGTTCAGGAACAATTTACGTGATAATTTTGTACTTTGGAGATTTTATATCCCAAGTTGAACAGAGATAACTGGAAGAAATGTAAGCATTGCTAATTTGTATATCTAAAAGCAAACTTCAGAAATTGAAGATACTTTCAATGCTGTCTGCATATCTAAATCAGTAATTGTTGCTGTTTGCAGTATTTCAGCAAAAATTATCTTCAGCTATGCAAATGAAGGTGTTAGCCTAAATAATCTAAGCATCCTTTCAACCCCCAAATTTTGATTCTAGATTAAAATGATGTTTGAAAATATTGTACAGTGTAGGGCAGTTACTGAAGGTCATAAAGATGTCATCCATCCTTTATTCTAAACAAAAATGAATCTATGCGGAAAATCTCTGCTTCCTATGAACTTCACATATTAGTGTAATTTTAAAAGAACAAAAATGACTCAGTCTCCAAAGGACATTAGTTTTTAAGTTCCACCCATGGGTGAATAAATACCAGTGAGAGATTGAGGTATTAGAGTTGGAAATGAGCCATGTCCCACCCACCCCTCTGTGTGACCATCCTCTGCCAGCTAGTCATCTCCTTCAGGGACTTTGGCTCCTGGGCTTTTGCTCCCCCTCCTGTCCCAAAGTCCATGTAGGGGATGCTCTCTATTCCCACTTCCTTGACCATCTCAAATCCAGTGACCTCCACCCGCTCTAGCAACTGAGTCCTCTAACTATATTGAAGTCTTGCCCTCGCTCAGAGATGCTCATCTTCTGAAATCAGAAACAGTGTCTCAATGTCTCAATCACAAGTTCCTGCCTTCCGGGTTGCAAACTGGTGCTCCCATTGCAACTCTTCCTCAACACAAGAGACCTCTTTCCCTCCTTCCGGTTTAACAGGTGACTTCATGGCCCACTCTACCTGGAAAGTAGGGGCCACTGAATTGAAGTCTCTCCATGTCCTACCCCATTTCCCTCCTACAAACTTCTCCAAATTTACCCCCTCATCCAAGACATCTTCTTAAGTGCCTGCTGTGTCCAGGCGCTTTACTTGGCTCTGAAGTGTGATAAATACAGCAGATCCTTGCTGTCTTGGAACGGTCATTCTTGTGGGAAGAAACAGATGAAAAGCAAACATAATTATGCTATGATAAAATGAATAGGGTAGAATAATAGAAAAAAATCAAGTTGGGGCAGGGAACTCAGGGAAGATTAGAGAGAAGGCCTCCCTTTGGCACTGCCTAGGGTCTCTCCATGAACTCTTTCCTAATTTAACAGTATTTTTAGAATGCCATCATCTTCCTTGTCCCTGCACCCCCACCTCCTCTCTAGTGACCACTGTGTCTCCCGGGCTTCTCAAATGAGTTAACATTTCCCCCATTGTCTGCTTTCTTCTCAGCTCCTTGTGAGCTGGCCAGAGGCTCCGCCAAATAGGAGAAGACCCCACAATTCCTGAACAGTGATCCTGCACATTCTCTCTAGACTTCCCTGTAGCATTGGATATGGACCTTTCCTTCCTTTTGGATACTTTTCCTTTCTTCCCTAGTTGCCGTGTCCCCCTGGTTTTCCCTCTGCCTCCATTGCCTCTCCACTACCTCCTGGGGTTACCCAGGGCTCTGTCCTGATCTCTGTTCTGCTTTATACAGAGTCATTGGGTGAAGCACATTCCCCAAGCCTCAGCTATCTCCAATACAAAGTAAGTCCCAGATTGGTGTCTCCAGCTAGTTACCTACAGTCCAGTGGGCTTATCCATCCAGCCTCGTAGGCAAACAACCCACAGTGAGTCCAAGACTGACTGATTTTAGTTCTCACCATCCACCCCAGACCCATTCCATCATTGGCCAAAATTTGCTTTGCTTTTTTTTTGGTGGCGGCTCTGCCAGTCACCAGGATATTAAAGCAGAAACCTTCTGGAAAGGCTAGACTCCTTCAGCACTCCCCGCATGCAGTCACCAAATCCTGTTGCTTCTCCATGCTGTGAAATCACCTAACCCTCTGCTCTAGTCACAGTGGCCCGGCCCTGCTTCAGAGGCCAGAACCGGCAAAATGGTGGCCAGCGTGCCATTTCCAGTTGGCAGATGTGTTGTTGGCCTGAACAAAGTATACAAAAATTGAGTTAATATTAGAAATATTAAAATGCCACTTGCATTTATAGCTTCTCTTAAAAATCAGAAGACCTGGAACACGAGGCCTCCAGTCCCATGTCGCAACACTTGGCTCGTGTGGAATTTCCAGCACCCAAGTATGCTGGTGGTCGCTTGCTTCTTGGTTCTCCCTGGACCCGTGGTCTTCATTTACGGTCTCCTGGCTCCCACGGGCTCCTGAGTTAGCACCCATAGGCCGGGGAGGCCAGCGGCAGCCTGTGAATCCCTGGTGCCAGGAGGTTACAGCCTCCTGCCAGATTTCTCACATCCTAGCATTGCACCCCTTTGAACTGTCTCCCACATCAGTGCTGGGGTGACTCTCCTCGGTTCCTCCAAATCCAAATCTGCTGGTGTCCCTCCTGATAGCCACCCTGCTTCCCTCTTGCCTTTGGGGCAAACCCTGACCCTGTTGTATCACGGGTTAGGCAGCTCCAGTGGAGAGGTAAGCTATTGTCTTTATGAGGTGCTGTCCCTCAGTTTCTCAACACACCTTTGAACTTCTGTAAGGAGAGTGGGGTATACATAATTCCAGTGTTACCTCACCTGTCGAGATGCAGTCTCTGCTGTTTAGAAACCCTTTCCACCGACCTCACCACCTTCCTGCTTCCTCACAACCGCCTTGGGCGCAGATGGGACAGGGTGGATTCCACAGTAGGGGAGACTGTAAATACAGAGGCAGGGGCTGCCCCAGGAGCCCTCAGCCCTTGGAACATGGCAGGCTCCGTTTAACCCCTGGTGCCCAGAGTCCTATGGCGTGCTCCCGAGGTCATTCTCTGGACCCTCGTGTTGCAGAACTCCTCTGCATTCAGCCAGGGAACTTGCCGCGGTGCTCCACCATCTTCCCAGCAACCTCTCGGGCTGCTGGCCCTTTGCAGTGACCTGACGAAGTCTACATTTTCTTCCAGTCCTTCCACCTCCCCGCCTCGTGCCCTTCCCCAAACTTTATTTTCTTGCAAAACTGAACTTCCTGCAGACTCCTCACACTGTGGTGCTGCCATGCCTCTTTGCCTGTGCTCCTACTGGACCTCGGCCTAGAATTCTCTTTCTCCATCCTCTGCGTTCATTGTCTGGCTCACTTCCCCCTTTCCGAGACTCGGGTCCTGTATCATCTGTTCCACAAAGTCTTTTCTGAAAACCACTACCCCCAGCCCTCCCTGGCACGTGTGCGCACACGTGTACGCTCCGCCCCGTGGAGGCCTCCCCGATGGGAGGTACTGCGTTGTAGCTAAGTGCTTTCCCCACTAGGCTCTAAGTGCAGTGAAGACGGACCTGTGTTTTAGCTTCATTTGCACTCACCATGGTGCATGATCCAAGGGCATTTAATGGATATCTGAACTGAACCATATTTCTATTTTTCATAAGTTTACTCCAGACTTTATGAAGGAGTGCTTATCTTTTGGGCTTGGAGGGGAGCTTCTCCACCCCCCCCCCCCCCCCCCCCCCCCGCCACCAGGACCTCCACTCCTGTTTTGGTACTTCTGCATTAAGTATATATATTTTCACAGCAAAAAAAATTTTTAAAAATTTAAAAATTAAAATCTTTTTGATCAATCGTGTCTTTTGAGATAGAACATTACTTAGAAAAAAGCAGAAGTCTAACCCAGAAGTACTTCTGTCCCTATATTCACTTCAGTTACCCTCATCTGAACCTCTTTTGGCTTGGTTCTGTCTTCCTTGAGATCCACTGGCTGGGCTGTGCCCTATTTTGTGGTTTGTACAAGGTAGGAGAATTCTCTCTGGCTTCCGTTAACCTTTTCAGTGATGGTGATGCGTGCCTTCTTGCTGACTTTTTTTTTTTTTTTTTTTTTTTTTGCGTCGGTAGTTTTTTGGCTAATATCTTCAGTCAAGTTTGATGGAAAGAGTCCTGTGTTGAGAGAGAGTCTGGGCTGTGCTGCCAATGATTTGTATAGTTAATCATCTAGAACTCAATGTTTTATCTATACAATGGGTGTGATGAAATCAAAGATGTCATTAAAAAAAAAAACAAAACAAAACCTGGGGCGCCTGGGTGACTCAGTCGGTTAAGCATCTGACTCTTGATTTCAGCTCAGGTCATGACCTCAGGGTCGTGAGATCGAGCCCTGCATTGGGCTCCACGCTCAGTGGGGAGTCTGCTTGTCCCTCTCCCTTTGCTCCTCCTTCTACCCCTCTCTCTCTCTCAAAAAAATAAATAAAATTTAAAAAAAACAAAAAAACCTAAAACTTCCTGACTTACTTTCCCTTTTGGTCCAGCTTTCTCATCAAGATCAGATCTAGATGAAATTTTTTCTTAAATGCATTATTTAATGTTTATCTACATGAAATTCTTATCCCTCTCTTTCTCTCTCTTTTTAAATCTATGAAATCACTCAGCTTGGCTCTTTAGTACTCAGAAATAGCATTGAGGGCCAACATGAAGATTTAGTTTGTATCCCCACTTAAAGGCATTTATAAAAAATGTTAAATAAATTGGGTCCCCTATACTTGATCTTCTTTGTAAACCACTGTCTCTACCCATGAATGTGCCTGTCTTCTCTTTCCCAAACCATCGTTCCTCATGAGAAGATTGTATGTCTGATCTGAAAGTCAAAGTTGGGTTAAAAAAAAAAATTACCCTTAGGTATGGAGTAGATTCAAATGCAGTAAACTACATCTTCAGGTTATTTCTTATCTTTTAAGTTCACAGTTCATCTAAGAGCACTGAAAGAGTAGTAGGATTTTATTTCTCTTTTGAGAAATGCTGCCTTTCACCCAACAGGGCGAGTCTATTTACACAGTCAATGATTCTCCCCTTATTCTGCTGTTAGGTTTCTAGGTCTGGATGTAAGCCCAGTCCAGAGAAGTTGGCATTCCTTCTGGGGCTCTTTTTTGTGCGTGGGGATGTACACTGAGCCTAAGCAATCCTCTCTTTGCAATTCCATTCCTGCATTTGGACAAACATGTCCCCTATTTCATCCTTGAATTCCTTCAAAGGTTGGGGTAGACACCCCAGTTCAAGGTCAGCCCAGGAACACCTCATGCTCTTGCTTCAGGTTGACTGTAGATGTTGCTCTTTGCTTCAGAAGGGATAATTCCAGAATTGGAACCCACTGTGCCTTTCTATTTTATTAGTTAATTCTTGGGAGAAAGATAATGTGGAGGAGATTTTAATATAAAAGGGAAAAAACCCTATGAAAAGGCAGAAAGGATTTCTTGTAGCGACTGCATATCTTGGTAAATGTACTTTTTTGTTTTGTTGTTGTAATGCCCTCCCCCACTTGCTGCAGCGAGAACTCTGGTAACCTGGGGAATTTCTCTTAAGAGCATACCAAAAATAGCATCAGCGCTTTCTCCCCCCACTTTCATTTCTATTTAGTGCCAACTAATATAGCTACAGAGAAAATAACCACTTGTTTTTGCCTAAGTTTTTATGGACCAAATCTTGAAGGTGGGTGTAGGTATGTGAGAGAGTTTAACACCACATATGAAGCCCACTTGAAAATGACTAAGGTGACTGCAAATGAAAATAAATTTTTCTTCCTTTCTTTTGAGAAAATGCCCTATAAATAATGGCAGTGCTTGCCTCTTCTACTAAATTTATTTTTCATTCTTGAAATAAGGAATCTGCTTAGGAAGAAACGATCTTGAGGGTTTGGTCACTGTTCAGATTATATGAGCTATTAACTACTGCATTATCTTTTGGTTACAAGTGCAGAAACCCAAGTCAGGGCTTAGTGATGCAAAAAGATGGGGTGCAAGGGCCGACCTAGTGGCTTACATTGCAGGCCCTGAGATGGGGGGGGTGCCTCTGGTGCAGGAGGTGACTGATACCAGAGACTCAGGGCTTTAGGGCTCTCTTCTCTCCCTCTGTGTCTCTTTGCAGGTGGTCTTTATCCTCTCAGGGACCAGCCTAATGACCCAAGAGGGAAGAGGGGCTTCCTGCCAGTTCCAGTTGGAAAAATCCTAGGGAGGCACTCTGATTGGCTCAGTTTGGGTCATGTGCCTTTCCCTGGACCAATGGCTGTGGTGAGGGGAATGGGGTACTGTGATTGGCCAAAGTCTGAGTCACATATTCAAACCTGTGGTCGGGAGGGGAAAGAGTATTGAGAGGGGTGTGCTGGACAGGCAAGTTACCCCAACTGCCATTAGTATTTGTTTTCAGTTGACAGAGGCTCTCTCTTGTCTCCTGGAGCCTCATCCCTGTCTGTAGGACAGATAGTAGCATCCTCCACTCGCTCAGTTGGGAAAGAGGAGTGTGCAGCAGCTGAAGTATCCATGGTCCTACATACAGCCTGTATGTGTCAATGCCAGAGCCTGAACCCAGGTGTGTAAATGTGCGAACTGTGGGCTGATGCCGTGAATTTTCAAAGATTTATAGCTCATCAATATTTATAACTTTTGAAAAATAAGTTCTTGTCAAATAACACGCCTCCTTTCAGAAGACCATCTTCTCAGTTGGATGCTTGATATCCTTCAGTACCACAACCAAAACTCACGGAAAGAGGCTAATATTTTTGCCTTCTGTTGGAAGTAAGCTTTTTAGACCTGTTGCTGCCCCACACCCCCGTCCAGTTTATTCCTTAGACACTTGTTTTTTGTTTTTTTTTTTCTTTCCTAGGAGTCGAACTCTAAAATTAGTACTGACCTTTGGACTGAAAAGGTAGAGTGCATTTATCCAGAGTTGAGGGAATAGCTTAGGCTGAGCTGGATAAAAGTCAACATAATCAAACAAGGACTGTGACATGACTTTTAAAAGATGCCTAATTGAGGGGCACCTGGGTGGCTCAGCTGGTTGAGTGGCCAACTCTTGATTTTGGCTCAGGTCATGATCTCAGTCCTGGGATCGAGCCCCGCATGAGGCTCCTTGCTCAGAGTGGAATCTGCTTGAGGATCCTCTATCCCTCTCCCTCTGCCCCCCACCCCACTTGTGCTCATGCATGCTCTCTCAAATAAATAAATAAATCTTAAAAAAAAAATACCTGATTGAACTTCACAAATGTGTGGAGACTTAGTTTAGAACATTGTTTGAGATATAACTTTTGTTTTTATAGATTTTTATTTGAGAGAGAGAGAGAGAAAGAGTGTGTGCACACACGTGCATGAGAGGGGGATGAGAGGCAGAGGGAGAGAGAGAGAGAGAGAGAATCTTAAGCAGGCTCCATGCCCAGTGCATTAGGCTCAATCTCATGACCCTGAGATCATGACCTGGGCCGAAATCAAGAGTTGGGCGCCTAACCAACTGAGCTACCCAGGCACCCCTTATAGTTTTTTTTTAAATAGTTACCTATTTTTTCAAAATTTGTCCTGTCTAAATGGTGTGCTTTCCCCTCCCCTCCCCTGTCCCCCTCCTCTCCTTCCTTAATACAGTGTAGTACTTAAGAGTATGGAAGGTTTGGAGGCCAATAGACTGGTCTGAATCTAGATTCTGTCAGTTACTAGCTCGAGATCAGGAGGCCATAGATGATTTACTAAACTTCTCCAAGCCTCAGTTTCTTCATTTGTGAGTTGGACATGAAGGTAACTGTGGTTTAAGTTTGGGAGGATGAGGTGGAGTATATACTTTAGGTGCTGAGCACAGGGGCTAGAATGGAGCTGCCTTCCAGGACATGACATGGCGGTAGGATTCTGTTTGTCACCGTAGTCCAGGTAAGCATTTCTCTCCTCCAGGACTCATATTTTCATTGTGTCTTTGATCTGGTGAATGAGGGACTTGCTCTGTGTGTTCCCATGCTTGGTTTCCAGACCTGTAACACCCTCGGTAGGCAGTACTCCCAGTGATCAGCTCCCTGGTCATCTGTCCTTTCCCCAGGCTTCTAGCTCTTCTAATATTGGCTGTGGAGCAAAGGATGGTCAGTGCGGGGAAATAAACTCCCTCTCACACCTGTGTGAGGAAATGTAAACAGCTGTGGTACCAGGAGGTCTTTCTCGGGGCACATTGCAGGCTAGCCCTGTCAGGTTGGGTGCTTTATATATATATATGTTAATTATGAAGAATTAATAAATGTCTCTGCAGCAGAAAAATAATCTGTTTGGTTTAATATTTGGGTCTTTGCAAATGTGGTACCCAGAGTCTTCTCTTTTTGTTCTTGTTTTTCAGACTGTGAAAAAGTCCTGTATCCAGTGATATCCACTGATATCCAAATACCCAGAAATAATCATTTTGAACACATACTGAATAGATTTTAAACACACAGTCCTTTAATAATGACTTGATTCCCTCAATATGCAGAAGATTTTCTATGAATGTTGGACTAGCCTCAGCAAACCTTCCCGGATAGGAAATGTATCTTCTGCTGCCATTAGTAGGAGATTTTAGGATTTTACTGGCAAATAGCCACTTGGGATTTTACGCAGCACTCAGTGTATGTCCACACCTGAATTGTTGCTCGGTGTATGTCCACACCTGAATTGTTGCTCGGACAATGGGATGCAAGGTGCCAGGGAGATTGATACTGTGTGACAACTTAATTATAAGGAGAGCTTCCTTTCCCTAAAGGTGTGGATATTCTCTTTGAAATTAATTCACAGACTCATATCATCTTATGCCAAACCTGTGTTCATTTCTTAATGACACTTAATTAAAATAGCAATTTAGAGGATTGGCCAGAGATGCCAAAGTATGCATAGTCAACCTGTCCTTGTGCAGCACGGTGGTAAATCATGAGTATCAAAGTGCTAATCATACTCAACGGTGAATTAATTCAGCAAGTACTGAACACATAGTTGTTTCCATGCATGTATGTTACTCATTAGCCTACAATTTCTTTTAGGTAGGGTAAGTATGTAGTTTTTACATGTACAATGGCAAAATCATGCTTTTTGTCTTTCTCTCTACCTTGTGTTGTGGTTCTTTGTGTTTTATCTCCCCTGTTAGGAACCCTCGAGGATTTTTTTGGTTTATCTTATCCTCCTGGGTTACCTGATGCCGAGGAGCCCAAAAGGGAAGTAGGAAATGAAAGAGCGTGGATCTTCAGTGTGTCAAGTACTGTTAGGCACATTTTATACATGATCTTATTGAATCTCAACCACCCTTGGAAGGTTGAAATTAGTCCTAGCTGGCAGGCGAGAAAACGGAGATTGGGGTGTGTGGAGCACCCTGCTGAGAATCTCACCCATGAGATGGATATTCACTCAAAGTCTGCGTGTCTCCGCAGTGGAGATCTTTCATCCTAAAACATTGTTTTCAGGGAGTGACTGAAACTAGACAGTGGTGTCTGGGCAACAGCACAGGGCCTCACACATGAGAGGTCAGAGCATGCTGGACAGGGTGAACTTGGGAATCAGATGAACCTGGGTTTAAGCCCCAGCTCTGCAGTTAGTCGTTTGATGTCCACAAAATACTTTCCTCTCTGGGCTTCATTTCCAGAGCTGGAGAATGGAGCTTATGAGGATATTCCCTTCTTTGTAGAGAAAGCTAGCAGTGTTGCTGATTCACAGACAGGGAGATAGCAAATAGTGACGTAAATCATTTGGCAAGGTCAGGGCTAAGGCAGGTTGAGCACTCGGGTCTCTGCTCCTGTCCCTTGTCACCTCTCCAATCACCAAGTCTGGGTACAGCAGCCAGAACTGCCATCACCTATCATCTGCCCTTGATTAGCCCCCAGAGCACCCCGCTGACTTGGGGACACTCACCATCCATCCCTTAGAGCCACTTGGTGGATTCATGTCTCCTCTTCTCTGTGTTGTTCACCCCCATCTTCTTGAAGAGGATTATTCCCAGAGAGTAAAGAGATTCCCCAAGACTTATTCCTGATGCATCTGCCCCACACAAGACTTCAAAAGTGGCAGCCCTATTGTGTTTGGGTGCATTTGGTTTAAGAATTAGCTTTTCAGCCAGACACTCTGAGGGACCTAGAACTCTCCACAACACAGGTTGACCTTTGAGGATCTCATATGTTTCGATTAGAAAGGGCATATCTGTGATACTTTAACAATCCAAGATGAACAATTTCACAGATCGGTGACCCTTTAACAGTTCAAGAACCATGGTACACTGTCGTGGGCGGACGCAACAAGGGGGTACATTTTCTGTAGAGGATTTCAGTGCAGTGGTAAAAATACCTCAAAATTGGTTAGCTTTTTATTATCATCAGGTACCATGGTGATCAACTCTTCTTCCCCTGGAGCAGACCCATCAGCCTGACTGACCCCCAGTACTGCACTAGGTCAGTAATAGTTCACTGCCAAAATGAGTGCTTTGCATGAGATGTCTGGGAGGCCAGACCGGAGGGGTTAGTGTGGGCTCAGTCACTGGGAAGGCTGCACAGAAGCCCTCTCCCTTCCCTCTTTGTAGGGAGGGACTTCAGGAGAGCAAGCAGTGTGTGATCCCGATGACTAGTCTAGTCGTGGTGCCAACGTAAGTCATGGGCTGTGGAAGCTCTTTACGTGCATGGCCCCCCTGCATTCTCTTGACAGCCTTGAAAGGCTGGTGGCCCAAGGTGGTTCTGTAGATGAGGAACCCGGAGGCTCCATGAGATTCGGGAATGAGGGCAAGTGATGGATAGTCTCCGGGTCTCTGTCTCCTTCTGCATGAAATAAAGGTAGGAATGCCCAGCTTTCCAGGAAGCTAGGAGGCTCAGCAGTGCTAATGCTAAAGCCCTTTACTCAGAGAAGGTTCTTAAATATCAGTTACTACCAACGGTTGTGCACGGGAGAGGTAAGTCTATGCACAATGTGAAATATTGTCAAGTAGCTGATAAACGCAAATGTCTAGATAGCCCTCGTGGGTAATGCAGTCCTTATTTTTTTTCTTTTGCATTATTCTCCACAAAACCTTTTCTGCTCTAAATTTTGTCGATTGCTACTTACTGATTTGTAATAATAATAAGAGTTGGCCCATTTAGTCTTTCAAGTGCTCTCCATGAGTAAATACAAGGAGGTAACCCCTTCATGGAGGAGAGATCAGTTCTCTTAAAAAAAAAAAGAAAGAAAGAAAAGAATGTTAGTGGGCAACTTCGAAAAGGTGTGAAGCCTTACAGCTTTTCCTTTCATTGAATGCTCATGAGTACAAGACACTGGAGAATATAAAACTGCATCAAGGCTTGGTCTCTTCCTGGTCAGGCATGCAAGGCAAAAGTAGTGCAAAGTGATGCCTTAATAAGTTATTAAGAGGCACCAAAATGTATAATTTTTCTCTGTGAAAAAAGTGTTTTCTAATTTGAAAACTGTGTGCGTGACTACGAAAGGAAAAATTTCCCCAGGATCATTCCTCAGGGAAATTGGGGGTTGCTATATATTAGGGTCCTTTCAAAATCTCCCATTTGCAAAGATCATGATAAGTTCATTAGTCAGAGTTCACCAAAAGCCCTGGATGGATGAGACTTATGAGTGAGTCTTGCAAACAAAGGGAGAAGGGCACATAAGCCTGCCATCCCCTTAATCAGTATTTATTCTGAATGTTCATAGAGGTTGCACTGTACAAGAGGGTTTTTTAAAAAAAAAAAAAAGGCACAGAATTAGAATACAGATTTAGTAATTATTCCTGACGTCATGACTTCACAATTGCCAAATTTTAAATGCTGTGTTCATTAAGATAATGCTGATTGCTATAATAAATAAACCCAACTATGTACCATCTCACAAACTTCCATTTGCATAATGCCCAAAATGGGCACGTCTGTTCCAAACCTGGTGATTCAGGGAGCCAGCCTCTTTCCATCTTCCGGCTCCACTTGATTTAGCAGGCAGTTTCCAAGGTCATGATGCTTGTCAGCATCAAGCTGGTGGAAGCAGAAAGATCACAGAGGTTTGCATATGGCAGCTCTTGATGGGCCAGGTCTAAGAGTGGCATACATCACTCCTGTTCCCATTTTATTGAACACGTTTCAGTCTCATGGACACTCCCACGTACAACAGAGGCTAGGAAGTGTAGCCCTAGCTCTGTGTTTGGGGAGGAGAAGGAATGGGTTTGCTGAGATAGCTACTCTCTGTTAAATGAAGTTTCATGAAGACTATAAGGCACTTTAAAAAGTCACACAGTAACATGCCGTGGCGATCATGTATATATTTTCTTCTATGAAGGCAACTGTCTCGATGGCCTATGAAGGACTTCGTATGGCTTTGGAGAGATTTTTCAGTGACAGTGTGGCACATAGATTTGAAAAGTGCTGTATCATAGGCAACTTGGACAAAAAGATGATGTGCTTGGGAAAGTTGTTAGACAACTTGGAGTGATGACAGGCTTGGAGAAGATGTCTGGGAAACCTCTGAGTTAAATTGCTTCATGGAAGGGGAGAATGGAAAGAAAAGTACCATTTCTAAATCATAATATATGTGATTTCACATGTTCATCATGAAGTTTATTTAGTCAGGTTGACCAAAACTTGGGTGGGCAGGAGCGGGAGGTGTTGGGGATCTTCTCGTTGGGAAAAAGAGGAAGTCCATCTTAAATGGGAGAGAACCATCTACTCCAGCACATTGGGTAATTAGAACTTAATCAAAGAAATAAAGACTTTCACCCTACAAGACGGAGTGTCTTTCCAGTGTGGGAGAGGGTCGTCAGATACACTGGGAACACCAACACTGGGAAAGACGAAAGCTGGGGAATGGGATCAATGCCAATGCTGAGTTCTGACTGAGGAAACGAAAGGACCAGGGATTGGACAAGGAAGAGGCAGGTGACAGGAGCAGCTCTGCCCTCTCTGGGAGAAGCCTCTGGCAGCATCTGACTTGTGGGCATATCCGTATGGTTTCTTGCTGTGTGATGTGGGCAGATTAGTCAGTCTCCCTGCATCTCTGTTACCTCAGCTGTATCCGGAGGGGCTCATGTGAGATTCAATGAGATGACATGTTCACAGGGCTGTGAACGCAGTAGGAGCTCTATAAATGCCCTTCCCTCAACGCATCTCCTGTGCAGCTACTCCCCAGCTCCATTGTTAGTGAACATCGTCTCTGTAGCTGGCTATGAGAAATTGGAGAGATGGTTCTCCCCTATAAAATGTGACTTGATGCTGAAAAGAAGCTCAGCTCCTCCATCCCTAGAGATTCCTCCATGCAATCAATATCTTACAGCAGAGGTTAGACAGAAATAAAGAGAACTTTCATTAAGTCATCGATTTTTAATTCCAGAATTCCTTATTCTTCTGCCTTTGCACCAGATGTGGGGAAGTAAAAAGCTGGTCTTGTGAGGAAAAGCTGTGTGGTGCCTAAGAGTAGTCACATCGTTGTCCAGGATGGTGTCTTATGTGATCCTCTTAGCAACCTTCTGACGTATGGGATGGGAGAGGAGGGTTATCATTGATTTTATAGATGAAGAAACTGAGTCACAGTTTGTGCAATTTGTCCGAAGCAATTTGTCTGATGCAGGCAGGCCCGGGACTAGTCTATAGGCCTATCCCACAATTGTGTTAACGTGGACACAGGTTTCTTCTGTGAAATAGCTGAACACGCCCCCTCCCCGCCCCCCAGATTCCCTTCAGAAGCCATGAGCAAGATGCTCAGCAAGAGAAATAAAGTCAGGCTAAAGGAAGAACCTCGGTACTTGGGTAGCTAAAGCCAAGTTTGGAATCATGCTTCCCATTACTTCAGATGGTTTCTGAGCTTTGCAGAACTTTGCTGGTTTGATGGTTGCTGGCTGGAAATAAACACGAAAATATAGAGGGTCATCTTTTAAAATATTACTTTGGGATTTTGTTTGTTTACAAACTCTTTGTACTGAAAGAAGTGAGCAGAGGATCAGAGATCACAGCAGAGGAGCCTTTCTTAAAGTTATTGACTATTTTATCTTCTCCATCCCTCATTCCCTCTTCCTACTTCAGAAGTATTTCTAGATCTTTTGCCTATAGATAGATACATGTGTATTTATTTCAGAAGATGTCTGCCTCATATAATTTCCCTCCAGAAGTTAAAATGAGGGGACCAGGGAACCATTCCCTGTTATACCCATTCCCAACCTCCTCTGCATGACTATTTCACTTGTAATAAATACCGAAAACTCACACTGAGAAATTCAGATCGGGTTAGCCTGTTTGGGTCTCCCAAGCCAAGACTGGGTAAAGAGGGGGCTTAGTCACCAGAACTGGACGGGAAACTGAGGAAGAAGAGAGGAAAGTGTGCCCAGGTGTCATAGGATCACTTTCTGGAGGCTGCCAAACTTAACGTCAAAGCAGCCCTATGGCCATCTAATGAAAAATGGAATGTAATGGCTCTGTATCCACAACTGAATCCAGTTTTAATACAATATCATTAATCTATTTAGAGGGAGGATAGGAAAGATGCTGCCTGTCCATTTGCCCTGAGCCTTTCATTCCTGATCTGTGTCCGTGAACCTACCAGGAGATGGAGGCATATCAGGAGGCTGATGGAGCCATACTGCTCTCTTCCTTCCCCGGCTCCTCAACACAAGTTCAGCCCTATCCTGCCTTCGTCTTGTTTGCCTGGAAAATAAAAGATCATAAATAAGTACCCAGTGGTGCCAAAGGGAGAAGCAAAACACAGGATGGATCACTGAATGTTGTTGTATTTTATTTCCATGATGTCGGAGAAGCTGACTTCTCAGGTGGGCTCCCCTTAGATGGCATCCCTTAAGGGGTTGCACAGCACGCAGCACCAAAGAAAAACTCAGATTCCATCAGGAGTCCCAGGAATGTTGCAGAGCAGAGAGGCTCACAATTACCACACTTGTAAGAGATGGAAGAATGAGAAGATGGTCCGTTAGCCAATTAACCTACTCCCCACTCTAACAAAACCTTCATAGGAAATCCACTTGCCATAGGAAGGTTCTTTGATAAGTATCTCACAAAAGCACACTGGACAGTCGGTGGGCCAAGTTCTAGAACTCAATCTGGGTCAGTTCCAGATGGCCTGTGAAGAAGTTCCTAGTCCATGAGCCCTGGAGGCTAAGTATTGTCAGCACAGTTCCACACGGTAGATGCCTTCATTCTCAAGTGGTGGGGGCTGTCTGTGTCTTAATTACAGATAATATAAGACATTAGCCCTTGGTGACAGGTTATTAAAAGAGATCATTTTTTAGTCCTTTCATTCTATCTAAATTCTATTTCTTAATTTGTAGAACAAAAGCTAGGGGTTAAAGATTTGCATACCTGAGGAACAACACTAATTTGTGAGTGGTACCATCATTTATTGAATAAATATATATTGAGTGTCCATTGTTGCTTTAAATTCCGATGCTTTTAATTCTTTGCTAGTTTGGTTATCACTTGTCAGTTGCCGCCATTGCTGGTCACTCTTGTCTTGAGAGGGGACATTATGGCTGCTTTTCTGGTTTTCATCTCTTCTGACTAATTTTCTGTATAGCGAGATACTAATGGTCATATGCAATACAGTTGCATGTAAAGTAAAGGCTAACTGACACTTTTCTCATTTGCTTGGAACTCTTTTAACACTACGTATCAGGTCCACTTGGCTTCTGAGTCCCTTAAGTACTTCTGTCTCCAGTTCACCCATAGCTCTCGAGGTCAGGCTGTGTTTTCCCTTCATTTTGTCATGTCTACCCTTGTGCATTACTCAGGGCACAGGACCAAGGGAACTATTTTGTTGACTGAGAAAGCACAAGAGTATTTTTGCAGCCTCTAAAGCTCTGTTAGAAATGGAAAATGATTGTGAATTTTGCAGCTCCCTTTCCCCAGGCCCCAAGAGTCTGGGCACTCCTTCTTTGGTACCTGTTACTTTGACAGCCCCTTTCTTTATGGCCACATACTCTGCCAGCCACCATTTGATCAACCATCGAGAATATCGAAGCATCTTTTCGCACTCCAGGACAGTGCTGTAGGCACTGAAGAGATCACAGTTTGGATTCCTGAGTGAAGGATGTTACACACAGTCCCTTGCTCCTGGCAGGCATCTTGCTGCTGTTTTGGGAATTTTGTCTGGGATGCAGAGATTTGAACCTGTCAAGTCTGAGACTGTTTGTTTTCTCAGGAAATGCGGCCCTATTAAAGCCGTTGTTTTAAAAGTCTCTGGGAGCATTAAAATCCTGTCATCAATTAGTAGTGTGAAAATTTAGAAGTGGCTGGGCCTTCAGGCAAGCAATATTGACTTAAATGTGTAGGGCACCTTAAGACAGCTCTTGATTGTACATTTTAAAATAGGGAATGCAAATTGAAATTCCTCCTGGGTGCTTTAAATCATGCATTATATGTGCAGTATTTTCAATTAGCTGCAGAAAAAATATGTTCCGTGTGACTCTATTTTTACAGCTGGGAATTGCTCTGAGAACACAATTGACTATTTCATACATGTGAGATTTATTTAAATGACTCATGGGGCATTTGCAGCTTAACCAATAATTGAAAATATTGTTGCAATGTGGCAGGTAAAACTAGGATGTCATTTTGCATTCCTGGAGAGGTGCTCCAAGCTCAGTAGCATTACATTAGTCAAAAGGGTGGGCAATGGACAGGGAGTCCGTGCAGTATTGAGATTCAGTCCTTCACATTTCATTCCTGGGCTGTGCCACACCACAAAAAGACCAAGGATGCTTGACTGTCAGAGGGTTCTGTGGGTTGTGCACTCATGAAAGACCCCAAGCATGAAGGCGTTGTCTTGTTTCTCTTGTTTCTCTCTCCTGTTTTCACGTACCAGATACAGACAAAAGATCACGTCAGACGTGGGGAACCCCATCCTTCCCCCAACTCTTCTCTTACCTCCCATTCCTTTCCCACCATGCTTTGCCAGCCATTTCATATCAGACATCACCTATAGTACTGATGCAGAAATCTAAGTTGACTCTCAGGATGGACCGACCAGCCTCTCCGTGGTCATTCATAAATGTTACTGGGGATTTGGAATGCATGTTCTCACTGAAATGATGTTGTAAATGGTGGTTAGATCATTATTAAAATGCATTGTTGCTCAATGTGATTTAAAATATGGGTTAATTCGGTATTTTATGGTCAGCATTAAAGTCCTAACCACCAATTTTTAATTTTTCTCTGGGATCAGTGGTTCTCAACCAGGGTGATCGATCCTCCCTTTCACCCCAGGGACATCTGTCGGTGTCTCCAGATGTTTGTCAATGTCTTGGAACATTTGGTTGTTGCAATTGGGTGGGGGGTGCTACTAACATATAATGGGTAGAGGCCAGGGATGCTGCTTACCATCCTGCAGTACACAGGACAGTTCCTCCCAACAAGGAATTATCCAGCTTAAAATGTAAATAGTACCCAAGTTGTGAAGCCTTGCTCTAGAACTTCTTAAAAAAAAAAAAAAAAAAAAAGACTTCCCCAAATACTTCAGAATACAACCTGCTTTTAAGATGGTGGTTTCTGTAATTGACATTAGTACATGAGGGGAGTTAAGGTCATAGTTGAAAACCTGGCTTTTTCATCAATGCCTTGACATATTGAGCACCTCAGTGTCCCCATGTACTATGTTGGATGCTGGGGAAGAGTGGTGAACAGGACAGACAGGGGCCTCCCCTCACTCACAGGCACAAAGAGAAGGGGAGATGGCAAGTTTTCCAGTCACGGGGAGCATGAGCATGGAGGCCTGAGGCTGGAAAGAGCCTGGCAGCTCCCGTGAACTGCTAAGAGGAAAGTGTCTCTCTAGAAGGAAGCCAAATCCAGACAAGGCAGGTCAACTCATAGGCTGTGGGAGGGAATTTCATTTCATCCTAAGAATTAGGGATGCCATGAGAGGGTTTAACGCTGGTCTTGGTGCCGAGGGTCGTGGTCAGCCTTCCTGGTCAGCAAGGTCACTGGGATAGTACAGACAGTGAGTTGGATATAAGAGACTACTGTTCTATTCCAGGAATGCTGGTGGCTTGACTGGGGGCAAAGGAGGTAGAGAGAGTAGACCATTCAGGAACTGTGTCAGAGGTAGAGTGGTAGAGTTTGTTGTTGGGTCAAATGGGGAAGGGAAGGATGAAGGGTGACTCCCACACTTCCAGCTTAGATTCTTGGATGGATAGAGTACCACGCCAATTGGGTTGTAGAACCCGGAAGAACAGCAGGTTTAGGGATGACTATGTACTTTTCCCCTCCATCTTAGAATTTCTATGAAAATGGGTGAGGGGACTTCTATATGTCTTTCTACTTAATTTTTTTTTTAAAAGGAAACTGTTTAAGTCGGCTCTGCTTGCTAAAATGTAAGGTATTTCTCCTGTAGTACCTCTGTTCTCTGCTTACCATCATAATAGGCTTTCCACTGTAGCTCAGAATTGTTTCTAAATGGCTTCTTTGGGAAATCATCAAGCATTTTCTCTATTAGATATTTTTCTGTCTAAGCAAGTAGAACAGAGATGAGAGTCGGCTTACTGTCAGACTTGTACCATTGAGGCTTTTGACCACTAAGGCAAGTCTCATCTGGCTTCACTGCACTAAAACTTTTTTTAATTGTTTTATCTAACCCCACCCTGTTTCAGTTTTAGCTGAACATTTTATCTTGTTCTTGAGCCTGGCAGTCTTGGAAAGAACACAAGCAAGGTCCCCAGAGCCTGAGTCCATTTCCAAAGTCACCCAGTGACCATCAGTCATTTCCTGACCCCATCACCAGGGCCATTTCAGGAGGCTGCATGGACCCTGGCTGCTGCCCCCCCTGGAACACAAGGCCACCTTCCCTGAGGACTTGTGACCAGCTGCCAAGCTCTGATAAAGTCACATACTAGACCTTTGAATTCCTCCTACAGCAAAGAAATGAAGGAAATGGCCCACAACTGAAAAAAGACCACAAGCAAATAGAAAAGACAGCTTTTAAAATTTTGATTTTTAGAAATTAGAATTTGGGGCTATTTTGCAATTGAGAGAACTATGAAGATAGATTGGTGTGCAGCAGGCCTTAAGAGGCTGAGGAGAGACCCAAGGACTCTTGAGGCACCACAATGATGGTAGGAAGTGGCAGTAATGGTGAAGCCGGCTTTGGTTGAGTTCTTAATATCTTCAAGAACTGTCTAAAGAATCTGAGATGTGCTACTCTGTTATACTCTCCGCAACAGCTCATTGGGCAAGACTGCTATTATACATACCCATTTTACAGATGAAGAAACTGAGGCACGGTTATGTGAAGTACTTGTCAAAAGTCATATAGTTAATTGATAATGGAGCTGGGATTTGAACTTGTGTGGTTTGTCTCAGGAGCCTGCAGAGGCCAAGAAGACTAATCAAAGAATTATGAAAAGGCATAATTATGCAAAAACATATTGTTGGCATCTTTTTTTTTTTTAGAATATTGCGTTTTTTCCGCATGCCTATTGGGAAAAGAATTAAAGTAAATTTTAAAAAGATCTGTCTTCAGACGCATTTGTTTGCTGACAAAAATTTTTAGATAAGGTTGTTTTGTTTTTTACTTTTTTTGTTTTACTTTTTTATTTTGAGATAGTTGTAGATTCAGATGCAGTCATAAAAAATGATGCAGCGAGATCCTTGTACCCTTTCCCTAGTTCCCCTAGTGATAACACGTTGCATAACTATACACGACAGTAAATACCACAGCTAGGAAATTGATGCTGGTACAAGCCATCCATCTTACTCAGGTTTCTGCAGGCACTCATTTGTGTGTGTGTGCACTTACTTGTCCTCAGTCTTATCACGTGTAGATTTGTGTGCCCACCACCACAGGGAAGATAGCAAAGAGCTCCACCATAAGGACCCTGCATGTGAGCCCCCCACTCCCAGGCTCCCTGGCTCATGGTACCCTAATATGTTCTCCATCTTTTGTCATTTTAAGAGTATTTTATAAATGGGATCATATGGTATGTAACCCTTTGGGAATCGACTTTTTTCACTCAGCATAATTCCCTTGAGATCCATCCAAATTGCTGAGTCCGTCTACCAGTATGAACTACCAGTAGTTCATTCCTTTTAGGCTGAGTGGTATCCCCTGGTGTGGATGTGCCGCAGTTTCTTTAAGCATCCACCCATTAAAGAACATGTGGCTGTTTCCAATTTGCAGCTATTACAAATAAAGCTGCTGTGTACATTGGTGTATAGGATTTTGTGTGAGCATGAGTTTTCACAAATGTGTAAGATTGCTGGATTATATGATTAAATGGTCTTTAGTTTTGTAAGAAACTGCCAAACCATTTTCCAGAGTTGGCTCTACCATTTTACATACCCACCAGCAGCGTGTGAGTTATCCAGTTTCTCTGCCTCTTCTCCAGCATTTGGCATTATCACTAACTTTTATTTTGCTACTCTGTGTAGTGATGGCCCATGGTGGTTTTAATTGGCATTTCCCTGATGGCAAATGATGTTTGACACCTTTTCATGAGCTTATTGGCCATCTGTATATTCTCTTCAGTGAAATGTTTGTCCATGTCTCTGTCCACTTTCTGCCTGGAGTGTTTGATTTTTCTTTTAATGTTGCATTAATATAGTTCTTTATATATTGTAGATACTAGTCCTTGGTCAGATATGCAGTTTGCAGATATTTTCTCCCAGTGTGTATCTTGTCTTTTCATCATCTTTGTAGAGTCTTAGAGCAAGTATTTTTAATTTTGATGATGTCTGGTTTATCAGTTTTTCCTTTTTTGAGTCATGCTTTTAGTATCAAGTCTAAGAACAAATAAGGTTTTGATTCCTGCCTCTGCTAATGCAGCGGTCTCATTGTTGAGAAAGAAGGCAGTGGGACAGGATGGACATTGGAGTGTGTATGGTTCTTACAGCTCCTGTCTAGTTTGGCCTCTGGTGTGTGTCATGATGAGCTGGTTGTCACGGTTATGGCCCCAGATTTGACGTCGTCTTAGAAACACTTTAAGATAGGGGCAGTCGTTAAGTCGTTTGTGTGTGTGTGGCTCAGTCGTTAAGCGTCTGCCTTCAGCTCAGGTCATGATCTCAGGGTCCTGGGATCGGGCTCCCTGCTCGGCGGGAAGCCTGCTTCTCCCACTCCCACTCCCCCCTGCTTGTGTTCCCTCTTGCTGTCTTTCTCTCTGTCAAATAAATAAAAATCTTTTAAAAAAAAAAGAAACACTGTAAGATGATGATGGTGTGAGAAGAAGGATACTTCCAGAATCTCAGTTTCCCAACCATTTATGATACCTCCTAACACAAGACCTTTTTGCACTTGAGATCTGTCTGGAATACTCCTCCTTGCCCTCCACTGTGTCCCCCTTTGTCCCATCATATCCAGCTCACCCTCCGATGTCCCCCCTATGTGGCCCTTCCTCAGAGCTCCCCCTCAGCTCTGTTGACATTTGGAGCAGACAACTCCTTGTTGTGCAGGGCTCTCCTGAGCCTCGTAGGATGTTGAGCAGCATCTCTGGCCTCTGCCTTCTAGAGGCCAGTAGCACCCTCCCCGACACCCAGTTGTGACAACCAAAAATGTCTGCAGATGTTCCCTGAGGGATGCAGCTGCCCACATTGAGAACCTTGGCTCCGGGCCCTCAGCTCTGGGAGAGTAGGTGCTGAGTCTGTCTTGTCCATGTTCTCACCTTGGCACCGTGCCTGTCACCCTGTTGTCCGTTAATGTTTGTGAACAGTCAGTGGACAAACTGTAGCCACCGTCAAACCCCTCGTTATGTGGCAGCCTTGGGAATCCCACCCTGACTGCAAAAGAACCAAGTTGTGAATTTGAGCCCTAGAAATCTAGAGTCCTCTCTAAACAGATGAATATGGGCTTCCTTGTCCTTCTTCCCGTGGGCTGAAATGAGGATGCCTGAGTCTTCCAGTTCCTGCCTGATTAAAGCCCACATCCTCTCAACACTGCCAGGGCCCTCACAGCCACTAACTCTGGACCTCCTTCTGAGAAAAAGAGGGCATCCCTGCAGGCAGAAGGGGAGCTCCTGCGGGTGGCATTTTTGGGTAATGCGGTGTAGGGCGCTCTCGGAGACCCAATTCAGCGTTCACCTGCTGGGTCTCCTTTTCCACTAAGCTGGGCTCTGCTCCCTTTTCATGGGGGAAGGGAGGAAAAGAGGGGTTTGGGCTCCGTTTGGCTTAGCAAAGCACATAACCAGATGTAATTAGTGCAGAAAGTTCCCAGGGAGTAAGTACAGTGGCTATAAGAGTAATTTAGGGTATGTGTGAGTGACTTAGGCTTTTCTCTCTGTACCTGGTAGTTCTGTTCCCTGAGCCGGAATGATAGAGCTGGCTTTGGCTTAGCAAAAAAAGACTGCCATGGGGGTGGGTGGGGGGAAACCAGGCAGCAGAGGGGAGGACAAAGCCTGCTGATGTCGCCCCGGCTTCCTGCTGCTGCTTCATGCGGAGGCTGTCGGACTCCCAGAGGCTGCGCAGCATTGGGAGGCTGGGGACTCCTCCTCTTCCTGTGGAGGAGTCAGTGCCTGGTGACTCGGTGACTCGGCCTGGTGGAATCGCTTTCCCCGGTGCTCCTGGCTGGAAGCTCAGTGTAACCCGGGCGTCCCCACACCTCCAGCCACACAACTCCTTGACGACAGGCTGGAGGTGAACCTGATTTGATGAGGTGGGCCGACCGCCCAGAGCTTTAGTTACTGGTAACACAAACCTTCCCCCCTGGGATTGGCAGAAGGGAAGCCGCTGGATGCCCTCCTCTTCCACATGGAAACGGCTTGGATGGAGAATCCTAGGGAGAACTACCATGACAGTTGGTGTCCGTGCGGTTGTGGCTGTGACCCGAAACAGTCTTTGACTTCAGGCTGAAGCCTTGGTTCCAAATTAAGGAAAGCCGGTGGTGTCATGGCGTGACAGCATATGGGGGGAGAGTGGGAAGGGGTGCTTTCTTGTGCGCTAGCAAGGTTCTCTCTCACCCTTGGCACTAACGCACGCGGCCAGATAATTCCTTGTGTGGGGTGTTGTCTCGCACATGGTAGGATGTTTAGCGACATCCCTGACCTCAACCACACGATATCAGTAGCACCCCTCCCAGTTGTGACCACCCAAAATGTCTCCAGACATTGCCTAATGCCCCTGGGGGGGGCGGGGGGGGCAGTGTCACCGCCCTCCCAGTGGAGAACCACTGCGTTAGAGAAACAAACCTTCCGTTCAATTCTTGTGCCTCGTAAAACTGTGGTCGCTTGTTTACTCCTAGTATTTGGCGACTTAAGCACAGGACAGAGAGGTAGAAAGAAGGCAGTGTTTCTTGACTTTTTCCTTGGTTGACCCTTTAAACTCCATCACAGGATGCAGCATGACACATTGGCTAAGAGTGTCCATTTTCAGACGTGTCTTCACCCCGTACGATCTGGGCAGGCTATTTAATTTTTCCAGGCTTCCGTTTTTTGTCATCTGTAAAGTATAAATACTAATGCCTACTTAAGTTGAGGACTCAGCTGGATGTTGAATATGTAAAATTCTAGGTAGAGTGTCTGGTGTGTAGTTGACATTCAATGAATGATGGCCATTATTCTTGAGTACTTAAGAATGTGCTCCACAAGTTTTTTGTTTTGTTTTGTCTTGTTTTTTAAGAGAGGAAGGGAGGGAGTGGGGAGGCGGGGTGCAGAGGGAGAGGGAGAGAGAGAACCTCAAGCAGGCTCCGCGCCCAGCTCAGAGCCCAATGCGGGCTCGATCTCACCACCCTGAGGTCATGACCAGAGCTGAAATCAAGAGTTGAACGCTTGACTGACTGAGCCCCCCAGGCGCTGCTGTACTCTACAAGTTTTAAGCAAATTGGGATTTTTTTTTAATTCGCACTAACAGTTGCTGCTGCTTAAAATAGTGATTGGAACAGGTGATTACCACCGAACTACAATGTGTTTCATAAATACTGAGTTCCTGCTATATGCCAGGTACTATGGTAAATGCAGGGAATAAAAAAATTAATCAACTGTAATCCCTGCCTTTAAATATCTAATAGGTAGATGTAGCTATATAAATGTGTCAACTCATGTTCATCAAAATAGAGCCATCACTTACTGAAAAAAAACTCACCATGAAGTGGTCTGTGGGTTGGAATGGGATGTGACATGCATCTGAATGTATATAAAGGGATCTCACTATATTTCTTAACTCTTTCTCCTTTTCCAATAACTACCATTTTTAATTCAGGTTTGTATGATCCTGTGACTTAACCACTGTTCTTGTGCCCTGTAGTCTTTTCTGCTCCCCCTTTCTATACATTTCAGCTGATTTAAGTTCCCACTGCTCTGGCTTTCTAAACAGAAAAAGGGATGCTTGTTTTAACGTGATCTGTTCAGTGTAGAAATTTTGAAAAATACAGAACGGTATAAAGAATAATAAACTCCTCTTCCCACCATCAGAATAATGATATAGATAATATCTGGATATCCATCTTTCTAGTCTTTTTTTTTTTTTTCTGTGCCGTGTATTATTTTTACATAGTTAATTATACCATCGTTTTCCTTTTTCCATTGGGATATATCCAGAATCTATTACCATATCTTTAGATTTTCTTCCAGTATAGTTTCTCAGCAGCTGGTTGATACTGTGTTGAGTGGATGTCATGAACTGACCCTTATGCTCTCCCAGAAGCGGTCCCGAGCCAAGGAGAGAGTGTGAATGATTCACTGAGGAAGTGCTCTGGGGTAAAACAGTAAGGGGGCGGTGGAAGTGGGAATTGCAAAGGAAACAGCCAGTTAGGGAGTGATAGCGGTGAGGTCCCACAGCCCAATCCCATGGGGCCCTCCAGAGAGTCACCTCCTCCTTCAGGTGGTCTCTGCCACCTGGAGGCAAAGGAGCTAAGCTTTCCTACGCCTCGACCAGTAGTTGGTGGCTGTTGACCTGGGAGGGCGGGGGAGGAGGCAAAGGAATGCTGTAGTGGTGAACTCCAAGCCACTTAAGGCGCACTAAGAAAATGGGCTCCAACTCCCAGAAGCAATCCGCTGAAGGTAACAGTTGCAAATATTAGCAACAAAGCACACAAAGCTGATAAAAGGTCACCCTCAGTGTCCCCTTCATTGAAAATTTAGGTTGCAATGATCATTGTTACTGCAATTATTTATTGCAAAGAATATTGCAGTGATTCTGCTCTTAGAAATAACTCCACAGTGAACATTTTTAGGCCCAAATCTATTTGATTATTACCTTCAGATTGATTAACAGAAAGGGTATTACTGTTCTGATAGGTATATACATTTGTAAGGTTAGGCATGCCCCAAATTGCCTTTCAGAAAGCTGTTTTGTTTTGTTTTTGTTTTATCGATATACATTTCCAGCGCCTCCTGGTTATTTTTTTACTAGCAATAACTTAGAGAGCATTGATTTCTGACCTATGAACTGAGGACCTATAGACAACATTAGAGTTATTCTAAGGGGTCAAAAAAGTCATGTTCCTAGTCCAGCTTTGAGTAGAGACTGAATAAGTAATACCTCAAAATATGATTTTTGAAAATGTATCCAGATGCTGTTATAGGTAAAAAGATTTTGCATTTTATTGAACTTTTATGAATTCATAGTAGTTTTTATCCTGTAGTTTCACAAGTACTTTTTTTTTTATTCTTATGTTAATCCCCATACATTACATCATTAGTTTTAGATATAGTGTTCCATGATTCATTGTTTGTGCATAACACCCAGTGCTCCATGCAGAATGTGCCCGCCTCAATACCCATCACCAGGCTAACCCATCCTCCCACCCCCCTCCCCTCTAGAACCCTCAGTTTGTTTTTCAGAGTCCATCGTCTCTCATGGTTTGTCTACCCCTCCGATTTCCCCCCCTTCATTCTTCCCCTCCTGCTACCTTCTTCTTTTTTTTTTTTTTTTCTTAACATATATTGCATTATTTGTTTCAGAGGTACAGATCTGAGATTCAATAGTCTTGCACAATTCACAGTGCTTACCAGAGCACATACCCTCCCCAGTGTCTATCACCCAGTCACCCCATCCCTCCCACCCCACCCCCCACTCCAGCAACCCTCAGTTTGTTTCCTGCGATTAAGAATTCCTCATATCAGTGAGGTCATATGATACATGTCTTTCTCTGTTTGACTTATTTCGCTCAACATAATACCCTCCAGTTCCATCCACGTTGCAAATGGCAAGATCTCATTCCTTTTGATGGCTGCATAATATTCCATTGTATATATATATATACCACATCTTCTTTATCCATTCATCTGTCGATGGACATCTTGGCTCTTTCCACAGTTTGGCTATTGTGGACATTGCTGCTATAAACATCGGGGTGCACGTACCCTTTCGGATCCCTACTTTTGTATCTTTGGGGTAAATACCCAGTAGTGCAATTGCTGGATCATAGGGTAGCTCTATTTTCAACTTTTTGAGGAACCTCCATACTGTTTTCCAGAGTGGCTGCACCAGCTTGCATTCCCACCAAAAGTGTAGGAGGGTTCCCCTTTCTCCGCATCCCCGCCAACATCTGTCGTTTCCTGACTTGTTAATTTTAGCCATTCTGACTGGTGTGAGGTGGTATCTCATTGAGGTTTTGATTTGGATTTCCCTGATGCCGAGCGATATTGAGCACTTTTTCATGTGTCTGTTGGCCATTTGGATGTCTTCTTTGGAAAAATGTCTGTTCATGTCTTCTGCCCATTTCTTGATTGGATTCTTTGTTCTTTGGGTGTTGAGTTTGATGAGTTCTTTATAGATTTTGGATACTAGCCCTTTATCTGATATGTCATTTGCAAATATCTTCTCCCATTCTTTCGGTTGTCTTTTGGTTTTGTTGACTGTTTCCTTTGCTTTGCAAAAGCTTTTTATCTTGATGAAGTCCCAATAGTTCATTTTTGCCCTTGCTTCCCTTGCCTTTGGCGATGTTTCTAGGAAGAAGTTGCTTCGGCTGAGGTCAAAGAGGTTGCTGCCTGTGTTCTCCTTTAGGATTTTGATGGACTCCTGTCTCACATTGAGGTCTTTCAACCATTTGGAGTCTATTTTTGTGTGTGGTGTTTCACAAGTACTTTTTTAAAGCATAATTACTTGGGAAGTATCTGTAATACTTGTTTATGTCTAAAGAAGGTGCTACCTTGTTTTAAAGATTGAGAACCACTGGTCAACATCACTATAACATCTTAGGTCATCTCTTGGCTGTCAGGGAATCACCCATTTGAACTGTTGCATCTTAGAAATTTATTAATAAGAAAGTGTACAGGACTTGATACCATAAATAAATCAGATTTAGTGACCTAAGACAACACACAGAAAAACATATCTCAGAACAAGTAAACATTTTTTGGAACATACCCACCTCTACTCCCATCATAATAGAACCCCTCTGTTCTCTTACAGAGACACAGAAATATGCTAGCATTATCTTACTCTGTCTTAAAATATGTTTTAAAGATACAGGGCTATATCAAGGTGGAAGTATTGTGTTCAACCCATTTTCTTAGCTTGATCGTTGAGACTTTAAATAGCTGTTGAAATAAAAATCAGATTACTTCAGGTCTTGAGCTTTGAGGAAGACAAGGGGAAGGGAATGAACATTCATTGGGTACCACTCTGAGGTGAGTACTATGCTAGTTGCCGTCCATGTTTCTGTTCATGCTTATGGAATTCCCATGACCAGCACTGGAATTTGATTTCTAATATAGCAGAGAGGAGAAAGCTGAGGCTGGTAAAGATTGTGACTTGCCTTGGATGTCTTGGTTAGTGGATGGTAAAATTGAAATTTGAAACTTAGATGAATTTCCCTTGACACACTAGAGGAAAATAGAATAAATGTCCCATAATCTTGTATTCTAAAAGATAGACAACTAACAAAGCCCGAGTTGCCTTCTTCCTCCTAGCCTTCCTCTTTACCCCAGAAGAGATTTCAAAACAAATGATCTGTAGATAAAGGCACTTGGATGTCAGGAGAGTACTTAACAAAATGTGTCTCTTCGAAGGAACAGTTTAAACATTGTTGCCATCCATTTCAGTGGCTGCAAATTTCGTTCCTGACTACTTTTAAGTTCCTTTTGGTTAAATTCATTAGTGTCATAGATCAATCATGCACTTTGAAGTCTGATAAAAATTTAAGAAAAAAATCCTCAGAAGACTCTGAGCATCTCTCAGTAACGTGAAAGAACATTTTAGAACCACCAGTCTGCTGTCACTGTGGTCAGCTGGCATTTCCGGTTTCTTAAGTTGTAAAAATGCTGACTCATTCTACTAACACTCTGCACACTTCCCAGGGGTATCAAGATGCACTTCAGTGTTGCTTGTTCATCCATCATAAGAGAATGTGGTAGATATTAGGAAAATGAAGACGGGTTTTGATGCAATCCATTTCACTAACGTCAGCAGAAGTCTGAGAGACCAGAGTCGTCCTCTTGCACGTATAGGGCCGTATTTGAGGCTTAACGTCAATTATTCGCGCATAACAACCACTATCACTTTGCAGATCCAGTCTTAATCACCGTGGATCAACTCCTGAAGTCTCTAGAATGCCTCTTGCCAAACACCCTCAAAGAGTTAGACCTGTGCCTGTTGGCAGAGTATTGGAGAGCAGGCGGTATTTGGGCCTGACGGCTGGGCGGCACAATCCGAATTATGGCCACTTGGACGGCTCTCTTTGACAGCCCAGCACTTTTCCTTCATGTTTGTTTCTCTGGGGAAAACTGGCAGGAGATGTCACGATTCCATATAACCTGATGTGCAGTGTTCCTCTGCCTCCTGTAGCCCCCGTAGAAGAAATGGTTGGTCCAAAGGCAGAACAATACGGGGTCTTGGTTCTAAGAATCAGGAGCCTACAAACACAGAGACCAGCAGGATATCTGTACACTTTCCCAGTCCAAGAGAAAGGGTCAGCTTTCATTGAGGAGAAGGGCTGGTTGTCGCCCCTTCCCACCTGAGATAAACTGGGGGACTCTTCTTGTCATGCTGGGTGCCAGTGGTTCACTCCAGGCACTCTCATTGTTTGGTTCCCACAAGCCATCAGGATGGGTTTGATCCAGGAGACTAACTGTCTTCACATGAGGATGATCCATTTTGATTATCCCAGCCCAGCTTTGAATGCCCAGCTCCCTCCCCCATCTTTTCCTCATCTGTGGCCAGGTAAGCAGTCTCTCTTTCATAATTTGAACTTTAACATTTGGCTATAGTCCAGAGAGTGCGGTCAGTGGATTTTGGATTTTCCACATTGCCCGGGATTCCCACAGTTAATTTGGAGTGTGTTTGGTGAGGATACTCAGATTGTCTCTAAATACCGTCTCCCACTGAGAGGAACAAGAACTCCTTCGGGAAGTGGCTGATTCTACCTAGGGCAAGAAGGGTGCACAAGGAACCTGAAATATCTTGTCAACGCAGAAAACAAGGAGGCTGTTGAGACTATGAGGTTATATGAGAGCTCCACGTGAAGAGGCTCATTTTGAGTATCAGAAAAAAATAATAAAATTTCAGTGGATCAGGACCCTTAAAATATGTAGAAAAGTGGTAAGTTCATAATTATACTAAGCAAACAAACAAAACAAACCCTCTGATCAACTCTGAGATGCAGGGTAGCCAACTCATCATTTTAAGAACAGCCTAAGAAAGGAATCACGCATTCATCCTGCGCTTGCTATGCAAGCTGAACCTCAGGATAACGGAATTGGCTGGTTATGGAAAATGACTTTTTACAGAAGTGTTCCAACTAATAAAGTTAGAATCACAATAGCATCATTTGGCAATCCTAATAAATGCACTTAGGCAGTGATCGTGAGCAGCCTCTACCTAACATCACAAAAAAGAGACATATGGGCCCTTTCTCCTGCTTCCAGCACCACTACAACACCTCTGTGAAACATTTTTGCAAAAAAGAAATTTGAACCTGATCAGCCTCTAGAGCAGAGGAGGCAAACCTTCTCTAAAGGGCCAGGTAGTAGATGTTTCTGCCTTTGCTGGCGGTACAGTCTCTGTTGCAACCGGGCAACTCTTTTCAACTTGCTGTGGGAGCTCAGTGCAATCATAGCCAAAACAAAAAGTGTGGCCAGGTCTGGCCCAGGAGTTTGCAGACCCCTGCCCTAGGTCTAACTACGAACTAACAGGAAGTACAGAAGACAGAGAAACTTCTTAAGCAGCATCATGTGAATGCAGTTAGCAAAATCTAGACTGTGGGAAACTCTACAAGACAAATAACCTGGTTTCTTCAACAGAAGAGTTCAGAGGAAAAAGTTAAAAATAAAGCAACTGGGGTAAGACTTTTTAAAAGGCCAGAGACCTATCAACCAGTTGCAATGTGTGGCGCTTATTTAGGTCCTGATTCAAACAAACTATTAAAAAATTTTTGAACACTGGCTAGATATTAACATAGTAAAGAGTTACGGGCGCCTGGGTGGCTCAGTTGGTTAAGCGACTGCCTTCGGTTCAGGTCATGATCCCGGAGTCCTGGGATCGAGTCCCACATCGGGCTCCTGGCTCAGCGGGGAGCCTGCTTCTCCCTCTGACCCTATCCCCTCTCATGCTGTTTCTCTCTCTCTCTCTCTCTCTCAAATAAATAAATAAATAAAATCTTTAAAAAAAAAAACATAGTAAAGAGTTACTAATTTTTGAGTGGGATAATGATACTGTGTACATGTATATATTCCTTAGGTATAGAATATATGTTGAAAATATTTCGAATTATATGATGTCTAGAATTTGCTTCAGTACAGTTGTTGATTTTAGAAGAAATAAAATAAGCCATGAGTTGATCATTATTTTATAAAGGATGTTGGGTACTAGGGATTTACGTTATTTTTCATGTATTTAAAATCTTTCATGATATAAAGATTTTGATACATAGGTTTTATAAAATATATCACTTGAAACATTTTAAAGAATGAGAAAGGATGGAATACTTGCCATTTGTTCGACACTCCTGGGTCCTCCTAAAACAGATGTGAATCATCTGGCTAAGAGTTGGAGCCAGAAGAGCATTCCAGTGTTTCCCCCAAAACTGTTTACATACATCTTATTTGCTATACTAAATAGAGCTGACAGATATCCTACCATTTATCATTTGAGCTGACAGATATCATTTTATTTATCTTGTGCTCATGTATTATATGTAAAATATATTTTATTTTGTAAAAAAAAAAGACTATTAGGTTGAAAACAAGCGTCATCTTTTGTGACTGGCTGGGTTAATCTGCCCTTGTTGAATCAGTTAGCACTCATTCAGTGCAGGGGTCTGGCCACAAGCTTTCACAGCCTGGAGAGGTGATGTGAGTGGTGGCAAGCGGTGGACAAGGCAGCTGGGAGCAGAGGGAGGGAGCTCACGCCCAGCCCCTAGCGGTGGTTACTGTGCAAGATGTCTGCCCTAGGAAGGAGGGCCCGGTGTTACCAGGGTCCCATTCATTTTCATTCTTCCTGAGAATAACCCTAAATCTAGATCATATATGACATCTTCTAACTTGTAGTTGCTTAAGATATTTTTAGAGTGCCTTTTATTCCAAACCAAACATTTGAGCAGCCGGGTTAGTCCCATGAGTCAACCTCTGATTCAGTGACTAGCAATGACAAGGCCCTTAAAGAAGACCCCGTGGCCACTAGGGTTCTAAAGTCCTGTGGCCCTGCTTTCTGTGAGCCTCCAGTCTAGTTGAGAGGGAGAAGCACACTTGAAAAACAAGATGAAAGGTACGGATAGGAAATACTGTGGAAATTCAGAGGAGGGGGTAAATGGACCCTTCTGGGACAATCTGGGGAAGCCTCCCACAGGCTGTGATCGGAGATGGGAGAGCACTGGTGTCACCAGGTGGAGAGTAAGGGAGAGAAGCAAAGACGTGAGCACACAGGCAAGACCCAGGCCTAGACCCTTTAAGAGGACAGTTGGCAGGTTTCACAGACCAGTGGCCCTCCATAATCCACCTACAAAGGATTTTCCAGGCCAAGATAATGTTCTGAACAGTCAGGTGAACACAGGCAGAAATAGATGAAAGTATGAGCCTGAAATTCAGCAGAGGGTTTGAGGATCTGAGCCTCAGATCTGAGCACCGCTGGTGTGGACGTGATGGTTGAAGGGATGGCATCTGGGGAGGCTGTGTTTCTCTAATGTCTGCCGCTGGGAAGGGAGACGGTGCTAAATGTAAGGATGTGATCCAGATCTGGCGTTTGTAAAACCACCAACTCTGTTATTTACTACACTAAATCTCACTTGAAGCTCAGAGCAGTCCCCAGTTACTGCCCAGACATCCCCCACACTGGAAAGGAAAGGCTTGGAGTAAGAGACACTAGAAGTATGTGGGGAAAGAGAATCCCACATTTGAAAGGTTATGCCTGTGGTGATAGCTTTATTTATAGGCTTATGATCCCCCTCCAGTGATGGCCTCAGCCAGACTCTTGGTGTGTGTGTGTGTGTGTGTGTGTGTGTGTGTGTGTGTATGTTTTACTGTTATGAAAAGATTATTCAAGAAATGGAAACATTTAAACAGATTTATAATCTTCCATACTGATGATCTGCAATACATTTGGGCAACAGCTTTATTCCTTCTCTCTTATTTGAAAGTTTTAAGTATAATTTCTCCTAAAAATAAACAGGAGGTTACTATGTTCTTCCCATAATGAGAATCTGCTTATTGTAGAGAGTAAGCATTTTAGAGCCTGATTAACTCCAGCAGTTACTTCACGTAAAAGATTGTCTATTTGGATATGAATACGTATCAGTTAAGAATTTTATAAGCCGGGCGCCTGGGTGGCTCAGTTGGTTAAGTGACTGCCTTCGGCTCAGGTCATGATCCTGGAGTCCCGGGATCGAGTCCCGCATCGGGCTCCCTGCTCGGCAGGGAGCCTGCTTCTCCCTCTGACCCTCCCCCCTCTCATGTGCTCTCTCTCTCTCTCATTCTCTCTGTCTCAAATAAATAAATAAAATCTTTAAAAAAAAAAAAAAAGAATTTTATAAGCCAAAGTAATTTATGAATCAGCACCGCTCTCCTGCCTACTGAACGTTGGAGAGGAGTGAAAGCTTAGTCTCAAACATGTATGTAAGCCAGGTGATCTTAAACTAGGGAGCATTTAGCCTAGGAAACTGAGGCCAAGAAGAAGTCATGCCCAGAACATCAATCAAAAATAGCTCCGATTCCAAGTCCTGCATAGCCCTGACACTGTCCCGGTGCGCTGTTATGAGACTGCACATAGACATCCCTCAAAAGCTTCCCAAATCCAAGAAACCAAGAAAAACACCCATGGCAGCCTTCCGCCACTTCATAATGAAACTGTTCTTTTAGCAAAAAGTCATAACCAAGCAAAATTCTGCTAAATAAGTTGGCTATTTATTTGGGAGACGATCTTTGCTGACTCTGAGACATTGGAGCTGTTAAATTTTTCTCTTGCTGATCCTTTCTACCTGTTTTATAGTCATCTACATAAATCTGTAGCATGTGGGTGAATCAACTTTAAGCTATAAGAGGCAAAACCAATTTGATGTCCTTTCTGAGTGTGCAGATTCAAATATTTTATTCAAGTAGTTGCTAATCCAGGAGGATCTCTTTGGGAGGCTTGGGGAGTAGAGAGTAGGCAAACAGGAGGTAATGTTGGGGTACACTGTGATGCAAGAGTCAACAATCCAGATTGATGAAGTTGGCACTAGTGACCGGACTTGACCATTTGTAACAAAGATTATGTGGATTGTTTTATGCTCGTGATGGCTTTGTGGCATATTAAGTTTTAAAGAGGAGATTTATTTCCAGAAAGAGGGGAGGGAGGGAGGCTAGGAGGACACAGAGTCTAATTTTTAGATGAATGAGTAAAGCCTCCCTAGTCAGCATTTGGAAGCTCTCCAGCGTCCAGCAGGCTGAAAGAAACTCAGGGGATTGTCATGGTGTTAGAACCAGTCCTAGGTGCCAAAGTCAAAATAGGCCATGCTGGCCATAGGAAAGCCCCAAGTAGGAGCGTATGTAGGTCACTTGCATGTTTTGAATTTAGACAGGCTGTCTTAACACAATTATTTACCAGTTAAGCCCTGGAGAAGCCTGTATGTTCTAAATTTTTAAAAATGTGATTGTTTCACAACATATGAGAACATTGTAGCATCACCTTGAATGATGGTCTCAGTGGTTCTCCTGTGGCCCTGGGTTGGGGGGGTGGAGGTGGGGAACTCTGCACCCAGCGAATTTCACTCTCCTCGGAAAATGTTTGAAGCTCACTCTGAGGCTTGGGACGGAACACGATCATTTTCTCAGTCATGCTCAATAAATATTATTTTGATGCAGTAAAAAAGTAATTAACAAAAACTGAAAGTATATAAGCCATCACATTTAATCTCACATGTATTTATTGAACATTTACTATGACCTGGAGTAGGAAGCAAGACAGATGCATAGAAAGGAAGACAAGGAAAACCCCGAATGCCAATTTTGCCTAACGCTCCCGGTAGGCTTTTCTCTGGAGCACAGAGACCTTCTTTCCCTGCACTTCAGGTCTCCCGTTTCCTAAAAGGCTCCCCTCTTATTCTTTGCAGACATTCCCATGTACATGCCAGGAGGGCACATTGGCTCCTCTGGAAACTTGTGCTTCGCAGAAGTTCAGGTCCCCAAGGGAGGAACCAAATTAGCCACATCACGAATTCTGCTTTTGTTTTGCCGACTGCCTCTTTTAAGTTCTTATTTAATGACAGTATTTGCTTTTCTGTAAATACATGTAAATCTTTTACCTCTTACTTGTCACAGCCGAAGGAAGTTCAGTAAGTGGTAATCAAGGAAGAAAGCAGACAAATCTTTCAGATCTATTTCAGACAAATCACTGTAATTGAGAATATCTGTGTAAACAGTGCCATTCTTACAATTGACAAATTTACCAATTGTTCTGCCCTATTGTAGATCTAAGAGTATCATTTAAGTTTATTTTAATTAACAATCCCTTAATTAAGAAAGTAACATGCTTATGGTAAAAAAAAAAAAAAAAAGTCTGAGGACATAGGGTTATAAGGTAGTCATAGCGACCCGAGGGATTCACTCCCTTTTTTTAAAATCCTCCTGTGGTTTCTTGTGACCCTTAGAAGGAAATCCAAGAGCCATACATACTGGGGTCTCTGGGCCTTAGGGTTATGGGCCTTTCCTCCTCTTCACGTCCTCCCCCAACTCCCTCCTCAGTGGCCATGTGCTGGGGGCAGGTGCGGGGTTGGGGGGGATGCTTCTTTCTCATTCGGGACTCATCACAACTGTTCCCATGCTGTCCCTCATGTTGTCCCCACCTCGTCCTTCGTTTGCAGACACAGTGTTTTATTCCGGGGTCCTGATCCCTCTCTGAAGTTACTTTATTGCTTACTGGCTGATTTCTGTCTCCCCTCTACAATGTAAACTCCAGGAAGGTAGGGGTCTTGCCCATCTATTTATAGTTGTATGCCCAGCACTTCGAAAAGGGCCTGGCACATGCTAGTTCTCAGTAAATACTGCTTCAATTGGATGAAGGATGGTTGTAAGATTGAATGGCACATAACTGGGAGCCTGCCAGGTGGAGGCTTCCTTTCACTCCCTCCCCCAACCCGCTGACAAAATATGGCAAAAACTGCTTGATCTATGCTATTCTATTTTAAATAAATTAACAAAGCACTCAATTATACTGAGTACAATGAATCATACCTAGTTGAATATAAAGTAGTCCCCCCCAAAGGTGTTCATTTAAGAATTCACATATTTTTTTAATCTAATTTTTCAGGTCGTCATTGCCGAAAGGAACCATGAATTGGCATTTTCTCTTCTTCCTTGTGGCCACAGTGACGTTGCCCTCCGTGTGCTCCCAGTTCAACCCCCTGTCTCTGGAGGAACTAGGCTCCAACACAGGAATCCAGGTTTTCAATCAAATCGTCAAATCCTGGCCTCATGACAACGTGGTCGTGTCCCCCCACGGGATCGCGTCTGTCCTGGGGATGCTTCAGCTGGGAGCCGACGGCAGGACCAAGAAGCAGCTCACCACGGTGATGAGATATAGCGTGAATGGTGCGTGCCTTGTGGGCTCTGGCCATTGGGGCTTCAAGCGAGTCTTGCATCCGGAGGGGCTTCTCCGGTGCCATTCTGGCATCCAGGACGGATGTGCCAATGCTGGAAGTGTTTTGACTGTGCTGGTGACCACATGAATCTGTGTGGGTGAGAGAAGTGCAGAGAGCCACACACACACGCACGCACACACACACACAAATCCCTGTAAAAGGCATGCAGCGTGCATGAGCTCTGTGAGCTCCACCACGCAGTCTCCAGGTTGTGATACTGTGCTGTAGTCCTACAAGGTGTTACCACTAGGGGAAACCGAGCAAAAGGCACAGGGGATAACCCTGTATATTGTTTTGCAACTTCCCATGAATCTATCATTATTTCAAAATAAAAAGCTAAAAAAAAATTTTTTTTTGAAGTCGGGCCCAATGGAAAAGGTTTCACTTGTTGTTTTGAATTATCTGTGTTCACTTCAGAGTCTCTGTCTCCTAGCGGTGGTGCCTCATGGCTCCTGCTCTGGTTTCATCCCCCAGAGTCTACCTTGCACCCGCCTCTTGAGTGAGGGCCACGTGTGAGGGAGCAGAACGGGCCCTGCAGCCGTCCTCTGGGGCCACTGGGCACCGTGGCCCTGAGCGAGTCCCTCTGCACGTCAGAGTCTTCGCTGCTTTATTGGAAAACGAGGGAGTTGCCCTTTCCATGTTCTTCCACTCCTGTTAGCCTCATAATGTTCTAGGAAGCTTGACTGCATTGATGCTTTTGGCTGGGAGAGGAAAACCAGAGGGACAGGCGGGGGTTCGAGAACTCCGTGCCTCACTCCATGCCCCTCGGTGGCTGTGTTCAGTGTCACCTCCTGAGCTGCCAGCCCCAAATACCTAAACTTGCCCCACTCTGTTTACATGGCCTTCAGTTTCTCATGAGTCTGCAGTTGGATCACTTATCAGAAGCATGGAAGGACTTAGTACTTGGAACACACCATTCTGCCCCTTACTTGGACGCTCGGAAAACTCCTAGTGATTTGTTGCTTCCCGGTGAATCACTGCTAGAATTTATGGCCCTCACCAGTGCCATCGAGACCCTGTCAGCTAGTACAGTTCCAACGCAGGGACTGGACTTCTGTTGTTCCACACTGAGCCACATTCATTCGAAGCAGTATTTCTAAAGTTTTGACAATGTTGCCTGTGGGTGGCTTCCTTCCCCCACGCTTGTTTTCTCCCGAATCACTAGCCGTTGTGTTGTGGAATGGGGCTCCGTCAAGAGACAGACTCTTTTAGGGGAGCCCGAGTGGTTTTTCAGGCCCTCTGAGAACTCAGGATAGCGATGCTCTTACCGAGGACAGAGGCAGAACGGTCTGGGGCAGGGGAGGAAGATCTACGCCAGTCTTTTCCCGGCAGGAGACCGAGGCGTGTGGAGGAGGCCATGTGGCCAAAAGGGACAGGTGCTGGGTCTTGGCCTCTGCTGTTCCCTTACCGATAAAGTAGGCCTGCCCCACAGAACAGCACAAAAGGTGGGGTCATGAGAAGCCAAACAAAGGGCCAAAAGGTCACCTCCCTGGGCCGCGGGGCCGACTCACCCTGCCCTTATTTAGTGGGTCTGCAGAAGAGACACTCGGTGTGTGGCAGGTCAGCTCTCCAGGACACCATCACTGTGACCCCTGCAGGCTGTTTTAGGACAGCGTCATTTTGAAAGGATCCCAAGCGAGTAACCCAAGAATCTGTAATTCGAGCTCACTCCAGAAACACATTTCATCCTTATAATTTATTTTCCTCTTCTCCATGTTCTAAAAGCAAATGGAGTATGTATGAATGGCTCGTGTTAAAATAAAGCTTACATTGCCATAAAATTAGTCCCCGTGCTTTTTGAGCGTGAGATCAGGTAAAAACCACACTGTTCTTGGATGGTGGCACCTGGCAATTTTTAATGGTCTTTCTAATGCTTATTTTATTCATCTTTTTTTTCCGAAATAGAAAAAAAAGGAAATCGCAGTGTTAAATCTTTGGCAGGAAAGAGCACTAGAGATTAAGAAAAAGAATGAATTAGGAAGATTCCTTGGATTTATTTCCCCATGGCTATGTAAGGAAGAGCTTGCCAGTCTTCCTAGTGACTGGGTACCAAGAAAGTCTCCCAGGAGGACGAGGTCCACATGGGGAAGGTGTTGAGATGCCTTGAATATGCTGTTTTGGTACTAAAAGCACTACTGACTTTTAAGGACTACTAATAAATCTTACCATCCCCTCCCCCCCCTTTTCTTTCTTTTTTTTTTTTTTTAAGATTTTATTTATTTATTTGACAGAGAGAGAATGAGAGAGAGAGCACATGAGAGTGGGGAGGGTCAGAGGGAGAAGCAGGCTCCCTGCCGAGCAGGGAGCCCGATGCCCCCCCTTTTCTTAACACAAGGCCGCTGAGGAAGCACAAGACCCAGTCTTTTGCTACTCAGGCTTATCTTGTCTATACTGTTCTTTATTTGCCATACTAAGAAAGATATTTTTTTAAAAAACAGCTTTTCTGAATTCTCGCGGAAATATTGCTGCATTTTTCCATTTCTCCTCTAGGAGTCGGTAAAGTGTTAAAGAAGATCAACAAAGCCATCAGCTCCAAGAAGAATAAGGACATCGTGACCGTGGCCAATGCAGTGTTCGTGAAGAACGGCTTCAAGATGGAGGTGCCCTTTGTCACCCGGAACAAAGACGTGTTTCAGTGTGAAGTCCAGAATGTGAGCTTTGAGGATCCAGCCTCCGCCTGTGATTCCATCAACGTGTGGGTCAAGAACGAAACCAGGGGTGAGTGGCCTCAGTTCCCTGGGGAACTGTTTCGTACGATCTTATACTTGGTGAATGAAAGTGTGAGGGGGACTCTGAGCTTCTAACAGGTCCCATGGCCCTCCCGTTGTGAAACGCCTGGACCCAGCTGGCTGGTGCATCTGTGCTCTCTTAGCGGGTTCCGTGACTCCGTCTACCTTCCTTCCCTTTTCTTGCTGCCACCACCCCGCTGTGCTGTTCGGGACGTTTCTCCCTGGGGCCCGGGCAGCAGAGTAGAATTCAGCCCCGCTGACTCTCCCCTTTCCTCGCTACATCTCCTCCCTGGAGGCCTTGCCCGCAGGCCCTGGCCTAGTCTGAAGGTTCAGTGGCTCAGTCCTTTCTATGTTTCTGTGACTGCCCCTCTCCAACGTGCGAGATTCGGGATTGATCTGTCTCCTTGCTTTCCTTCCCTCCTGCTGCCGTCCCCTCCACGAAGTAGGTGCCTCCACTTGGCTTACAATCAGCATGTGATTATGCGTTGTTTATGCCCCGTTATTGTAGCACTTTCCACGCCGCGTCATGATTACGTGTTTACATGCATTTCTCCTCTCATTAGACTGAGGAAGTGTCTGATGTGGGTGTTTTAAACCCGTTAATTTGCAAACTGGAGGTCTAGTTGGAAATGCTCTGGACTAGAGATGGGTCCAGAACAACCGAGGAAAATGAACACTGCAGATATAGGCTGGGGAAGCTTTTTTCATAGGAGGTAGAGTTAAGGTCACAAGAAGGGACCCAAAGACTCAGTTGGGACCCAAGGACAGAATGTGAGGAAATGGGCTTTTCGGGTCCTCTTTCTCCAAGCATGGTTCTGAGGGCGCCTGCATCAGAATTATCCAGAGCATTTGTTTTGAATGCAGGTCACCGAATCCCGACCTCCTGTATCCGAATCTCTGAGGGAGGGGTCTGGCATTCTGCACTGAAATGAGTGCTCCCCCAGTCTGCCTCCACCCCCCACCCCCCAGCAGGCTTGTATACGCAAATGTCTGAGAGCATATGACAGACTAGTGCAGAGATGGACCGGGAGGGCACGGGAGGGTGGAGGAGAGCCAGAGTGGTTTTGGTCAATCCACAGCATTCCTTCTCCACAGGGTCCTGGACAGCAAGATCCAGGCTTCCTTCCTAAAACCACAGAACCATCAGGAGACCTGCGAGTGTGGAGGGTTTAGTGGTTCTTTCTGGGCCTAGAGGACTAAGAACATTGGGTTGCTGGCACTCAGAGCTGGATGGCTGGATGACGATGGCATGTCAGTTCCCCATGCCAGCCTTCTTTACCAATGTGCTGGTAATAGTCAGTCACACTTGTGTGCCACGTGACAAGAGTTCAAACTACCTGGACACACACTGACTCAGTTGCTTACTTCATCTGTGGAGGGGAGTGTGGTAAGATTCAGCGTGTTTTTCAACCCTACAGACCCACTCCCTCTTTATAAACAAAGATTTTTACTATTCACTCTACCATCCTGAAATGAAATTCACAGCTCACGTAACCTGTGCACAAGTACACAAAATTTTTATTCTTCTTTTTAAATTGTTTTCAATTTTTAAAGATTATATTTATTTATTAGGGCGTGCGCACACACGAGTGGGGGGAGGGGCAGAGGGACAAGCAGAGTCTCCACTGAGCAGTGAGCCTGACGTGGGGCTTGACGTGGGACTCGATCCCAGGACCCTCGGATCATGACCTGAGCCGAAGGCAGGTGTTTAACCGACTGGGCCACCCAGGCGCCCCACAAGTACACAAAATTTTTAAAAATTAGTATAATGCCAAACTGTAATACAAGGAAAAACAGAACTAATTTATGTATGTAGTTCAGTAGGTAAACCCTTGGGTACCAACTACACCTGGGAACGTAACAAAGCAGTCGTATTCTTAGAATAATTGCGAACTGACGGCTACAAAAACAGACCGAGACAGGTATGTCATACCAGTGACATGAAAACCACAAGCTGCCTTCTGATATTTCTGAAGCACTTTTTTCTAAAATTGTGCAGAATTCTTGGTAAATTTCAGAACACAATAAGAAGAGTCTCCGCTTGATGTGCACGGCAGTGACATACCTAGAAAATTCAGTGTACAGTAAGAACATGCCCCCAAACAGATACCTTTGTGTTTATGTGGAAAAAAGAGTGACGTCCTGGGCTCAGGGGATGATAAGCCGGTCTGTTGCTAGCGTGAATGTCCACTGGGGGCATTCGGAAGCTACATGGCAAGCAGGACACTTCTTTACCATGTGGGACCGTTTGGAACATCGCAGGACAAGTAGCATCTCTGGCCACCTGCCATTCAGCTGAAAACTCTCCCACAAGTTCCCATGTTGCCCCCCTTGGGGGGATCTGCCTCACTGAGGGGCACTTACCTGCCACAAGGACCCTGGAGATGAACAGTCCACATTTGAAAGACTGCCCGGTGCGGCCCACAGAGTTGACCATTCCTGCCCACTGCAGAGGGGGAGAGCCAGACACGAAGGTTCTTTCCAGTGTGAGGGGGCGATGGCCCAGCCAGGGCTGCGTGCCTGGGGCTCCAGCCTCAGCTGCTCCTTCACCTACTCTGTGCTCACATCCTGCGCACTTCGTCCCTGTCCCTCCAACTCACCAGGCTCTCTCCTGTCGCAGCCGGCTGCCCGGGGTGCCTTTCTTCCCCCTTCCCCTTGCTAATGCATATTCATTTTCACACCATCCCAGGAATGGCTTCATAGTTGAAAGTGCAGGCTCTAAGTTTGAATCTCGGTTCTGCCACTTCCTAGCTGTGTAACCTGGGGCAAGTTACTTAATCTCCCTGTACCTCAGAGTCCTCATCTGTATAATGGAGATACGATAATGACAACTACTAAAGTAGTTATAACAACATTAAGGTTACATTAAGGAATTACATTAAGGAATGTAAATAATACGCATTTAGGAAAGTGCCTAGCACTTAACAACTGTTCAGCAAGTGTGGACCGTTTTTTATAGCTATTAGGTCAAGTAATACTTCAGGGTACCCATCCCTGACCCCACTGACCAGATCAGATCCCCCTCTTATTTGCCCTCACATCCTTGAGTACTTCTGCTTCGAGGTATTTATTACTATTGCATACACTTTCCTGAGTCATTTATGCCAACCTCCCCCTCTCTCTTCTCCATAGCTTTCTGAGGGCGGGCTTCATTTTTTGTTTATTTATTTTCTTACCTAGAAGAGTACTTAGCATATGGTAGGTAGGTATCCAAGAATGGATGGTGGGGTGGTAGGTGGATGGATGGAAGGGTAGGTGGATGGATGGATTGGTAGATAGGTGGGTGGCGAGATGGATGCGTGTTTACTATACATAGTTCTTGATGGCAGGTCCTCTACATGCTTCCTTGCTTCTAAACCATACATTTCTTACCTTTTTATCATTTCTTGTTATTTCTTCATTCCCCCTTATTGTATCTTAGTCTTGACAGTGTCAATCAGAGGTTTTGGGTCTGGGAAGATTTCTTTATAGACACTTAATGAGCACTGACTGTGTGCTGAACACAGACATAGGCTTGATTGTTTTAAAAGTGAATGACAGGGTCCTTGCTCTTGTGCAGTTTATGGTCCAGCTGGGATAGAGAGACACATTAAATTTGGCTGGAACAAAATACCAGAGGTATAATGGTGGCGCTGAGTGTTGAGCTTTATGGAAACTCCTGGGAGCTTGGGAGGAGGGTCTGAGGAGGTTTATTATAGGTACAGAGCCGAGCTATGTCTTAAAGGCACCTAGGGGTTGGACTGGGTGATGTTTCTAGCAAAGGCAAGATACCATCTTCACTGCCAGGAGCCAACTGTAAGGAGTTTGCTATGGGCTGGAGCACAGAGTTGTAACTTCCTCCCACAGGACAGAAGCTGCCCTTGCATAGAATGATGACCATTTATAGCTTGGGGATTCTCCTTCAGGTCCTGATTTATGGTGGCGTTGGTGCCCTCTTGTGTGAGTAAGGAGTAGTGATGAAGCTCTTACTGAGGACGCTGGGGTCTGGGCAACCTCTGGATGTGCCTCTTGACCATGATTTAATGCAAACGTTTGTTGGACATCTGAATCTTCTTGAACATCATCTAAAAGGACTTAAAGCTCTCTCACCTGAATTAGACATTCTTGCTTCTTCAGAAACTATTGATTTTACTCTAACCATTTAAAGAATTGTAACTTGCATTTATATTACGGCACTACATTTTTTTTTTTTAATGCTGGGGCCAAAAGCTACAGTAAACTAATTTTTAGTTGTAAACTAATTAGTAAACTAATTTTTAATCGCTTTGGGTATCAGTAATCCGTCATAAACACATACACAGCTGAATCTTCAAAGACTGAGCAAAAGGAGGCTTAATGAAAACCCAAGCCTTCAAGCACAGATAGCATTTGAGAAAAGGGTCTTTGTGGCCTCAAAGAACATTCTGAAACTATCACAGTTGTTTGCTCCTTCACTCCTGACAAACAAGATGGATGGTCCTTGACATTTTGTGGAGCGAATTTCCCTTCAAAGTCGGGAGGTCTTCCAGGACAGACCCCATTTCTTTTTATCTCTGTAATATTACCACCTCACTCGATCCCTAACTCATAAACATAGACACTAATTTTTCATTCTAGCCCTTCCCTAAGTAGCTTTGAGGCCTTGTGGTACCAGGGATTCCAAATGAATGCCCAACATTTCTAAAACCTTCAGAGAAATTAAACATTTATCCTTGGTAAAATTGCACAGGCCAAAGAGCTTCATTTTTGACTGGGATTAAGTCCACCCCATGGTTGAAAGAGCAAATGCATGTCTTGTGCTGGTGGCAAACCCTCCTTGGCAGTTGCACGTGTCAATTATTCGCAAAGATAGGGAAATTCATCATTAATTAAGTACAGCTTATTTAGATGAGTAGAATTTTCTAAAACATGGGGTTCATAGGGAATTAATTATAAAATTTCTTTTTTAAAAAAATTTTATTTGAGAGAGAGAGAGCACAAGCGCGGGGGGGGGGGGGCGGCAGAGGGAGAAGCAGACTTCCTGCTGAGCAGGGAGCCAGATGTGTGGCTTGATCCCCGACCCGGAGATCATGACCTGAGCCAAAGGCAGATGGTTAATCAACTGCGCCACCTAGGTGCCCCAGTTATAAAAGAATTTCTTGATCCTCAAATAGAGGATCTCTAAAGACTTTTCGGATTCAGTGATTTTAGCTTTAATTTTTCAGTTTTCATTTTTAGTGAGGGAAAAAAATGAGAAAGTACCAAAAGGGTGTTGTAAACAGTTCCTTTTTAAAGTCTTTTAAGGGCGCTGGGTGGCTCAGTTGGTTAAGCAACTAACTTTGGCTCAGGTCATGATCCTGGAGTCTTGGGATCGGTCCCGCATCGGGCTCCTTGCTCAGCGGGGAGCCTGCTTCTCCCTCTCCCGCTCCCCCTGCTTGTGCTCTCTCTCTCTCTCTGACAAATGAATAAATAAAATCTTTAAAAAAAAAAAGTCTTTTAAAAATTCCTTTGATTTTTTTCACTGTCCATGCTACAGCACTGCCTTTTGCCCTCAGATGGACTGCCAATCCTGAGTTTTTCCCTTGCCTGTTCTGTGACCTTCCAGGTATGATCGACAACCTGCTCTCCCCAGATCTCATCGATGGTGCGCTCACCAGACTGGTCCTGGTGAATGCCGTGTATTTTAAGGGTTTGTGGAAATCACGGTTCCAACCCGAGAACACAAAGAAACGTACGTTTGTGGCAGCCGATGGGAAGTCCTATCAAGTACCCATGCTTGCCCAGCTCTCCGTGTTCCGATGCGGTAAGTGTCCGCGTGGCCACGCCCCACCAGCGCTTTCACTTCATCCAAGAGCAGATCTGACTTTGATTTTTTTAAAAAGGGCAGGGGAACGGAGGGCAGGATTGTTTTAAAGTCCATGGTAAAGTTTTGTATTCTTTACAGAGGTTATGTATTAATATATAGCATATAGGCTTTTAGGCGGAAAATTTAAAGAGCGAGGACAGCTCACAAAATATGAAATATAAATAGGCCTTAAGCCTATGAAAGCATTATCAGGTCATCATAAAAGTAAACATCTGATTCTTTTCCACTCACCAGAGTCACAAACCTTACGAAGATCGACAAAGCCCAGTCATGGCTCTGGTTGGGGGGGCGGGGAGGTGGGCCCCGATCACAGTGGGTGGAAGGAGCTGTGCGAAGGGGGACGTCCTAGGAGCCAGTGTAGTGATCCCACACCAAGGATTGTAAACTCTGAAGATCATCTCACCCTAGCCAATAAATCAAAGCCAGATACGTATGTATAGTGGAACATATGGGATAAATAGATTTAGATTTACGTAGGGCGCCTGGGTGGCGCAGTCGTTAAGCGGCTGCCTTCGGCTCAGCTCGTGATCCTGGAGTCCCGGGATCGAGTCCCGCGTCGGGCTCCCTGCTCGGCAGGGAGCCTGCTTCTCCCTCTGACCCTCCCCCCTCTCATTCTCTCTCTCAAATAAATAAATAAAATCTTTAAAAAAAAAAAAGATTTAGATTTATATAAGTAGAGAAGTGATACAGTATAAGGTTGACTTCAGAAAACAAGTTCTAGAACAGCAGATGCTGGTTCATCTCATTTACGTAAAATACTTTCTATATATTCCTCCATCTGTGGAGACACGTCTTGGAGGATGTTCAATAAAATGTGAATGGTGGTAGTATTTCAAGGGACTGTTTTTCTTTATTTGAATCTGCAAATTTTTGAAACAAGCATGTGTCAATTTTACAATCCAGAAAACAATGACCAACCCCTGCCTTCGTTGCCACAGTATTGATAAACGAAGCCTGGTGATTCTTTTTTTAAGCCTGGTTTCACCAAAGCAGCTGTCATGCAATTTAAACTGATGCTTTTCCTCTGTGAGTTAGCCTTTGTGTCTCCGATCTGTACCTAGACACATGGGCCCCGAGTACTACCTTGGCATATTCAGTCTCTGTGAGCTCAGCGCTGCTCTGCTCAGTGTTTCACCAGCTGCGTGATTCTCTAAGCGAAGGAATGGCTCAGGCCAGGGCTGCAATAAACCAAGTCACGTTCCTTCTTGCTTCTCGTTCATCAAGCTTCTAGGTAAAATTTTGTCATTCCCTCAAATGTTTCTTTACGAGATAATATGTATTTAAAAGCCCTGCAGAAAGGTAACGTGCTCAGCAACTGAGAATAATAAAAGGCTCCTTTTGCCCAAAAGTCATCCCTCTTTCCCATGGTAGCCCAGCCCTCCCTACTCCCCACTTGTGTTGCCAGGAAGACCTCACTGGAATGCCAGCAAAGCCACCAGCTCGTATCTGAAGCAAAGCCCTTTCATTTGAGGTCAATCTTTATACACATTCTCTGTTCTAATAAAACAACTAAAGTGAAGGGCCTTCAATGATTGTATGTTTCTGTTGCTGGAAAATAAATGTCAGTAGTGAAAGATTAAAACACAAGGATCCTGTAGACGTTCCTATGAAACACGAATATGTTTGTTTTTACAGGAATGGAACATCTTTTCTGGATTATAGAGTATGTTCCTAGAGAGAGAGTTCCATATCCGGGTAGCTTTTCCATTAAGAACCGGTTTGTCTAAGAATGTATGTGTGTGTGTTACAGAAGGTAATGCACAAACGCATTCTCGTTGTCAAGGATTCTAACTGCATAGAACTACAGTAAGCTGGATGCCTTCCCTCCATCTTCACTGAGTCACGCCCTCCCTTCTCCATCCTCTTCCCCCCTGTTCTGAGGCCCCCGGAGGCTGCGTCGGGGCTCCCCTGCGTCCCGTTGAGTTGGCTGTGGGGTGAACTAGCAGGTGATAGGACTGCGGGAGGAGAGGGTTTGGGGCATTGACTTCCACGCCCTCCCTGCGGTCCCCAGGGCTGCCGCACCCCTGCGAGAAAGGTCTCCACTCCTGAGCAGGTGTGGCCAAGAGCACTTTCTCTCTGGGTCACCATGCCGCCCTCCCCCCCTCCCAGCCTACATTTGGTGATGTTTGTAGCCCAAGGTACTCTCCCGAATGGCTTCTCTGTTCCCTACCCATGCTTTATAAGAACTCTCGTCATTGAACTCCTTTTCAGTGACCCAGTGATCCTGTCTCTTCCTATCGGACCCTTCCTGGTCTGCACTGAATTCAGAACAGAAGGAAACCCCAGCTCTCCACTGTTCTCGTTCCCTCACAGTAAACACAGTGGACAGCCACCGTCCTCCTTGCCCTCCTCCCTGCGCCTTTCACGGGGGTTTACTGACTAACTGGGAATTGGAGCCCGTTCTCTTCCTGGGCCGTGCCACAGAGCTCACGGGGGTCCCACGTTCCCTGGCTTCCCTCTTGGGCCAGCACAGCAGCTTCTCACAGTGAGACGGGGCGGATCTGTCTTGCTGCATCTGTGAGGACAGCATAGCAGCTGTTTGTTTTCGTGACCACAGACTGCTTAGCTGGTCACCCCCTTGCTGCCTGTCGCTGTTTGTTTTCGTGACCACAGACTGCTTAGCTGGTCACCCCCTTGCTGCCTGTCGCTAGTCTGGCCAGCACGACCAGCCAGCGCTCAGAGATGGGCCATTGCCACTGAGCTCAGAGGCCGCCCGGCCCACTCACACGACCTCTGCAGCACCCAACCCACTCCCCCACCCCCCATCGCAGGTGTTCTGGGCCTCACCACGACCCCTCAGCCCCTTTGTAGAAGCATTGCTATTCCATGTATCTGTCTTTCGGAACATCCCCCCCAAGATGCCATCAAGACCTCGGAGAAGATTCACTTAGAAACGTTAAGAAGAGAGGGTGGAAAATGAAAGAGGAGGGGAAAACCCTTCTGACTATGTCCCATAAACTAGAAGCACTTTGAGGATAGAAATTCTTCTAATTAACTAAAAAAAAAAGGACTTGAAACCTTTTTTTTTTTTAGAAGAAGTGTATTTCTTTTTTTTTTTTTTTAAGATTTTTTTATTCATGAGAGACAGAGAAAGAGAGAGAGACAGAGTCAGAGGCAGAGGGAGAAGCAGGCTCCCCAAGGAGCAGGGAGCCCGATGCGGGGCTCGATCCCAGGACCCTGAGATCACAACCTGAGCCAAAGGCAGATGCCCAACCAACTGAGCCACCCAGGCGCCCAGAAATGTATTTCATGCCCATTGCAAAATCTACAAATAAAACATTGTAATGAGGCAGAAAGTAAATGTTCTCCTATAACTCCATTTCCCAGCATAAGAACCCCTATTTAGCAGTAGGTATATAATTTGAGACCTTTTCTATGAATATAGAAAATATGCCTGTGAAACTTTTTTGCATACATAGGATTGCCCTGTAATTTCTATTCTGTAATCTGCTTTATACATTAGATAGTATATCGTGGAAAACTTTGTTAATTCATATGGATTTATTTCATCCTTTTATCAGCTGTATAACATTCCATGGCATAAATGTATTATAATATTCTATGGATATTATTATATATAATAATATATATATTATTACATTTTTCCTGTAATAAACACTTCAGCGAGCATTCTTGTACATAAATCTTTAGAAACTCAGAATTTATAAAGGTACTTTCATTGGATAGGAATTGCTGAGTCCAAAGTTGTTATAATTTTTTTGATTTTTTGGTTATGAGTTTAGGCATAAAAGACTTTATTTTGAAAGAAGACCACAAAAAATTCCAAATATATGTATATATGTGTGTATATATAAATATATATATGAATATACAGTATATTCAAGCTTCCACTCTCCTCTGAGCTTCCAACTCATACCTGCCTATCCAAATTACCTCTCTACTTGGTTGTCTATTAAGTTTTAGTTCCATAGATGAAATATATTATTGTCCTCACCCATCTGGTTCTCCTGCCATGTTCCTTAGCTCAACAAATGACACCTATCCTCACCCAGTTGCTTAAACTACACCTTCCCCATCAGCTCTCCCCAGCCCCACTTTGCATTTCAGCTAGAATATGGACCACCACTACATGCACTGGATCTGGTTTTTGTTTTCAAATCTGTATTTCAATTTCTTCTGAAGTATAGCTGAAACAATTCCCCAAGAGCCCAGGAAATCCATAAAGCTACTTGTAGTAGAAGGTAATTGGAGGGATTTTCATCTATAAAGTTTTCCTGATGTTCAATATTTAAAATATTCTCTTTGATTTTAGGGGCCAAGAAGAGTTCTTAACATTTCAATGAGCCTAGTTACTTCCTCCCTTGTAGAATTTAAAGAAGGGATCAGAGTCTTTAGGGGGCTTTCCAGAAAATCTGGATCAGGGCGCCTGGGTGGCTCAGTCGTTAAGCGTCTGCCTTCGGCTTAGGTCATGATCCCAGGGTCCTGAGATCAAGTCCCTCACTCCCCCTGCTTGTGTTCCCTCTCTCGCTGTGTCTCTCTCTGTCAAATAAATAAATAGAATCTTTAAAAAAAAAAGAAGAAAAAAAAAAATCTGGATCACCCTCAAAGTACCACTTACAGAAAGTTCTAAATCTTCATGTTTTTGATACTTGGTTCTTTGCCTGTTACTTCTCATTAAAGGTTTTGTTGATCCCCATTCATCCAAGAGAAAAGATTTCTCTTCCCTTCTAATCTATTTCCTCGTTTCCAGCATGAATGAATCCTGCTTCATTCACATTTTTCTATACTCCAGCATCAATCCTCATTAAAGAACACTCCGTCTACTTCCCAGATGTTAAAGCGTGGAGAACCTGGGCGGGACCTTTTAATGGAAAGGTATCTGGGACAAAGACAGGCTCCCTGCTCTGACACAAGGCTCCAGATCCCCATCCTTGCTTGATTCATTCTGCCCTGGAGCTGTGCCCACTGCAGCAGCTGTGGTTTCTCTTGGTGGATTGAGGCTGCGTTTCAACTGTTCGAGCAGTGACCGAGCAACTCAAGAAGAAACGCATTTTGCAAGGCTTCTTCCATCAGTAGATGAAAAGTTTTTACTGTGTGCAAGCCTCTGTGCTGAGCACTATACTATGGGTATAGTCTCGTTGAATTTTCACAGCAACCCTGTAAGCCAGGCACTGTGATCCCATTTTATAGACGAAGAAACTAAGACTTGGAGTTAAGCCACTTGCCCAAGACCCAGAGCTAGTGTGTCAGAAGAGGCAGGATTTGAACCCAGATTCTAGAACTCCAGATCTGGTGTGTTTAACCTCAGCCCTGGTCCTCTGTGAGAAGACACTGAGAGAGCAGCCCTTTAGTGATCAGGTTAGGAGAGGAGGGGGTGTGTACAGAGGCATCCTAGCCAACATTTGCCATCAGCTCCTGTGATCAGAAGCAGAAGTGGGGCCAGGGAGAAACGAATCACTGGGCGGATGTGAGTAGGTACAAAATACTTAGCGGTTATTCATATTACTGATCAGTTAGTGGTGTATCCAGTGGAGGGCGCCTGGGTGGCTCAGTCGGTTAAGCGGCTGCCTTCAGCTCAGGCCATGACCCCAGGGTCCTGGGATTGAGCCCCACATCGGGCTCCCGGCTCAGCGGGGAGTCTGCTTCTCTCTCTGCCCCTCTCCCCTGCTCGTGATCTCTCTCTCTCTCTCTCAAATAAATAAAAATCTTAAAAAAAAAAAAAAGATGTATCCAGTGGAGGCTGGATTCACTGGTGGAGGTAGAAGCTGTCTCCCCCACTGGAAAACACACCCCAGCTCGTAATTTTTCATTATTCATGACCCCCGATTCTTCTTATCACAACAGTAAATGTTTCTAGAAGTGGTTAACAGATGCCTCCAGGTCCTTATTTCATGCCCTGGAGCAATCACTTATTAACTGCTTCCCAAACTGCACAGTTTCTAGAACAGCTCTGCCAGAGTCAGGGCCTCCTATTTTCTTTGAAGATTAAAGGGCTCATTAGGAAGTGGTGTTTTTTCTGACTCTCCCATTGATTTTCCAGTTTCTGCCGAGGCCATTTTATTACACAAGGTAAAAGGAAAGTTAAAGAGTCCCATCTTTGATTCTCAGGCAGCCCCGGGACAGAAGCGACCTTGAGTGACAGTTCCTAGGCATCCGGAGCCAGGCTGGGCCGCTCAGGGTTACTGAGCAGCCCCTCAGGCAAATGCAGCAGATGGGAACGGGATATACTGAGCACCCCCCAAATTGCCCACAGTTTGCTTCCTGAAGGAGAAACTCAAATGTCATCCTGTCATGTCACATATTCTAATAGCGTTGCTATTCTTTATCATATTTTATAGCTAAAAGTGTTCGTTATGTAACAAAGACAAAGAAAGTTCGCCGTCTCTCTCTCTTTTTCCCTCCCCCCCCAACCCCCCACCCGTGGAGAACTGGCTTATTGAAGTTCCCTGTCTCACACGCGGTGACTGGCAGAGGTCGTCCCCGGAGAAAAGACAGTGAAAACCATGAGAGAAACTCGCTTTCTCTTTTCTCTTTTTCTTAAATGCATTATTCTTCTAGGTCATCTAGAGCAGGGAAAGGAGGTGGAGGAGGCCAGGCCCTGTTAAGCGCCTTACATATTATTTCTCATTTAATCATCACAGCGACCCTGTGAGGGGCGTACTTTTAATGTCCCTGATGTCTCCACTCTCCATAGTAAGAGGCACACAGAGGTTAAGTGCCTCACCAAGGTCACCGTGTTCTTAAAAAGTCTGAAGTGCTTAATAAACCATTTCAGAGATCCGCCAGAAATCTAGAAATGCTGGCTTTCCATTCACATAGTTAGTTTTAATAAGTCTCTCATTACATGGCTAATGTAAAGGTTTGACCGGATCCTAAGGCACACTCCATGGAAGACTCTTCCCCGGGGAGTCAGGGGCCTCCGTGGGCCCCGTACCCCTGAGCTGGGCCTCCGGCTGGGGCCTTCATGAACACACCAGCACCAGATCTCACCAGTAGCACACAGTTGTGCTGCTCAGCTGCTGAATGTTTTGAATGTTTTACATGGAATAAAAGGGTTCTAGGAGCAAATGAGTTCAGGAAACCTGGGGATAGCTAAACAGCTCTCCTTCAGAACATCTCAGAGCCTTTACAGCACTGCTATATATTAGGAAGCTGCAAGAAGAATCAGTCCAGTGCTTCCTAAACTTACTGGGATATGGAATCTCTTTGTCTACTGGGTGACATACAGGTTGTGTGTTCTCCAGACGACCGCCATTTTGAGAAGTGCTGGTCTAAATTGTTTTCAGGTTTTCATTAGTAAGTATAAATATCATAAGGTATCTAAAAGCCGTAAGGACAGTTACTGGAATGGGTGAAGAGTGAGTAGGGAGTCGGGATAGTGGAGAAGGAAGGTCATCGTTGGCATTAGACATATTGAGTCCAAGTCCTGGCGTTCCACTTCTTAGCCCACGTGTCCCTTGGCAAGTTACTTAATTTCTCTAATTGTAGCCTCCCCAGCTGTGAAATAGGACTGCTTGTACTACCTCATGGGGCACAGTAGCTTCTAAATGTGTTGAAGTGGTTGGCGGGGGACCTAAACAATGGAGCTGTTCATCCCTTTCTCCTTTCTCTTCACATGCTCACATAGGCTCAGCCAAAAGAACCATTATCAGGCAGTTCAAATTCATTCCTTTATTCACATGATAAGGGTCAGCTTCTTGCAAAGCCCTGTATTCTAAATGCCTCATGATCTAGTTCAATTCAGCTCAACAGAATTAATGTTATTTTAGTGACGCCCAAAGGCATTCTGTTAAGACATGTCAAAATTGAAGAAAGATAATTCTTTACCAGGGGAAGAAGAAATGTCTCTTTATCCTCCTAAGGAAACTATATTTGGAAAAAAGTTTTTAAACTGAATCGCCCTCTTCCCTCTGAAGCTACCCATGTGATCAGCGAACACTCATGCCACTTCTAGAAGTCATCAGGGATACACTGAACCTGCCTCTGATTTCTTTAGGGTCTACAAGCACCCCCAACGATTTATGGTACAACTTCATTGAACTGCCCTATCACGGGGAAAGCATCAGCATGCTGATTGCCTTGCCGACCGAGAGCTCCACCCCGTTGTCGGCCATCATCCCTCACATCAGCACCAAGACCATAGACAGCTGGATGAGCACCATGGTGCCCAAGAGAGTACAGGTCATCTTGCCCAAGTAAGTGGTCCCTCTCCCTGAAGAGAAAATAATGGGAGTGCTCAGTCCCTGGTAGCAATACCGGACAGCGTGAGGCTAGGAAAGGCACAGCCTAAATCCTAAAGCTGATTTACTTTCCAGAAATTGCATGGTGGGTATACAAGGCTCTGCTTTTGTAGAAGCTTCCCCCCCACCCCCCAATTCCTGTGCCTCTCATGCGGCAGGAGAATGATAATGGGGATGGAAGGAAAGAAGGCCTGGCCTCTGAGTCTCCACAAGACCTCAAGCTCCTTGTACCATTTTGAGGGCTTTTAACATATTTAATTTTCTTCAAAAGACTGAAAAACACACGTATAACTGTATAGTAAAGGTTAGTCATGTTTCTGGTATTTTGATAAGGAGTTTCATTTTCGTCTTCTTAAGTTTTAGCTGGAAGTTCCTGAAGACCAAGGTCCAAAAGCTAGGTGGTAAGGAAATATTTTGAAACCATCCAGGCAGAATTCTTACATTAGTATCATACTATGGCAGTTCTTTATTGCACCCTAAAAGTATAATGTTGGTGGAATTTGAACTGTTACGACTTGAAACCAAGGGGAAAATAATCCCAAATTCTGCCTGAATCCTAAATTTCTAACAGGTCAGAGAATGCTTTATACCCAGACCCGTGAAAGAGGCAGTAAACGTCCCCTGTCTGTGATCGTGTTGCCAGGATCCAGAGCTTTTAACCAGCCGCATCTCAGGGTGGGAAAGATACCTTCCAGTTCTAATAGCTCTTAATTCTCCAGTCACTAAGTTAAGCATAATCCGACGAGTCCATTCATAGTAAGTATTAGTATCTTCCCAAGATTTTTTTTATTGTGAAGTGAGCTTTCATGTAGGCAGGGCTTGATATAAATGAACAAGATGGTAGGTTGACATTATAAGTAAAGCACAATTATAACAGTAAAATTATCACCAGAGCCCATCTGTGAGGAAGATCTGCTCACTACCCTGATCCCTCTTCCACCAAGTGGGAGAAAGCCTGGTAAAACATCCTCTGATGATAGGTTTAATAGCTGACGTTTACGTAAGTGTGGTTCTAAGGCCAGACAGGTCACAAGGATCCAAGAAACTCTTGTGACACCCAGATAGAATGAGTGCATTGTCACCAATTTCTAATGTTGGTTCCCACTTTCATAGTAAAATGCTTTCAAAATCCCAACAAGAAGGAGCAGGAATGTGTCTCCTCTCTTTTGACCATCCCCAATGTGGCAGCCACCACGATGTTTGGTTGGTTAGAAATGGGGAAGAACTGTAGATATTCCAGTCACTGTTCCAGATACCCCCCCATCCGCGTGAGGGAAAGTGTTTCTGCAGATCTCCCTAAGAATTGGAAAGGGGGGGGCCTCTAGCACATGAGGGTGAGGCCACCCTTGTTTGCTGCGACAGTGTACTGCTCATTTTGCCAGCTAAGTGTTTGAGAGATGAGTTGTTCTCTACTTAGATCTTGGAACTACAATTTCAGATACAATGTAGATTGGTGTTCAGAGCATACTTAAAAAGGAATCAGTTTATCAACACTTCCCCACCGGCACTGATTATCTTATTTTACATTGTTTATGGTATAATGATTTTCCCTTATCTTCTCCTTTCCTGCTAGGTTCACAGCCGTAGCACAAACAGACCTGAAGGAGCCTCTGAAAGCTCTTGGCATCACTGAGATGTTTGATCCATCAAAAGCAAATTTTGCAAAAATAACAAGTATGTTCAATTTAAAACTTTGTCTTAAACTTGAAGACTGTGTTACAAACTGGGTCTCTGATTTGTTCAGAAAGAAAAGATCAGGGGTGCTTGGGTGGCTCAGTCCATCAAGCGTCCAGCTCTTGATTTCGACTCAGGTCATGATCTCAGGGTCGTGGGATCGAGCCCCACGTCAGGCACTGCACTTAGTGGGGATTCTATTTAAGATTATCGCTCGCTCTGTCTCTCTCTCTCCCCCTCTGCCCCTCCCCCTGCTCTCTCTTTCTCTCTCTCAAATAAATAAATCAGTCTTTAAAATTAAAAAAAAAGTGAAAGAAAAGATCAAAATTAGGAGTCTGCCGCCCTGAAACTCTCCAAGATTTAATCTGATTTATCACCAAATGATGCTGTTCATCCTCAATCATCTAAATTAGCAGAAATCATTCATCCCTATGTTTCACATGTACATTTCATATGAGGCCCAAGTGACTCTACAGTTAAAGAAGACCTTCGTGTATCGTCTTTATTACTTACGAATTTAGCTCCTAAGTAGTCTTTCTTTTTCAAACGCAAACTATTCCCCTGTGTTTGAAGAATCAAGATTTTTAAACTCTCAGACACTTGCTTCCATCAAGCAATAGGCATGCACCATATCCAGATACGTATTTTGGCATTTAATGCCCGTTAGTCCAAAATAGTGTAAATTCAGAGGGCTCTGACTGGAACCTTTCTTTGCCAAAGCATCTAGGATGCAGCTGGTATCCTATTGCTTCATTTGCCAATATATGTACCTTTTCCTAGAGTTATGTTCCTAGTGAATATAACTCAGTTCTTGGTCCTTTTAATTTGGAGCACAGCAACCTCCTTCCAAAGAAAAGTCATGGCTTAAACATTATTTGTACTCGTTTTGTGTTTTTCCCCTTGAAGTTTATTGCTGACCTCGATGGCCTGCAGGTAAATACCTGTGTTCCCGTCCTTGGGCTACACACAACATGCCTGGTGAACTTGCAGCTGTAGGGATATTCTGACGCTCTTTCATTCTTGGATAACCAAACTCATCCCCAGTCCAGCAGCCTGAGCATCACCTGGGAGCTTGTTTGAAGGGCACAATCTTGGGTCTCACCCAGACCTACTGAATCAGAATCACTTTAGCAGGATTCCTCGGCCCAGTGACGTTAGAGAGCGTTGTTTCAACCTGCACGTTTCCCTCCGAGGTTCTCTTCTGTGGCCCACCTCCTACACCGCGGCCACAGGGAGTTCACAGGTGCTCGGAAGGAGGACCAGGTGCCTGAAATTCTCCTGAGATCTTATGCTTTACCTTCCAGTGACTTGCAGCCTACAGACATTCCTCTCATTCCCCATTGGTCATATTAGAGCCCAGCATCTGTGCTGTTGAAAGTCCACTTTTCCCCCTTTGCTTCCAGACCTATGTCCCTCAAGGCTATCATTAACTTCTGTTTGCATTCTCCTCCAATGCCGTGGCCAGTGGGTATTGCTGGAGTGATAAGGCTTTGCTGAGAAGGGAAGTGAATTCACTAGAAGGTTCCAGGAGGCACAATTGCCATTCTGAGTCTTGTTCTAAATCCTTCTTACATTCAACAGTCTTCTCACTAATACGGCCTTGAGATGACTGGCTTTTGTTGTGAAAAGCCACTAACCAGCTATTTGACTTGAGGGCAGATTTCTTCACCCTCTGGGCCTCAGTTTCCCCCATCCGTAAAGGCCATCTGAAATGGCCTTTCTGGATCTGATATGCTGTCCTTTGCAAATAATATTACTGCCTTGCTTCTTCTGGAAAACTGGACTTCCTTTTTAAAGCTCTGCTCTTTTTATTTTTTTATACAATGCTGAGTGATCAGAGTTGAATTGATAGAGGTACTGACACGTTCAGGGTCGGTGAATCCCTCCTCAGAAGTGATATCGCAGTTCGCTTAGCAGAGACTGAAATTCACGGCAGGTGACCGTCACCCTACAGCCTTCAATCACCAGACTGTAAGAGGTCACTTCTCCTGACACCTTTTAAGAACTGGAATTTGCCATGGATTTGAAGTTACTTCCCCAGCCAAATGGATGGCCTGCGTATCAAACAAATGCTGTGTTTGTTTCATTTTCTGGAAACAGGGTCAGAAAACCTGCATGTGTCTCACATCTTGCAGAAAGCAAAAATTGAAGTCAGCGAAGATGGAACCAAAGCTTCAGCAGCAACAAGTAAGAACTGGGTCAGGAGCCAGGACGGGCTGCGGTATAGGGGCATGAGCGTGCTGTCGCCCACCCGGCCACTCAGCCAATAGGTAGCGAACCCAGTTCCCCTCACCCCCGCTCAGCACTGTGTGTGGGGTTGCCCCTCAGGTGACAGGGGTGAATTTAGACAGAGTGAGGACCTGCCTCCTCAAGGCTCAGAGTCTCTTTCATTAAGGAAAGCCCCTCAGTGCGAGACATTCCAGGACAAGAGTCGGTAAGCTTTCTCTGTAAAGAGCTCGATAGTGTGTATTTTCTGCTTTGTGGGCGGTACTGTCCCCACTGCAGCTTCTCAGCTCCGCCCCTGTAGCGGGAAAGCTGCATAGCTGATAGGGGCCAGTGGGTGTGGCTGTGTGCCAATAAAGCTTTATTTATAAAAGCAGGATCTGACCCCCTCAGACTTGGCCCGAGGGCTGGGGTTTGCTGACGCCTGCCCTCAGAAGGTTAAAGCATATTCTGGCTGCTTCTTGGCAGAAAAGCCCAATCTTCATATTGAAACCCTAAATAATAGCAACTACCAGTAGGAACTAGGCAGGTCAGGTCTATCCGGGACAAAGTGAAGAAGGAGCGAGCAACTGTTGCATTATAGCAGGATTGCTGGGCCACCTCCTTCGATAAGTAGAACATCCACATCTGCTTTCTCCTCATGGTTTAATAACGAAGGAGAAAATAGAACACTCCTAGATTGGTTTTCGTACCCCCTAATTATCCATCTGAGACTGAGTGGATAAATCTGGCCAAACTCTGAACTCATAAAGGGAATGTCCCAGCTCTGCTTGTACCTGGGTCACATATTTCTGGTCATTAAAAGGTACCATTTATGCTCCAAGTAGACACTTTATGGCCTTTCTAGAATAAACATTTAATTTGTAATCCTTTAAAATAGCATTAAAAACAAAAGCCTAGAATACGAGTGCTTCAAATTTTTCAGATGCTTTTGGTCTCTTCTAGGTAATTGTGAGAGCTGAATTTTGCCAGTTATTGACTAATTGTGCCAATTAGTGTTACTATCGGGACTGGCTCCATAATTTGCAGGGCGCTGTGCAGAATGTAGCGATGGAGCCCTCATTGAACACTTAATTAAGAATTTGAAGACAGCGGCAGCAGAGCACTGAACCGAGTGTGGGGCTCTCGTGAGTGTGACTGCCAGGCCACACGCCCAGGAGGCCAGCTCTGCTGGCTCAGTCACCAGGGCTGCTATTATAGCGGGGCCACAGATGGGGTCAGGGGGCGCTTATGCAGGAGAAGTTTATGTCTCATAGTTCTGGAGGCTGGGCGGCCAAGATCAAGGGCTGGTTTCTCCTGAGGCCTTTCTCTGTGGCTTGCCGAGGGCTGCTTTCTCCCTGTGTCCTCACGTGGCCTTTGCGCTGGGCACACACATCCCTCGTGTCTCCCTCTCTTCTTATAAGGACACCAGTCCTATTGGGTCAGGGCCCCGCCTTCGTGACCTCATTCAAACTTAAACACCTTGGGGGTTAGGGCTTCAACATAGGGATTTTGAGGTGGTACAGTTCAGTCCACAAGACCTGCTAACTCTTGATTGCTTTTCAATAACCCTGGGTTGAGTGCTTTACCTCAACATAGCTGCAGATGGTTCCTTTGTGACATCAAGCCTAAGTCGTTAGTGCTTCCCAGGGTTTGAGGAAGAGAACTGGGCCCTTGTGGCAAGAGCGGTGCAGTTTTATCCCCAGCACCCACCCTCCTGCAGGGCCGTGTCACAGGCTTATGAAATTGAAGCCACCGTGAGTAAGCATGGCAGAGTGAGCATGTCTAGGACTGTGGGCTAAGGAAGTTTGCTTTCTGACTCCAGCGTCTGCGCCAGCTAGGTTGAACAGCAGCATGGGGTGGTGGGTCCCAGGTGAGAGGTCTCCATTACCATGCAGAGGGGACCCACCAGAGGAAATGGCACAGACAAAATGGTTGAAAACTAAGCTGGGCCTTGATATACAGGAAGGATTTGACTAGGCTAAAAGGACCAAGGGGCCTTCATCAGCAAGGCAGATGGTATGAATAAAAAAGAGCTAATAATAAGAGTGAATGTGCATTAGGTGTTTGTTAAGTGACAAACACTTTTCTCAGAGTTTATAATACGTTCTATGTCATTGAATCCTCATAAAAACCCTACGGAGTGAGTACATTTATTAAAGAAGATGGTACCTGTGTAGACTGAATGAGACACGGAATGGAAAGGGCCTGGCCCATGAGAGGGGTTCAGTAAATGGTGGCCATTGGGCCTGTTCTAACCTGGCCAGCCCATGGGACGGGCATTGTGTCCTCTAACTCCAGCATCGAGGATCCTTGCTGGCCTCAAGCTGAGTGTACAACACATTTTCTTTTTCTTCCCGTAGCTGCGATTCTAATTGCAAGGTCATCACCTCCCTGGTTTATAGTAGACAGACCTTTTCTATTTTTCATCCGACATAATCCTACAGGTAAGCGGCTCTTCTCTTCCATTGTTCGCTAGCTGTTAGAATTCAGAAAGGTATATGGAATCATAGTTAAATCCAACCTTGCTTCTCTTAATTCATCTCCCTTGTGTCAACGATTGCCAACACTTTGAATAATAGAACCGCCCACCTGGAAGAGATAGGAAAACCATGGCTGTGTTTACAGAGTGTGATGGAATCTTTTAAACACTGATTTTAGGTTTGTTGGTTTGTTTCTTTTTAACATAGAGCTCTGCAGCCCTTTTGGGGAATTTTGACAGCTATTGATCTTTTTGTCCACATTTTTATAAATGCAGTAGTTAAATTTTATAAGAAATTACATGTCCTCAACCTCTGTAAGCCCCCTCTATTGTTACCGCCCGAGAATTGTTAATTCGATAGATCTTGGCTCCCTAAGTCATGGGTTCAGAGTTGGCTCTGTCCTTTAGCTTCATCTTTAAAATGTGGATAACAGTAGTTCTTACCGCTCAGTACAATTATGAAGAATAAGTCAGATTGTCTTTGTGGAGAGCTAACTAACACAAGCTTGTTCCTTAACCTTTTGTCTCACCGTATCTTTAATGTCGTAATTTGTGTGCTTCTGCACCAAAGTCCAATATGGGAGCCTCAAGCCACACGTGGTTATTTAACCTTAACTTTTAATAACTAAAATGGAATATAACTTAAAATTCAGTTTCTTAGTCAGACTAGCCATGTTTCAAGGGCTCAATGGCCACATGTGACTAGTGGCTACCATATTGGACAATGAAAATATAGAGTGTTTCCATCACTGCAGAAAGTTCTATAGGATAGTACTGCTTGAGAACAATAGGTTAATCGCAGCCTAGAGACTATCCCTTAAATACACTTTATTATCTTATTTTAAGAAATGTTTTTTATAGAGTTACACCTTGTTTCCTTCTAATTCTGTAGGTGCTGTCTTATTCATGGGGCAGATATACAAACCCTGAAGAGTGTACAAGAGAAACCATGCAAAGCAAAGGCTCCTTTGCAATGAAAACAAGACTCCTTTCCTACATCTTTCATAGTTCTGTTAAATATTTTTGTACATTACTTTCTTTTTCAAAACTAGTTCTTAGGAACAGAGACTCAATGATGCAAGCATTTCTGTTCTGGGACATATATCAAAGGGAAAAGGGCAGGATGGCTGGAACACTGTACTGACAAATGAATAGAAAGGCTTCAAAATGTCTAAAAAATCCTTTAAACTACTGAGCTAACCCTCTTGAGTTTTTACTGTCCAGTTCAGGAGTTTTGTTTTGTTTTGTTTACATGTGTGGCATTTCAGAAGAAATTGAATCAGTGTGACGGGGAAAAAATTTTTAAAAAAATTAAAAAAAACAAAAAACGCACCAACACATTTTATGGTAGCTTTTACTTTTTTATGAAAAAAATATTATTGGCCTTTTTAATTCTTTTGTTTGGGTCCCATCCAAAGTCTTGATAGTAAGTATTATTTCGGGGGTAGAAATAGTGAAATCTCTAGCCTCTTTGAGTGTTTTTGTTGTTGTCGTTTTCTATAATGCATGTATTCACTAAAATAAAGTCTAAAAAACGAATGTCTTGCTAGACAAGGTTTGCTGTTGTGCAGTGTGCCTGTCACTACTGGTCTTTACTCTTTGGATTTGCATTTTTGTATTTTGTACAAAGTAAAAAATAAAGTGTTATGAGTAGTAAAAAAAAAAAAAATGCCATTTCTCTGTGATTGAAAATACAACAAAAGAAACAGAGCCTTTTAAAAAGACTTTTAACTTCTTCTACTAAACCTTTGCACTCGGGCACGCGGCAGAAAACCCACGGCCCCTGGCCTTGTCCTCCTGTTTTCCTCTAACGCTGGCAATCAGACACTGTTCCCTGCTTCACCACCTCTCAGCTTCCAAGTCCCCGCCTAGGAGGAGAGGAGGCTGTGAGGGGGCGATCCCAGCCCTCATATCAGCAGTGGCTCCCTCCCTCGGTGCAGGATTCAGAATGTTCCCAGCCAAGAGTAGGGTTTTATAGCAAGTGCACACGGAAGGTGCTGGGTCCTGAGACACTTTGAACTTGGGAGTGAACAGCGCACGTTACATTTTTGGCGCTCAGCCGGAGTGTTTGTTTCCTGATAGGACAAGATTTTTTGTTTTCTTTTGTTTTTGGAGAACTGCTCACAATTCCAAGGTTACCACTTTTTGTTTGCCTAGTTTGTTGTTGTTTTTGCTTTACTAATTTCCTAACGTTTTGAGTCATTTTCTAATATCAGAATGCTTTAAAATATGTATCAAAACTTAAAAACATTTTTTAAGACCCATGAGCTCGACTCATCATTCTTTATACATTAAAACTTTACATCCAACCCTCCAACAAGTTGCCATTTGTGATGCTTATTTGTCAAGAGGGCTGAGCTTTGCTGTTTGCAACTATTTAAGTACGGGTACTTGGGTTAGCCAAGAGAGAAAGGAAGGGGGGCGGGTAATTGCTTTCCTTAATTAAGAGTAAATGCCAGAAATTTATTTTGAAGGGTTTACACAGACTACCTGTACTCTAGCGAACATGCTAGTATAGTTATTAATGCCTTTTAGAGGCAGTTTTACTCATTTTCTGGTTTTCTGGTCCCATTCTATTATTTTTAATAGTTTAAGATAGAAATAGTGTTAGCAGTGATCCAAGAATTATACACTCCATTTATTCATTTGGGTACCTACTGGACACCAGGCATTACGGGGTACAGAGATAAATACGTCCTTTCCCCAACTAAGGTAATCATGAAAGGGAGAGCGTGAATTCTAGCTTGGCCAAATACCTAACCTGTGTAAGTATCCTTAAAAGATATGCAAGTAGGACCAAGTGGGCATTAGTCCAAAAAAGAAGCCTAAAAGTGGATACAGGGCCAAGACTAAATCCCTGAGCTCTTGGCTCCAGCAGTGCTCATTCCAGAAAAGACCAGGAGAGTTTGCTTTACTTCCCTCCCTATCCCCGCCCCGGCAAGTAGGCTCCACACCTAGCGTGGAGCCCAGTGCAGTCCTCAAACTCATGACCCTGAGATCAAGACCTGAGCTGTAAAGATCAAGAGCCAGACACCCAATGGACTAAGCCACCCAGGCACCCCAAGAGTTTGCTTTTCTAATATCGCCTAGTAGAGTGGCCCTGTTATGTGTTACAGATAGTCTGTCCCTCCAAAATAGAAATTGGTCACATTTTACTGGGCACATTAAATTTTGAAGTATCTGGTCCCATTTCTGAATGCCTCTTCAGTATATTAGATAGTAAAGTTTCAAATTAATGATATAGAGAACTTGGAAGAATCGCATAGAGGAATCATAAAATCAAGGTTCCTAGACTATATTTCTTCTCTGTTTCACTTGACCTTCCCAGCTCATCTTTAGCCCTTCCTTACCCATCAGCACCCAGATTCTGACCTGACTCTGGTAGCTTCTAGAACATGTTGATAATCTCTGGACTGGGGGAAAGTTCTTCTCAAATTATTACTGTTATATAATTCAACTTTTATCTTTCGATATTCTTCAATGAGTCAATAGGCCTTGTCTTCAAAAAGATAAAATTTAGAAAAACTCCTTTATTTGAGGGAAACTGAAATAAATTTAAGATATGGAGACTGCCACAAAAAATTGCAGACCTGTCATAAAAGATCACATTTGCTGTGATACTGTGATTTTTTTTTTTAAGATTTTATTTGAGAGAGAGTATAAGGGGGGTTTACATAGAGGGAGAGGGACAAGCTGACTCCCCACTAAGTGCAGAGCCACACGCGGGGCTCAATCCCAGGACCCTGAGACCATGACCTGAGATGAAGTCAGAGGCTTAATTGAGCCACCCAGGTGCCCCAATACTGTGATTTATAATAAGAGATGTGTATTTGGTTTTCATCCCCATTTCTGGCACAGAGCTCCCCCAACCCTTGGAATTTACAAAGTGATAGAGAGCTATAAAGGTCTCTTGTGTTACGTTAACGGAGTAACTTTTGGCCAAACAAGGCAAGCATCCAGAGAGGCTGGGTCATGGGAGGGAGCCCTTGAGGTTACAAGGCATCTACCTAATTCCAAGCCCTCACCTACATAAATGTGCATATTCCACAGAAGGCAGACCTGCAGTAATCTGGACTGCCAGCCAGGGCTAGCTCTGGAGGGCTGACCAGGGTATCCTCCAAAGAGAGACACCTGGGAGCCTTGATGACTACAGAATGGAGGCTGGTTGCTAGGAGACCCAACCATGTGATTGGAGGGCTGAAACTTTCAGCTCCACCCCCACTGACCTCTGGGGAGGGGAGAAGGGCTGGAGGCTGAATCAATGGCCAATGGCCAAATGAATTAATTGACTATGTGTTTGTAATGAAGCCTCCATAAAAATCCAAAGGACAGGGTCAGAGAGCTTCCGGGTCAGTGAGCACCTGGGGATTTGTGTGAGTGGTGCACTAAGATGCAGGGAAGCTCCTCGCCCTTCCCCAGACCTTGCCCTATGCATCTCTTCCATCTAGGTGTTCCTGAGTTACATCCTTTCATAAACCAGCAATCCAGTAAGTAAGATGTTTCTCTGAGTTCTGTGAGTCACTCTAGCAAGTTAATAGAACCCGAGGAGGGGGTCCTGGGAACCTCTCTGATTTACAGCCAAAGGGTCAGAAGTACAGATGACAACCTGGGTGCCAATCAGCATCTGAAGTGGGCGGTTGGGGGAGGCAGCCTTGTGGGCCCGAGCCCCTCACGGGCGAGGGTGAGATGCGATACTGCCTCTCAGGAGCTGGTGTTAGATTTGAATTGAATTGTAGGATATCCAGCTGGTGTCTGAGTATGGGTGATGCGGGGGAAAATCCCCACACATTGGAACTGGGTGTCAGAATCTTTATTTGCTATGTATGTAGACATATGAGCAGACAATTTATCATATGGATTAGATGTCACATTGAGTTTGGGTAGGAGACAGGCTGCAATTTTCCTAAAGTAACAAAATGGTAGACCTATGGAACCGAGGCCAACAACCAGTAAAATCACTCTTTTGACACTTAATGAAATGAGGATTTTCCATTCTGCCCGAGACACAATGGAAAAGAAGAGTAGGCACTGACCCAAATAAGTCGAAAGCTCTATGTCTTATTGGCCTTTGAGTCTTTGTCCTAAAAAGTTGATGACAAGTAACTTGGAAAAAAATGCCAATCATAAGACACAAGGGAGTGACTTTTGTCCCAGTAACTCTTTGTTCTTCTGAAAGTGAAAAACCGAATGACCCATGAGTTCCACATTAAAGGGTCTAAGAAACTGAAGTGGGAGGAGCAGGGATTTGCTCTGACCCAGCAGAGTAGCAAACACCACTTCTTAGGACTGGTCATCGGTGGCTGCCTGGGGAGAGGAGCAGACCCAGTTAACTAACTGGTGGAGGATTTCTCTCTCCTTGGCCTCCCATGACCACTGAGAGACCCTGTGTCCCTCAAGAGTCCACTTCAGGCCATCCAAGAGTGGAAGGCGCCACTGGCTGTAAAGCCCATTTCTTCTGATTATTCCCCAACTGTCCCTTGGACCGTCTCCCAAATCTTGAAGAAAAAAGGAGGCAGATGTGATTTAAAGGAGAAATTTGCTAAATGAGAAATCACTGTTTTATATGATAGCAGGTACATTATTAGTGTTTGCAGATTAAATTATTGGATAGGAGGTACCGAAATGGAAGTGAATTATTAAATTTCTCAGCGCTATACCTCCTTCATCTGAAGTTTCTAATCTTAATCCCTTTACCAAAGGTAAAGAGAAGGGTAGTAGGCCTTTACACTTGTCCCTCATAGACAAGGGAATAATGCGAGTACCCACGGCTCAGTCCCAGAGGCAGGTTTTCACGAGCCCCAGACACATCACTGTCAGGTTGGTTAATCTGAGGATGATCAGCTGATTTTATTTTACTGTATCTGTCTTATTAACTCTATTGCCTACTGATAAATATCTTTGGCCCTGACTGATTTGTTGTCTTACTGGGTAGACACTGATCAATAACGTACATAGAGGAAGTGTCTTCGGAAAGTCAGGCAATTGCTCTGATTAGGAATATTCTTCTCCAGCACTCCATGACCTCATTACTCATCTCTTCTGCAAAACTCATTAGAACAAACTCATTAGTTCATTTGATGATTTTAATATATAACAGATGTGGTAAAAATGTATTCTGCAAACAATCAAATAATGGAGTTCTTCCTCAGTTGAAGGGGGAATATGTTAATGTTTTTAATTTTCTTAATTGCTTTTCTCCCAGAAATTTCTCTTAAAACTATTAGTCTTCTGTTGTGAGTGAGCATTAACAGGCACCCAGCTACCTGAACGAGAACAAATGAGTGTTAGTGGAAAGCACAGCTACTACCAACATCAAAACTGCTTTTTTTCCAGGAGCATGTGTGCTTGTGATTACAATTTTTGATTGCATGAATTTTCTCCTGAAAAAACAAAACAAAACAAAAAACTTGTTCTTAGTTTGCAAGATGGGATTTAATCTAACAATCATTCTTTGGTATTCTACAGAGAGAACCATGGCTTCCAGGTGCTCTGATAGCCATCCACAGTTATAAGCCTCAGCTCTGGGTCCTTGGGGACGATGGTAGACAGGCTTTACACACTAGATTTGGAGATGACACCGGGGTCAACTGAAGGGAGGAGAAAACCAAGTGGGCTTCGGGAAACACACGTTAACTTGCCTACTACCAACAGGGCCTCCTCAGTGGGCGCCCCTCAGCCGGGGAGAGTTGTGAGCTGGTCCCCCACATGGGAAGAACGTCCACATCTGGTTTCATAAAGGGTCAAGATGCACAGAAAGATTCCCTTGAGTCTGCAGTGCATCTTCTCCTACCACAAAAAAAGGGAAGAAAAGAATAGGAAGAAGGGGCCATAGTGTTATCTATGGCAACCCTACAACTTTCCCTCTTTTCAGGAAATATGAAAGAGCTCAAACATCCATACCTCGGCATCTTAGGTGAAGTGTTCATGTATCAGACTCTTAACATCCTAAGGGACAAGGTGAGCTAGTTTCTACAATCACGTTCATAGGATATTAGAGCTCTAAGAGGCCTTGAAAAGTCAGTTTTCGCTGTAATCCTTTGCTGGTCCAGTCTTTGAAGGTCCATCTCTCCTTCCTGTGGAGGGAGAAAAGTGTTCCCCACAACGGGCACTTTGCATACTAAACTATGAAGTAGGATTACCACACCACCTTGTGGCCAAAGTTTAAAAAATGTGAACACACACAAAAACAGCCCCTATTTGTTCCATTTTTACTTGGAAGGTAGAGCTTCTAGTAATAGTACACTCTCTCATGACCACATAAAACACTTTGAGAATGCTGTTCCCTGTTTTATATATGCATATCATAAAAACAATATGGACTAAAAAGAATAAGGCTTATGTAATTGAGTCTATAGACCTCAATCATGCATTTTTGGCTCAATGTTACACTTTGGGCTTAGAGAACTAGCCAGTGAGAAATGGTGGGAAAGGATGTCAGAATTTCAAAGTAAATGACTTTAACATCTTTCAATGGTGCCAGGCCAAGCTCAAGTATTAGTGCTACTGTATTTCTCCAACTTCCTTATGGTCATGACTGTCTTCTCAACATGAATCAGACATTAGTCAAAAAGGCAGTGTTCCACATGGTCACTGAATGCTCTTGGTCACACACTCCGTTGACAACATTCTCACACCTGTGTTCCTCTTGCCCACACATCATATTTACACAGTATTTATTGGTCCTTTTTTTTTTTTTTAAGATTTTATTTATTTGACAGAGACACAGCGAGAGCAGGAACACAAGCAGGGGGAGTGGGAGAGGGAGAAGCAGGCTTCCTGCTGAGCAGGGAGCCCGATGTGGGGCTCGATCCCAGGACCCTGGGATCGTGACCCGAGCCGAAGGCAGGCGCTTAACGGCTGAGCCACCCAGGTGCCCCTTGTATTTATTGGTTCTTATACAGCAAATGAAAGTTCTCTAGAGGTTGGTTCCAAGTATCAAGCAATTTCATATGGAACTGCGAAAATGTGTTTTATTTTCTACATTCCAGCGCATCATAGTTTAGTTGGTGCCTTTTAAAAGTACAACTTAAATTCAGGGAAGACTTAGAAATGTGTTGAAATCACATTCTTCCTAAGCGATTTGGATCTACTTGCAAAGTAGCTTTTATGAACTAGAGCTAGGTTTGTCCCACATGTGTATCTAAAAGCACTCAAGGTTCAGAAGCTCAAAAATCAAAGAATGAGGATAGTTCCCCTCCAACACTGTAGGATAAGGTCCTGCAAAATGCCCTAAACAGAAATTTGGGGTCACATTATCAGCACCATTTATGGGGGAAATGAAGGACTACTAACTTTGCAGCTGAATTCTCCAAAGACCCTTGGAAAAAGTGTCCACCTAAAATAAAATTAGAGTATATTCTAGCTAAACCTGACATTTTGCATATACTGGATGAGTAAGTGGTTAGAGGACATTTACTGTCTTTTGCTTCTCAGAAACTATGATCTCTCTTCTCTGGTGTCCAGGAGATGCTTATCAAATCACGTTTACTCGTGGATGACACACCTAAGTGTGGCGTTTTTTACTGCTGGGCTTGGCCCTCTATCCCTGGGTTCAAGTGTTAGGAATTTCTCAAAAGAAAGGTGAAATCATCTAACCTACCAATTTGGCCAGTTAGGTAGTTCTCAAACTTCCCCCTCTGAAAACAGCCTCTGCTTTACCTGATAGCTGAAAGCCCCCTTACATACGACTAAACTCCCACTTCTCTGACCAGTCTCAGGAAAGGGCTTTCAAAGGTCCCTTTTATCCTCTTTTATAAAAAGATTTTATGGCAAGCCTTTTGCCTCCTTGCATCCGAGAAAGCAAGATGGGTCACCAGCAGCTCTATGGGAGCCGCGAAAACTCAGCCAGGGATCTCGTTCTGATCTGGAAATATGGCCCCAGTGTGTCCCACCAGCTTCTTCATCAGTAAAAGGATGCAGGCTTCAGGAAGTTGGATTAACCATCCCCTGAATGGTTCATCCAAGATATCTACCTTCATGCTAGCTCTTTGAACATAAAAATATTTCGATTAAAAAAAAAGATTTTATGGCAAAAGTGCTGTCAGGTGTTTTTTCTCTTTTAGATTTTTTAAATTTTTATTTACATATTTTTTTTTTAAATTTTATCCATTTATTCGTTAGAGAGAGAGACAGCAGGGTGAGCGGCAGGCAGAGGGAGAAGCAGGCTCCCCGCAGAGCAGGGAGCCCGATGCGGGACTCGATCCCAGGACCCTGGGATCACGACCTGAGCCGAAGGCAGACCCTTAACCGACTGAACCACCCAGGCGTCCCAGTGCTGTCAGTTTTAACATTTCTATTCTCAATTCCCAAGTCCCATTTTTCTTGTTAATGCCTGAGTGACTACTGACAAATTCAAATTAAAAATTACCGCTATTGCCAAAGAGCTAAAAAGAAACAAAGAATTTGCAGTTGGAGGATTACTTGAATTCAACACAACGACTGAAGAACCAGAAGGACATACTCTTAAGATTTGTCCTCTAGAAACTGAATGTGTTACAGTAAAATACTTAGAACAGTGTTTGGTACACAGTGGCTATGATTATGATTATGGAATACTCAACTGATAAATATATGCCTTATTCTTCCATTAACATTGATATATATTTTTCAGTTAGCTGCTTTCGACTTTCTTTTAAAAGCATAAAGTTTATCTTTTCTGTTATTTGTTTTATAGAAATTGAATAACTATGAGATGAATTAGTATACATAATTTCAAACCTAGACAGAATCTAGGGGTCAGGTAAATACCCATCTAACTGTGATAAGCTGTACTTTTACATTTCTAAAGGTTAAGAGTTATTATTCTTTTAGCTAAAATCCTATTAAAGGGACAAAGTTCACCAACCTGGGTATATCAAATTAAACTACAATAAAATCTTTAGAGAAAGAGTGACTTTTTTATTGGTATGAAAGTTCACGTAAAACACATATGCAAATTATGGTGATACCTCAAAGCTAGCCGGGAATAAAACAGACCTAACTATACATGTTAAATAAAATAATAAAATCAAGGACTTTAGAAAAAACTTACTGGAAAAACATCCAAAAAAGACTTTTGACAAAACAAAAAGGAAAAAGAAAAAAAATCAATGACCTGATAAATATCTGTTTAATTTTAGGAACTCATTATGAGAAATAAGGCCTATTTCTTTACAATTTGAAAAATGTCCAGCTTTGTACATCTTTGACATTTATCTCATTCTCTGGCTCACAAATTTCAGGCTGCCATAATTCTGGCAGGTTAGCTGGCAGTGATAGCCTTTTCTGCTCTTAAATTCTCTTTGGGCTTGGAATAGTCCCAGGGCCGTCTGTTCTCAGTGAACCCATAGAGCTTCCTAAGTGCCACTCGAGCCGCTTCTTCTTCTGCAACCAGCACTGTTTCCCCAGGTCCTTCTGCAATCAACTTCTTATCGCTAGAAAAAAACCAAGAGTAGTCTGAAATTACCCGTGATCATAAGACACAGTCCACAAATGGGTTATGGTTTCTAAATCTTGTTTTGGCAATAATATCTACCAGAAGTAACACAAGAGCTTTGGATATAGTATCTTTTGGAAATTAACTAGTTTTGTTGCAAATTCATTATATATAGCAGTTAGAAAAGAAATATTTACATTTCCATAGAAATATAAACAACTCACTAGGTCCAATATTTTTCAAATCAAAAAACCAAGGCACATCTAAGTAAGTATGGGTTTGTTCTGTTATTGTTGTTGATGGAAGAATTTAAAGAATATATAAAAATCTTGCTATAAAGCCTGAAACTATTAAAAATATTCACGGAAACTATAACTACATTATTTTTAATTCATCTTAAATCTGTGATATGAGGAAAAATTTTATGGAAAAAAAAACTGTGCTTTTCTGGTTTCTCATCTAAACTTTAAAATAAATGAGAAATCAGTTCTGTATTTTAAATTAAGAGCTTTAGATCTTTAAAACTTGCTAAGATTTAAAACATTATTTTATATATTATAATCCGCTCTAACTTATTCCCAGAAGATACTGAGGTAGCAGTGAACACTTAAGGTTATCGGTGTTCTAGTAAAGCCAAATTAAACAAAAATGGGTATTCCTGCTTTAGTGAGATTTCTATTATGATAACTAGCAAACTCTCCTCCAAAAAATGTAAAAGTGTTCCCACAGGGAGGAAAGGATGTGCTACTTCTCAATTACATTTAAGTACTTCCAAGAAATTTCCTGACCCCAAACTTTACCTATCCAACTAAAAGAAGCATCTCTGAAAATCTCATAAACAGCAACTTTACTTAGTAGCTCAGATTTAATATAAGTTGACTTGAAAGCCAAGGAAGAATAGAACCAAATTAAAGAAAAATGAGCAAAACTACACAGGAAAAAAAAAAAACAACATGGAAGGAATTTGCTAAGAATTATTTTCTGTGGCAGTAATTTGAAATGAAACAAAGAATAATCATATAGGTTAAACTTTACAGTAATAATTCTACACATATATATTTGTAATAGTATGGAATAGAGAAAATCATCTAAGTGAATTTCAAGCACAAGATGTATAACATGTTTCTAGTCCAATGATGGTCTTAGTGTATCACAGATCATTTTTTTAAATACCATTACATAAAATCTAGGAAAAATTAAATAATTCTACTACCCAATGACAACCACTGTTAGTAATAGGGCAAACTGCTTCGTTTAAAAATAAGAGAGCATTCTTCAAAATTTCCATATGTCACTAAAAATCCTTTAACAACATCACCTATCCTAGCTGTACTATATTCTATCATGTGCATTTATTATTTCCCTCTCACTGGATACCAGTTATTTCTAATTTTCTAACTGAAAAAATGCTATTAGTTCAACAACTGTTTACTGACTACCATGTCCTAAGAACTGTTCTAGGTATGGGGTACAAAGAGCAAACAAATGAACATCTTTGTTTACACATTTTTGATGTAACCTGGAGAGACACACCCAAAGTGAGAATACCAAATCAAAGGACATGAAGAATTTAAAGCCTCCTGGCATTTGGTCAAAATTACTGACAGAAATACTATACCACTCTTTTCTTCTATTAGAAATATATGAACTGCTGATAAAGGATGTGTTTAAGACTTATCAAGCTAATGAGCAAAAGAGTACCTCGTTATTTTGCTTTGCATTTCAATTAAAACTAAAGTTGAAACTTTTTACAACATTGTCCATTTTCTCCTTTGTGATGTCCTTCCATTGCCTTTAACCTATAAAATCCTACATCATATAAAGATCAGAAAAATACTGACCTAAATTTTAACCAAGTTTCTTAAATATTCAATCAGTGGGAGGCAAGCCAACTGTTTACTAACAAAACTAAAACAGTCTCAATGTGGGCTGATTTATATATTTTGATGGACAACTAACTAAGTTGTCCACTCCTAGGCTCAGTTGAAGCTGTTACAAGTGTGGATTAGGGGTAAATCTCTAACACTTATGAATCAGAACTTTTATTGGTCTACAGAAATGTTTAGGTTACCATGAAATTCTTACTCATTGAAATGAATGGATTCTACAATGTATAGTTGGTTAACAAAAGCTACTATTAGCCAACCACAGATTACTGACCTTCCCCTAAGACTGACCAGCAGAAAGGGAAGCAGTATATAGATAATCATGGGAATGAGTTTTTTAAATCTGTTAATGCAATCAGAGCTTATATTAAGGAATTGTGAAAGGTCAGTTGTTAAGGCTTCCAATCAATGTTATGAAGTCAAGATTAAAATTTTACTAACCATAAAATCTTTAAAAGTAAATAAATAAATAAGATTTTACTAACCAGTATAAGCCAACAAAAAACACAGGCAAAGCTGTGGTGCTTCCAGACTGCCTGGTAAGTCTAGATTCAGGAGCTGAAATATTCCTTTTCTTCAGTTCTTCTACCAATAGCCCCATGGGATTTATTATCTTCCAAATCTCGAAAAGTTCTTTTCCAGTCATCTGAGTAATTAAGAAGTCCTGCATACAAAAATACAATTTATACATTTAAAGTAGTATAAAGAAAATAAGGATCATATTCAAAGTACACTTTTAACAGAATTTAAAAACTTAATGGGGATTGAAAAAGACAAAATGTACTATTCCTTTTCATGTCCATATAGTTTTTCATGTAAGTTTTATTACAAAAATCATAGTTGTTGCAGATGCCATGATACTCTGGCAAGAGTACTCAAAAGATTCCACCAAATAGTTGCTAGAACTGATACACGAGTTCAGTAAAGTCTCAGGATACAAAATCAACGTCCAGAAATCTGTTGCATTTTTACATACCAATAGTGAAGGAGCAAAAGAGAAATCAGGGAATAGATCCCATTTACAACTGCACCAAAACCCATAAGATTATCTAGGAATAAACTTACCAAAGAGGTAAAAGATCTGTACTCTGAAAACTACAGAACGCTTATGAAAGAAATTGAAGATGACACAAAGAAATGGAAAAACATTCTATGTTCATGGATTGGAAGACCAAATACTGTTAAAATGTCTATACTACCCAAAACAATCTACATTCAATGCAATTCCTATCAAAATACCACCAGCATTTTTCACAGAACAAACAATCCTAAAATTTATATGGAACCACAAAAGACCCCAAAGAGCCAAAGCAATTTTGAAAAAGAAAAGCAAAACTGGAGGCATCACAATTCTGGACATCAAGTTACATTACAAAGCTGTAGTGATCAAGACAGTATGGTACTGGGGCACCAGGTGGTACAGTGGGTTAAGCATCCAACTCTTGATTTCAGCTCAGGTCACGATCTCAGGATTGTGAGATCAAGCCCAGTGTCAGGCTCTTTGCTGGGTGTGGAGCCTGCTTAAGATTATCTCTCTTTTTCCCCTGCTGCCCCTCCCCATCCCCAAAATAAAATAAAAATATTAATGAAATAAACACATAAATAACTTAAAAAACAAAACAAAACAGTATGGTACTGGCACAAAAACACACATAGATCCATGGAACAGAATAGAAAACTAGAAATGGAACAATTCTATGGTCAACTAATCTCCAACAAAGCAGGAAAAGAATATCCACTGGAAAAAAGATGGTTTCTTCAACAAATGGTGTTGGGAAAACTGGACAGCAACATGTGAAAGAATGAAACTGGACCACTTTCTTACACCATACACAAAAATAAATTCAAAATGGATGAAAGACCTAAATGTGAGACAGGAAACCATCAAAATCCTAGAATAGAACACAGGCAGCAACCTCTTTGACACAGGCTATAGCAACTTCTTACTAGACACATCTCCGGAGGCAAGGGAAACAAAAGCAAAAATGAACTACTGGGACTTCGTCAAGACAAAAAGCTTCTGCACAACAAAGGAAACAATCAACAAAACTAAAAGGCAACCTTCAGAATGGGAGAAGATACTTGCAAATGACATATCTGAAAAGGGTTAGTATCCAGAATCTGTAACGAACTTATCAAACTCAACACACGAAAAACAAATAATCCAGTTAAGAAATGGGCAGAACACAAAAAAAAAAAAAAGAGGAAAGAAATGGGCAGAACACATGAATAGGCATTTTTCCAGAGAAGACATACAGACACATGAAGGCCAACAGACACATGAAACTATGCTCAACATCACCCATCATCAGGGAAATACAAAACTATGAGATACCACCTCACAACATTCAGAATGGCTAAAATTAACAACACAGGAAACAACAGAAGTTGGCGAGGATTCCCACTGTTGGTGGGAATGCAAACTGGTGTGGCCACTCTGGAGAACAGTATGGAGGTTCCTCAAAAAGTTAAAAATAGAACTACCACATGATTTAGCAATTACACTACTAGGTATTTAACCAAACCATACAAAAATACTGATTCGAGGGGACACACGCATCCCAACGTTTATAGTATTATCAACAGTAGCCAAATTATGGAAAGAGCCCAAATGTCCATCAACTGATGAATAAAGTGGTATACACACACACAATGGAGTATTACTCAGCCATAAAAAAGAATGAAATCTTGCCATTTGCAATGACGTGGATGGAGCTAGAGAGTATTATGTTAAGCAAAATAAGTCAGTCACAAAAAGACAAATACAAAATGATTTCACTCATATGTGTAATTTAAGAAATGAAAAACAGATGAACTTGGGGGGTAAAAAGAGAGAGGCAAACCGTAAAACAGACTCTTAACTAGAGAGAGTTAACAGGGCTGCTGGAGAGGAGGTAGGCAGGGGGGTAGGTTAAATGGGTGATGGGTATTAAGGAGTACACTTGTTGGGATGGGCAGTATGTGTTATATGTAAGTGATAAATCACTAAATTCTACTCCTGAAACTAATATTACACTATATATTAACTAAATGGAACTTAAATAAAAACTTGAAAAAAAAAAAAAACAAAATTCATAGTTGAAGGTAAAATCTTATCTCCTAAGAAATATGCTTTCATCAGTAAGAAAAATATTTTTAAAACAAATGAATTAATGAATAAATAGTAGTAACTTCTGGCAGAAACTCCTATAAAAAAAGTACTATGGGCCTCCAGATAATAGTACTTCACTATTTAAATTCATGATTTTAAAAAAATCATTTAAATAATTTCACATTATCTTTTAAAACTGTTTAAGACTTGGGAGCCTGGGTGGCTCAGTCGTTAAGCGTCTGCCTTCGGCTCAGGTCATGATCCCAGGGTCCTGGGATCGAGTCCCACATCGGGCTCCCTGCTCGGCGGGAAGCCTGCTTCTCCCTCTCCCACTCCCCCTGCTTGTGTTCCTGCTCTCGCTACCTCTCTGTCAAATAAATAAATAAAATCTTTAAAAAAAAAAAACAAACAAACTGTTTAAGACTTGATAATATTTTCAATTTGTAAGACTAAGAAAATGGAAAAATTATGAACATTCAAAGTAGAATTCATTTACCAATAAAAAACATTACCAATGTTGACAGAAAATATGGGAACGTGAATTTTCACAATATATTGCAATTAACTTGTGTTAAAAAACACAGTATATAATAAAGGATGTGTAAATGGAGACATGAGGGGAGAAATGTTAAAAAGAAAAATAACAGTTCACAAAATAATTTCCTTACAACACTTGCCCAAGCACCAGAACTCTAGTTCAGTTTCGTTAATAAAAAATATTTATCACCTGAAACTAATATAACACTGTATGTTAATTATACTGAATTAAAAAAAAAATTTTTTTTTAAGGGAGCCTAGGTGGCTCAGTTGGTTAAGCGACTGCCTTCGGCTCAGGTCATGATCCTGGAGTCCCTGGATTGAGTCCCACATCGGGCTCCCTGCTCGGCAGGGAGTCTGCTTCTCCCTCTGACCCTCCCTCTCTCATGTGCTCTCTCTCATTCTCTCTCTCTCAAATAAATAAATAAAATCTTTAAAAAAATAAATAAATAAAATAAATTTTTTTTAATTTATTAAGTCCTCAGTAGGGGATTTTCAATCTTTTAATGTACAGATATAGAGTTGCCTTATGAGACACATACGGTTACTTACACCTATGAATGAATCCCTGGATTATTTGCAATATAGAATAAGCAACTGTAGGGTGAAGGAAAAACAATTTTAATGCCTAAGGTATTGGTAGGAATATAAAAAGAAATCTAGATTTTTTTGGTGATCACATATGCCTATTTTTTCCCTATAGATTTCTGGTCTTACTAGTTTATTATTAGAACTTTCAGTGGGAGTGGAGGTTGAATATTCTAATCCCATTTCCCAGAACAGGGAGATAGTATGAAGAAGTATGTTTCTAAAATGCACATATGGGGGTGCCCGGGTGGTGCAGTCGGTTAAGCCTCCAACTCTTGGTTTTGGCTCAGGTTGTAATATCAGGGTTGTGAGATCGGGCTCTGCCAAGGCTCCACACTCGGCGCAGTCTGCTTAGGACTCTCTCCCGCTCCCTCTGCCTGCCCCCATGTGCACACATGCATGTGCGCTCTCTCTCTCCCAAATAAATAAATAAATCTTAAAAAAAAAAAAAAAAAAAAGCTTTAGGTCTTTCTCAGAATTTGGTAGGGAGAAAAATTCACAGATCACCTTCTAAGATCATATAATAAAGAAACGAATTACAAAAAAAGTTGTCGTCCTTTCCACCTCAAGCAGGTCCCAGCATGTGCAATTAAGCATTACCTACCCTGATGAAAAGAGCGGTCCTCTCAGGGCCACTGCTCCGTAGCAGGGCTCCAATCACTGCAAAGAAAGTCTGCTGTAAAACAGGCGGGGGAACTGGAAATTCTGCACTCAGTGTTAACTGCTCCACAGCCAAGTTTCTGGCCACGTGACACACCACTTGCTCACCAGTGAGAAAGTCAACAAGACTTTTAATGCCTTCAGTAGGCAAGTCTGGGTAAGCATCCTCAAATAACTGTGTGAGACAAGTTTTTGAAAAAGATGTCCCTTGTTCAGAGAGTTCTTGATTATCTTTAAGATTCAGAAGAACAGCTTCTTTCTCTATTCCAAGGTTTTGGCGCTTGGCCTCCTCACTTTTAATATAGCAGCTATTAACAAATGCAGTTTTGAGAAGATCTAAGGAAAAGGTTTCCTGTAACCGATGTCCAAATGCTTGTATTTCGGCATGGTAATCCCAGTTGGGCTTCTCTGAACTGAAAATGTAAAACAGAAGACAATAAGAGATGGTAAAGAGAACAAGATGTTAAAATAACACGAAAACTTTAATTGTGATACAATTTTATTGATTATGTAAAGGAAATAAAAAAAGACCGAGTTTCATTTTAACACCACGGTTTGATTTTCTGAAAGTTAAAATTTAAGTCAGATGATAACTTGTGGTTCTTTGCTATATTCACTGGTGGATTCATTTTCCCTTTGAGCCAACTGCCACATTAAAGTTCTTCAACGTCAGAGACTAAGCCATTACCCTACCTTTTAGATTCTTTACTTCTGCTATAACCACGGAATTATGCTTTATACCCAGGTATGAAATAAGAGTTATAATTTCACAGGTTCAAGCTCTAAACAAGAAGTATGCTATATTTATCTCTTATTTTATTAAGTGTTAAAAACACCCATTTAAGTTAGCATCTAAATAATCTAGTATCATTACAAGTAGGTTAAAAGTTCGTAATCATTCCCAAGAATGGCTAAAAGGTCTTTTTAAAAAGAGACAATAAATCCAAATAAAACTCTTTTAAGTAAAAATGGATAGGAAAATATAAAGATCGTGGTTCTAAGTCATAAAATGTATGTTAACCTATATAATCCTTAGTTTCCTCCAACTATAAAAGCCAAAAGTGACTAACCTCACAATAATCAAAGAAAAGTGAATTAAATACTATTTTCTGCCTATTAGAAAAATAATATTGTTTTGAAAGAGTATAGGAATATGAACAAGTATATTCCTACGGACAGATGTATAAATTGGTTCAATTTTGGGGGGGTAATATTAAAGTAGCTATCAAAGTTTCATACTAAATATCCTAAGGAGTAATAACTTCAAAGCTAATCACTCTTCCATCGGTTATAATAGCAATAATATGGAACTCAAATACCTACGAATGGAGTCAAAAGAATGAGATGCGTCTATTTTACATCGCCACGACTACAAGTCAAAGTCACATATATTAGAGAAAAAGATTCGAGACCTCAGGTACAGTAGATCTCATTTGGAGCTATACAGATGTCTTTCTCTGCCAGACTACTGGACTTCTTTGCCAAGCTACCGCCAGACACTACTGGAACAAGATTAAGAAGAAACAAGATTAACTAGGGCAAAAAAACCAAAGCTCAACTGTTTTCCTTTTATTCTGGCAAATGCACTTGTAGTTGCATATACTTAATTTTGCTCTTGAGATGCTGTGGAATGCTTTCTGCCCTCTTATCTCTTCCCCAAGAATTCTCAGCCATTGCAACAGAGAGACTGCAACCCCAAGCCCACATAAAGGTTAGCCTCAGCAGGCCTCATTTCTCCAAACTCAGCTGATAGGCTCTAAGTACGAGTTCCCAGGCGTCGGGCGTAGACCCTTGTTCCACCCCGAAGCAGAAATCTATCCCGTTGTGCCTCAGCCCACGCGTCCAGGTTCCTCCGGTGTCTGTACCGCAAACCTCCCAAGCTCAAGCCAGGCGCGCTTTAGCGAGGAGCAACCCGCCCGGTCCTCGACCCCCACCCCGACCCCTTCCGAGGCGGCTCCTACCGGCGCACGGGCGGCGGCGGGCACCGGAGCAGACGCCACCGCTCTAACTCCTTCTGGAAGCGGAAGGCGGCGCGGAATCCCTTCTTCACGCCCCGAACTGGCGGGACGAGAGTCGGGGCGGCCGGCGCCAGGAGGCGGCGAGGCCCCCGCAAAAGCAGTCTCCCCAGGCCGGATGCCATTACAGGGGAAAAGCAATGGAGGACGGAAGGAAGAAAGTCGGACCAGTGGCGCGGTAACGCAGTCCCCCCGGAACTGGGCGAACTGAGCGAGGCCCGGGCGGGACTAGAACACGGCGGGGGGAGGGGGGGGGGCGGGCGGCTGCCGTTGAGTTTTACTGCGCATGCGTGAGCTCTGGTTCCTGCCCACCTAGGGCTTACTTTGGGGTGAGTCAGGACTGTTGGGGGGCCTTTGGATCCGGAAGTGTGTGGAAGAAGTTGCTTCACCCTCAGTTACTTTCTTGTTCTTCGCTTTCTCATTAGCGCAGACCTGTTTCACTCTCAGTCTAAAGTAAACACGTAAAAGTCTCAAAAAAAGAAAACACTTATTGTCAGTATGTATTTAGTCTTAAGAGTTACAGAACATCAATCCAGCCACTATTTAGGAGCAAATATTTACCCAACATGTCTCCAGAAGCCTTCTTTTCAGGAGCCCTAGACTAAGGGATACTGACTTAACCAAAATTTAAATTTCTAACAGTACAAACTTTTTAAAGCACCACCCCCCCCCCCCCCCCCCCTGCAAAGACTGGGAAAAAAAAATACATCAAAATGAGAACAGTGGAATTATAAGTCTTTTTTTCCCCTTTATCTTCCATTCTTTAGTGGAAACTTTCCTACCAAACTGTTAATATAAATGTTTTGATCTAATATTAATTCACAAAGGAAGACTTCTCTGAATTTCCAATTTTGAGTTGCATGCTGAACATCTAGACCCCAAAAGTCACCTCTTACTGTTGATCTATTTGTTCATGGCATCATTGTCCCCCCACAGTTACCCAGTTGGGCTCCTATGTATTCAATTATTCCTATTTCCACAAAAACCCACTTTTATCCAGGTGCCAAGTCCTTTTTCAATTTATTTCCACAGCGGCTACCTGATGGCAATCCTTACTTCCTTGCCAGGCCTCCAAACACGTGTTGCCCCTTCCTCTCTTCCCTAGACACAGTTCATCTTCATCCATTTCCCTGAAACGCAGACTCAGGCATGTTACTACTTAGCTCAAGAATCTCTAATGTTAGGCTCTGGCAAAGATTTTCCCCTTGACCAAACTTGAGTCAGGCTCCCCTAAGCCCTCGTTTCAAAGAGGCTCGACCTTAGGCTTTGGTGTCTGTCAGGCCTGCATAGCTCACTTTCAGCAAGAATCCTAAGTCAGTTTAGAAGGATCCCCCAACCTCAATATCTGATTACCCTTAATATCTAATCAAATTCATCACCCACCACTATCCCCAGGTGGCCTGCCTTCAGAAGAATCCTGTCAAGTTGGTTTAGCTAGACTCCTGCCCCCCACCCTTACCGTGATGTTTCCACTTAGTTCAATGTTCACAGACACCTCCCAGCCCCCATGGCTATAAGTTTCCCCTGGTCCATGCTGTATTTGGAATTGAGCTCAGTTCTATAGAGAGAGGTCTCTTTTCCCTTATTGCAATAGTTCCTGAATAAAATCTGTTCTTAACTATTGTCAGAATGGTTCATCCGAGCCTAGAAAAGGGTTCTCTTTGGAGAGGGAGAGAGGAAATGGCGGCTTAGCACATACCATAAAACAAGCTGATGGATTTCTGGGTGAAGCAAATTCTCTAAGAAGGGATGAGAGAAGATCATGATTGGCCTTTGTGTTTCATTATTTTACACTGCCTGTTAAAAAAAGTTCATTGAACATTCATCAAATAAATATATTAGAAGACAGCACAAGGAACTGTTATTAGTCCATTTATAGGGAGGAATAATCTAATAATCTAGTTGAAGCAAATAATATTATGTTAAAATGAGGTGTCTCTGTATTGAGAGTTTCTCAGTAAATACAACAATGAGAACCTTATTTACGGAACCAAAAATGTAGGGTCTCAGGGAGTTTTTACCACTAACTCACAGAGTTGAGGAATCAACCAGTTTTTAAAATTCAATCATGAATTTGTTTATTTTCAATAAACATATGCTAAGGGGACTACGTGCCTCTAGGACCCAGGCCCAGAAAACAGACCGTGCCCAGGGTGGCCTGGTGCACTTCATTTACGTCCCTTCAAATCCCAAAGTTACGTGTTCAGTACAGGCCTTTCTGCTCTTTAGTGGTGTATACAAAACTCCTGCACCTGGACATCTACTGGCACGTCAAGCTTCATACATCCAAAACCAAACTCCCTGTTTTCTTGGCCAAACACCTTCCCCAGATTGGTCAAAGGGCAGCTCCATTCCTCCAGTTGGTCATCCCACAAATCCTGACTTCTCTTTCTTTCATACCCCACATCCAACAAAGTTCATTGGCTCCACCTTCCAGAAATGTCTAGACTCTGCTGCCTTCTCACCACCTGCACTCTGTGCTAAACTATCATCATCTCTCAACTGCCTTATTTTATTAGCCTCCCAACTGACACCCTTGCCTTTTAAGACCGAAAGCAGATTAAGGAAGTTTTCTGCCCTCAAAATCCTCCACTGGCTTCCCATCTCATTTAAAGTAAAAGCGAAAGTCCTTACCATGGCCTCAGGGCTCCACATGGTCTGTCTCGTGACCCTTCTTCCTCATCTCTCTGTACTCCTCACTCACTCTGCTCCAGCCACATTGGCTGCCCTGCCAGCCCTAGAAAACCCCAGACAGGTTCTCACCTCAGGGCCTTAGCACTTGCAGTTCCCTTTCCAAGAGAGGACTTCCTCTATACTTCTACATGGCTTACTGCCTACTCTCCTTTTTGGCTCAAATGTCACCTTCTCCGTGAGGCTTTCCCTCGGGCTGCATTCTCTGGAAGCAGATGCTGAGACAGAGGTTGGGGTGCAGGATATTTATTAGGAATCCACAGCTGTGAAGAGAGGCAGATGTAACAGGAGTAGGCAGGAAAAGTCAGCTGCAGTACAGGCCTGACAAATCCTCATCCAGTCCGGGAGAGAGCTCTATCAGCATGTCCTGCACCAGACCGACACGGCCAGACCTTTATATTCCTCTCTCATTTAGTTACCGAATTTGGGCTGCCCCATGAACGGCATGGCTGAGCCATGGTGGCTCTCTGCAGATGAAGCAGACCCTGAAGGAGCTGAAAGCCAAAATTGTCTGCTGACCGCCTCCCTTCTATGAAGGCGGATCTATGTAGTGCGTCTTGAAATCTTCCACACCATCCTGTTTAAAATTGCAATATCCTCTGTCGTCCCTATCGCCCTTCATGGTCTTATTTTTTTTTCACAGCACTTAACACCTTCTAATATACTATGTAATTTAGTTATTTATTTTATTATCTGGTTCTTTCACTGGAATATATGTTCTAATGGACGAGCGATTTTTGTGTCTTTGGAGCATAGCTGCATTTAGAATGGTGCCTGGTTCATAGCAGGCACTCAATAAATATTTGTTGTTTGAAAACCTCATTCAGTGGCCTGTCTAGTCATCACTCTGTAAAACCCTTGCAAGAACCATGTCTTATTCATCTTGTCAGCATATGGTCCTTAGTGGGTGTATAATACATGTTTGTTGAATAAAGCCCACGAATGATTATGTGAAACATCTACATAATTTAAAATTCATTAGCTATATTAAAAAATAATGAGAAACAGGTAACATTAATTTTTAAAATATCTAACTCAGTATATCTAAATTTTATCATTTCAACATGTAATCAATATGAAAATTATTATTTTTTTTAAAGATTTTTATTTATTTATTATTGAGAGAGAGAGAGAATGATAGAGAGAGAGCATGAGAGGGAGGAGGGTCAGAGGGAGAAGCAGGCTCCCTGCTCAGCAGGGAGCCCAATGCGGGACTCGATCCTGGGACTCCAGGATCATGACCTGAGCCCAAGGCAGTCGCTTAACCAACTGAGCCACCCAGGCGCCCCATCAATATGAAAATTATTAATGAAACATCTTTTTGTTTTGTTTTGTACTAAGTCTTTAAAATTTGGTGTGTATTTTGCACTCATACCATAACTCAATTTGGACTAGTCACATTTTAAGTGCTGGATAGCCCTGTGTACAGTACATCCTCTATTGGAATTCTGCAATTAATGAGTCAGAATAATACATTGTGTGTTGGAGGGGGAGTGTGGGTTAGAGAGGGGAGGTCTCTGGAGTCAATGATTTTCTGGGTCCGCATCATGACCCTTTAACTTAATAGCTACTGATGTGTTCCAGCCAAAAGCCACCAGGAACACACTCATAGTTGAACATGTTGGGTTGGTTGCTTATTGGCAGGAGAAGGCATATCATGGGAACTATGGGGCATTGGTGATTGAAAGAACTTATTGCGGGATTTAGGTTTGTATTAGGTGATTTTAGGGAGGGTTTAAGGAAGAAGGGCTTTCCTCTGGACTGGACTGAATGCTGTCAGGAAATGGGGATAATTCTATGATTGGAGATTTTAATTTTGTCTAAAGGGAGGAAAACTAGGCAGAAGCTAAAGCTGTAATTGGTAAAGAAAGAGGAGTCACTTTTATTCGCCAGAATAGAGGGATGTTTGTTCATTTTTGTGGCTTGAACAATTTCATGTTTTGCTGTGTTTATATAGGATTATGGAGTGGCATTGTCTAATGTTTATGTTCCGCAAGAACCAGCTGTGAGCACCGGGACAGCTCCCAGCAACGCAGATGACTGGCTCATAGTACCAAGCCAGCTCCCGGAGTTCTAGTACTTTTCTCTTTCTAATAGCTGCGCGACCTTAAGCAAGTGATTTAACTTCTCTGTGGTCCAGTTTTCTCATCTCTACAATGAGAATACAAAAGCACTTATCTCTCCATCTCTTAAAGTTGTTATCAGCATTAAGTAAGACAATCCGTGTAAAGAAACTGGGATAGTGCCTTGTATATAGTCACCACTCAATGAGTGTCACTGTCTTTCAAAGATTCTAAACTGCACTATATTTTTTCACACTTCCAACATCTTGGAACGTCTTCCAAACAATGGCTTCTTAGAGTAAACACAATGTAGTATTATTATTTCCAGAAGGCTCTGGTTTGGGGGACAATTCCTCGTCCCCTCCAACGGCTCAATCCATTCTGGGTGAATGCCTTCACTTTTCAACCTTTATCGCTTTTCCAGTCCGCGGCAGACGCCCTCTGGGACCCTTTTCAGGGCTCGGAGTTTTTTGCTGTGCGGCTTCCCTAGGCAATACGGGCGCGGGCGGCAGCACTCGGGAGCTTACGGCGGCGCGGCGCCCACGCGGCCCCGGGAGCCGGAGCAGAACCGGCGCGTCCCCGCCCGCCCGGCCGTCAGCTGATGGGCCGCCCGCCCGGGAGGCCGCCGCCGCCGCCGCCGCCGCCACCGCCGCCGCGCGAACATGGCGGCCGAGATCCACTCCAGGCCGCAGAGCAGCCGTCCGGTGCTGCTGAGCAAGATCGAGGGGCACCAGGACGCCGTCACGGCCGCGCTGCTCATCCCCAAGGAGGACGGCGTCATCACGGCCAGCGAGGACAGGTAGGGCTGGCGGGTGGTGCGCCGGCCGAGGCGCGACGGGGGTGGCCCGTACTCCCGCAGGCGACGGGGTGTGGGGGCGGTGGGGTCGGCGGCCTCGTCCCTCTCCGCGGGGGGGGCGGCCTCGGCCCCCGGGCATCTCGCCGCGCCCTTCCAGTCCGGGACCTTCACCCTCTAGCTCGGGACCCTGGTCCCACCGCGCTCCCCCGGACCGCCGCGCGGTCCTACTGCGTCCTTCCAGCCGGGGACCCCCGTCCCAGTGCGCCCCTTCAGTCAGGAACCCCCACCGCGCCACCCTAGCCCGGGATCCTACCCCCTTCCAGCCCGGGACCCCGGACCCGCCCCTCCAGCTGGGGGACCCCCGTCCCCTTGAGCCCCTCCAGTCAGTGACCCCCACTGCGCCTGTCTAGCTCGGGATCCTGGCCCCTTCCAGCCTGGCAACCCCAGTCCCACCGCGCCCCTTCCAGCCCGGGACCCCCGTCCCTGCTCTCCTTTGTGGGGTTTTGCTTGCTCCTCGAAAGCGTCGCGACCTCTGTGGGGTGGGGGTGGGGGTGGGGGTGCTTGGCCCTCCGCGGTCAGTTCCAAGCCTTGGAGCCAGGAGCACTGCGCGGGTCCTGGTGCCAGGGATTCCCGGCTCTCAACAGACCTCCGGGGGCTTTCTCTCTCTTACTTCTGCTTTACTCTGGGGTTGACAACTCTTTTCGCACAACACCGGCTGCCTAGATCGGTTATTTTTTTTACAGCTGCTAGAACCATCTGAACTTTTATTTACTACATAGTTGTTGTTTTGCTTTGTTTTTTCGTAAAAGAGACTTATTTTTGAAAAGGTTAGGTTATTTTATTTCAAAGAAAAAAATTATCTTCCACCGTTAACGGAAAACCAGTATCACTTGCCGTAAAGAATTAAACTCATCGCTAAAGCATGTCTCTATGCACCTAAAGTCGTCTCTTTGCAGCTCATTGGTCTGCCCAAGGCTGTGTGATTGGAAGAGATATTATTTGTTTTAAAACTTTAGTGTTTTTAAAACCCTAAACGTTTAAAAGGTTTGTGGCTTTACCGTGGGAATTTGGAGGAAGTGACTGACTGGTGTTGGCTGAGTGAAATTGTGTTTCCTTGCTACAATGAGTGATCTTAAATGGTGATATTCCAAAAGTCATAAAGGCCTCTGGAAGGTGGAAGGTACTTGCTGTCCCCTTTCAGCTGACAGTGCAGTCCAGCCTTTTGTAGTCATAGCTTTCGAAGTACCATTGACGGCCTGTCCTCAGTGGGAACAGAAAACCTGAAGCCCCCATATATTTTGCTTTTGAGTCTGTTTATTGTGAGCAAGAAATAGTCTCCAGTTCATTTGCATGTAGCTGACCTCAAAGGAGGTGGGGAGCGATTGGAAGGACCTGGGTGTTGGTGTGCAGAAGCAGTAAGGGAAAGGGAGAAGGGGGTGCATGAGCCACAGGGAGAAGAAGGGATTGTGGAAAGGAAAAGGCAAAGGACACAATAATGATATTTGCATGATATGAACTTAGATGCAGACAACATTTTATAAAACTTAGCTATTTTATTTGGTAAAATATCCGTGACTCATTCATGTTGTGTAAATTGCTGAATATTTGAGATTACTGGCCAGGAGCAGTGCTGATAAATGTTTTATGGAAAGTGATTACTTAGCTGCTCTGGGACTGAAATGTTCTGGGGGAGCCTTAGATCAGCTCACTTTTTCATTGGGGCACAGCAGGGCCCTTATTGATGACCAGACTAGGTGAGGGTTGGAGCCTTGTGTTTCTAATTTGTGTTTCAGGCCCTTGGAGCTTCCTTGAAGGTAGGACGTTTTTGAGCAGGTGCCTTACTTTATGGGATTTGTGAAAGCATGTGGCTATGGGTTTTTGTTGTTGTTGGATGTGGTGGTGCATCTTTACATTGTCATAGATACGTGTCATACTCTTCGATCATTCACTCATTCATACATTCATGTATTCATTCGTTTATAGATTTGGAATACTGTACCTATTGATTGCCAGGCTCAGGGAATACAACACGGATCAAAAGTCACAGCACCTGCCCTCCTGATTTCTGATTCATTGATTTTTATGGCCCTTGACCTGATAGAACCAGCATATTAAGGAAACAGAATACTGACCGCCCTTATTCATCAAACAAGCATTTATTAGACACTGTGGGCTGGACCTGTGGGGTAGAAAGACAGTGACGCCAAAATCTGTTTCCAAAGCGCTGGACAGACTGGTGAAGGGATGGCCCTGTGCCCTCAGCTTCCAGGGTGTTGGGGAGACACAGAGGAAAGTGTGTCCTTGAGGGCCAGGGTTCAAGGAAAGCCTCAGGAGATGTCACTGGATAGAGTAGTGGGCTGTGTGAAGGAAGGAGGGTGCACAGCCCTGCGCCAGGCAGATGGAAGGAACAGGAGGCAATAGAGGACCACAGTTATTTCTAGGTGACCAGAGCAAAGGGTATATGAGTGGCCATGGCAGGAAAGAGTCCTGAGAGCTGGAGGGCCTAGTGTCCAGTTCTGGAAGGGCCTTTCTTGTGCACCACTCTTAGAAATTGGACTTTAGTTTGCAGGTAGTGAGGAACCATCAAAGATTTCAAAGCCAGTGACATGATCAGAATTCATACTTTGGAAATAACAACAGCTAACCTTCTAAAAGTCCCTTCTCTCTATCCATAGAGAATTGGACCTATGTACGGGCTGCATCCAGTCCTCACATCCCCCCCATGAGGTGGGGGGGGTACAGTCACTTCCCTTATCAATAGCTCCAAAATTAAATGTATTCTAAAAGTCAAAGGTGGGTTGGTTAGTTTGTTCGTTTGTAAACTGGGCCTGAAAACTCTTTGGTGCTAAAACTTGCCCTGAAGAGACAAGACTGTCTGTAATCTTTATTTATCCCGTGCAGCGTGAGTGCTCCTGCGTTTTCCTGCAGAAGCAGCGGTGCGTGTAAGTGCAGGTGCTGTCCCCGGGCCCCGCTGTGGGTGTTTGGAACAGAGGGTGGGTGTATGCATCCTACTGCAGTGGGCCTTTGAGGGTTTACGAAATGGAGGCACAAAGGATACTGAGTCACGCCCCAAGGGCTCATAGCTAGTAAGTGATTGGATTAAGATTTGAACCCAGGGCTGATTCGGAGGCTCTAGTTCTTTCTGCCATGCATCCAGGTTTGCCGCACATTTGGAGAAACCAAATGCAGGCAGTATCCGTCAACGATGGACTGTTCTGGCAGCAAGTGTAAAATGCTAGGATTCTGCCTTTTGCTATTATTTAGTTATCCTTCCTTTTAGTTTTCAGGGTTTTGTTTTGTTTTGTTTTTTAAAACAAAGCTTGTACGTTTTCTATATAACTTCTGCTTTCATGCTCAGAACAGTAACTTTTAACATTTAAAGTAGGCTCCAGCTGAAGTTAATTCATTTTATGAAAGCTAAAAGCAGCAAGAACTGGCTTGAGAGCATTTTGAGAGGAAAGTGAAAGATGAGAGGGTCACCTGAAGTTAGTGTCCATTTTTCTAAACTAGGCCAATGATTCTCAAGGAGGGGTGACTTTGGCCCGTAGTGCAATTTGGCAGTATCTGGTGACATTTTGGTTGTCACGACTAAAGGAGGGTATTGCTGGCATCTCGTGGGTAGAGGCCAGAGAATGCTGCTCAGCATCCTATAATGCACAGGACGCTAAGTACCTCACAAAAAGAATTACCAGCTCCAGATATCAGTAGCACCATGGTTGAGACACCCTGGTTTAGGCTTCATGTACTTATTTATCTGGTCTCTCTAGACAGTGGTTCTCAAACTTGAGCATGTGTCAGATCCTGATTCAGTGAGGCTGGGGTGGGGCCTGAGAGTTTGCATTTCTTCCAGGTTCCCAGAGATGTTGATGCTGATGCTGTTGGTCCAGGAACCCCACTTTGAGAACCACTTTCTACAAGAGTTACTTGTCATGGTGCTTGCCTGTGTAGGCCCACTGGGAGCGAACACTTTGTCTTCTTTTCTGTCAGTTTCCGGGATATATTTGCCTGGAGTTATTTACATGTTCTCATCAATTTCCCATTAAAACCAAGCCGTGTAGGACAAATCTAAATACACATAATCCCCTCAAAGAATATTAAACCCATGTGGAATACCGAGCCTAATACCGTCGTACCTGGAGTCACTGGGAATGGTTTGGGTCGTGAGCTTAGGGGTCTGATCTGAAATCGTCGGAGTTCCTGTGCCACAAAGGGTTAACAGAAAATGGCAACTACTCTCTTGTGTGCATTCATGTAGATTTTGTTAGAGTCATAATTACCCCAAACTCTTTTGTTACACTAGACCTGAATTTGTGTTTTTAACTTTAGTTTCCAGTTGCCTGAACTTGGGAACTGGCATTTTTCAGCATGCCAAAAATGCTACTTTTGTAAAGCTTAAAAAAAAAAAAAATTCTTGAATCAATAAAGTCAGACTGTCTCTCTAGTCAGGAAACTGTAAAAATAAAAGTACTAACCTGAGTGGTAAGAACTACAGCAATCATTTTCCTGATAGTGGGAACAGAAAAATGACTCAGCTTTCCAAACAGAACTGAACTGTGGTGAGACCACGAGAAAACCATTCCCTGGACACGTTTGCCTTTTGAACTTTTTTTTTTTTCCCTGTGGACTGCACCAAAAATTTAATAAAAGTACGCAGAAGGATAGAATTTTTAAAAGAAAATGGGGCACCTGGGTGGCTCAGTTGGTTAAGCGACTGCCTTCGGCTCAGGTCATGATCCTGGAGTCCTGGGATCGAGTCCCGCATCGGGCTCCCTGCTCGGCAGGGAGCCTGCTTCTCCCTCTGACCCTTTCCCCTCTCATGTGCTCTCTGTCTCTCTCATTCTCTCTGTCTCAAATAAATAAATAAAATCTTAAAAAAATAAAATCTTAAAAAAAAAAAAAAAAAGAAAGAAACAGAATTTTTAAAAGAAAAAACTTTATGAGAAAGCCTTAGAAATCAGGCTGCAGTCCTGCCGTCTTCATTTTTGGAAAACAGTTGGAGGATGAGCGTGCTTACGCTGTTGCATCAGGGGCCTGGAGGCCACGATTGATCTCCTGAGGAACTCAGTTGCCTGGCGTAAGTCAAACAAAGGCAAATCTCATGTGTTTGGAATATGGTAGGATGTTGCACTTAGACTGGTAAACAGTACCAGAGAAATCCAACTTTTTTTTTTTTTTTTAAGATTTTATTTATTTGACAGAGAGAGACACAGCGAGAGAGGGAACACAAGCAGGGGGAGTGGGAGAGGGAGAAGCAGGCTTCCCGCCGAGCAGGGAGCCCGATGTGGGGCTCGATCCCAGGACCCTGGGATCATGACCTGAGCCGAAGGCAGACGCTTAACGACTGAGCCACCCAGGCGCCCCGAGAAATCCAACTTTTAACATATTTGGGTAGCATCTGCTTTTCTTGCTGCTGTTATACCAGCTGTTTACTCTGATATACTTGTTTCCTTTCAGACTTTTCTAAGCATATTAAGATAGTTTGAGGGAAAAATTATATATATACTAACTGTTCACGTGGAAGCAATTTTGAATCAACAGCTTGATTTTTAAGTGTTATGCTTAGGAGAAAACCTGGCATAGCTGGAAGCTGTTGGCTTTTACTGAAACCCGGGGTATTAACTGCTGTGTTTTTGTTGTCACGCAGTACCTAAAAGAAGACTCTTTGATTTGTGTTAGAAAATAAAACGAAGAAGTGAGAAGGCAAGAAGCATTTATTTCTCTGTTGTTAGAGTGGCCCTTCATTGTGAGGATCATTTTCTTTTTATGGCATAGTCGAGAGCAGATTCTGGATCCAGAATGCCTGAGCTTGAATCCCAGCCATGTGACCTTGGGCAGGTTGCTTCTTCTTTCTGTGCCATAGTTTTCTCATCTGCAAAATGGGGACAGTACCTACCTCAGGGTTTTGTGAGACTTGGATTAATTAAGATTCAAAGTGCATTGAACAGTGCCCAACACAGGGAAAGCACTGTGTATGTGTTGACTATTATTATTTCCCATGGAATTATTTTAATCTCATCAGAAGCTAAAGATGTCCGCTTTTCGAATGTGTGTGTGTGTAAATAAAAAAAAATTTCTGTATGAAGTAGAACAGTAACCATTTTGGGAGTCACTTCTAAACCTAAGTTCTTGTAACTGTCTTTGAGTTGCGTCTTCTCATCATTTCCATATTGGTCACAAGTCATATCAGTCCTGAGTTTTCTGTTATAAAATCTTTGCCCTGCTGTAGTTCAGGGGCTCCAAGACCACCCCTCAGTTCAGTGATTCATTAGGAGGACTGCCAACATACAGTCGTATGCATGGCCCTGATTTATTACAGCAAAGGGACACAGACAGAATCGGTGACAGGAGAGGTAGGGGGTGAAGTCCAGAGGAGAGCAGCATGAGCTTCCGTGAGCCCTTGCCCTGTGGAGAGTCACTCAAGAAGTGCTCCATTCCTCCAGCATTGAGTTATGACCACATGCATAAAATACTGTCTACCAGGGGGCTCGTTAGAGACTCTGTACCCACCGCTTTTACTGGGGGCTTGTACTCTCTGCCTAGCGCTTGCCAAAATTCCAGAATCCCAGAAGGAAAGCAGGTGGTACAGTGGTCTCTCACCTGTTAGTTTGAGGGAATCAATAAGCAGACCTGGTAGGAAGAAAGAAGCCTGGAACAGAATTGGAAATGAGGCTACTCTTCCTTACTGCCTCAAACTCTGCTTTTTGGGGGTTAGTTTAACCTTGTGTTTTGAGACAAGTAGGCTATGGATAGAGTTTGAACTTTTTTTTGGTAAGTTAAGAAAGTGTTGCATGGACCCTACATTGACAGCATCCTGCCTGGATTGCTCCTGCTCCTAGAGGTTCTGATGGCTTTTAGCCTTCTTAGTAGCACAGAGGTCACAAAAAATCATTTTGATGCTAACAGTGAACAGGTAACAGCAGGAATGGTTCCTCAAGTAAGAAAAGAAAACATCTGCAGGTAGAAAACCATCCATCTGGCTTCTGGAGAGGCATTCCTCATTTAGGAGCTGTTGGACATGCCACATAAGTAGCCTTCCTCTTGGGATAAAAATCTGCCTGTGACAAAATCAGGAGTCCGAGAGTCATCATCCTGGGCCGTTGAAGCTGTTCAGAATTCCTTCCCTGACTGTAGAAGGAGATGGAAATTTACATTTTTCTCAGCCAATCTAATTCTCCTCGGTAAAAAGAGGCTGGTTTCCCTGCCTTTCCGTTTAGATAGTCAATTCAATAAAAATCTAGTGTTTCCCCCCTTTGTTACCAAAGGAGAAAGGCTTCTTTCTGCAGCAGGAATGAAGAGGGCAGAGTTCATGAGACTTGGCTGAAAGGAAACTGCTATTTATTTGATAAAAGCAGATTGCACTGATGACCATATCCTTTTCTTTTTCGTGTAGGCTAACATCCTAATGTTAGAGAAAGCACCGAGGCTCCCAGAATTACACCGTGTCTATAGCCCCTGGAGGTAGTTAGAGTAGGAAAAAATATCTTTTGCTGAAGGTAACAGAAATGTTTGGTGATTTATCCAGATATGAAATAGTATCAGCAGCCCTAAGAGTGACTAGAAAATCAGATTTCCTCAAATTTAACTATTGTAAGAGTTTAAAAGAATCAGGCCTTGGGCTTAATTTGTAACATATGCTATCCTCTGTATTTTGTCTTTAATTGGTTGAGTAATCCTGGTGTATCAGTTTATAATGTAAAAATGGTTGAATTGCTTTCATTTAGCTGTTTTGGGATAATTAGGGTGTTTTTTGAGAAATTTAAAAAGGGGCGCCTGGGTGGCTCAGTCGGTTGGGCGTCCAACTCTTGATTTTAGCTCAGGTCTTGATCTCAGGGTCATGAGTTCAAGCCATGTATTGGGCCCCATGCTGGGCATGGAGCCTACTTAAAAAAAAAAAGATCTGGTTTTAGAAATGCTGATGTGTCAGGCAAGACAGAATTTGGCCTTGTGATTTTACCAAAGCACTGGTGTGCTTTTTGAATCTATTTATCAAAGTGTGGGCATGGTTTTCAAGGTAATCATAATGGAAAATAAAATGTATTTAATCCCGATGTGTGATCTCATGGAGTTTTAGGTTTAAAAATGGTATTAATCTGTACTCCCACGAGATACCTTTTGGTTTGAGAGCCAGTGCTTTTCACAAGAAGAACCAGGCTTGGAATCTATCTTCGTTCCTCCTCTTTCTAGCTTAAGCAGATGAGGCTTTATAGACTTAGTGATTTCCTACATTTTTAACTTGCTTTTAACTCCCTCAAGGAGGGAGTCAAAGGGACTAGAAGAAATGAAAGGAGATTCTCTACCTATTCTGATCATCAGGCATATCTTTGAGAAGATCATAGACTAGTCTTGCTGGAATGAAGACTTCATTCTTAATCATACCTGTGGTTTTTAGTCTGCTTTTCATGTATCTACTGTAGTAAGGTAAAAGAACACGCAGAATTCTGATCCTTGGTAGGATGAAAAATATTGAATAATATTTAATTAAGAGTAATAACTTCATTTATGCTTTACGGTAACTTCTTTAGTTTCTTGGGATTCAAATTGGCATCTGTGCAAAGTGAGGATCCTGTATTTCAGTTCAAAGTTAAAGTGGACTTATTTGTTGATTCAGTACTTTTAAATCCTTGACACTCAGTAAATGCCATGTGCTATTTTTATTCTTCATTTTAAGGTCAGAATCCTAAGTATTCTTTTTTTTTTTTTAGGATTTTATTTATTTGACAGAGAGAGACACAGCGAGAGAGGGAACACAAGTAGGGGGAGTGGGAGAGGGAGAAGCAGGCTTCCCACCGAGCAGGGAGCCTGATGCGGGGCTCAATCCCAGGACTCTGGGATCATGACCTGAGCTGAAGGCAGACGCCCAACAACTGAGCCACCCAGGCACCTCCTAAGTATTCTTTTTTTTTTTTTTTTTTTTAAGATTTTATTTATTTATTTGAGACAGAGAGAATGAGAGAGAGAGAGCACATGAGAGGGGGGAGGGTCAGAGGGAGAAGCAGGCTCCCTGCGGAGCAGGGAGCCCGATGCGGGACTCGATCCCGGGACTCCAGGATCATGACCTGAGCCGAAGGCAGTCGCTTAACCAACTGAGCCACCCAGGCGCCCCCTCCTAAGTATTCTTAAAGGTATTCTAGGGGCGCCTGGGTGGCTCAGTGAGTTAAGCGTCTGCCTTCGGCTCAGGTCGTGATCTGGGGGTCCTGTGATTGAGTTCCTGTGTCAGGCTCTCTGCTCAGCAGGGAGTCTGCTTCTCCCTCTCCCTCTGACTGCCGCTCCCCCTGCTTGTGTGCGCTTTGTCAAGTAAATAAATAAAATCTTTAAAATAAAAAAGGTATTCTGTTTTTGGAACAGATAGCATTGTGTCATTTAGTTATTACTATGAAACAAACCGCTTCAAAATTCAGTGGCTTAAAACAGCAAGTACAGTTGGCTCTTGAACAACATGGCTTTGGACTATGCAGGCCCACTTATATGTGGATTTTTTACAGTATGGTACTATAAATGTATTTTCTTTTCCTTACGGTTTTCTTAATAACTTTTTCTCTTCCCTAGCTTATTTTATTGTAAAAATAAATACCCATCAACTGATGAATGGATAAAGAAGATGTGCGTATGTGTATGTATATATTATATATATTGGAATATTATATAACATACATACATATGTATATATATATATAACAGAATATTACTTGGCCATCAAAAAGAATGATATCTTGCTATTTGCAATGACATGGATGGAGCTAGAGTGTATTATGCTAAGCAAAATAAGTCAGAGGAAGACAAATACTGTATGATTTCACTCATATGTGGAATTTAAGAAAAAAAAAACAGATGAATATATGGGAAGGAAAAAAAGAGAGGGAAGCAAACTATAAGAGATTCATAACCAAGAAACTCTAAGAGAGAGGGTGGCTGGAGGGAGGTGGGTGGGGGAAGGTCTAGATGGGTGATGGGGACTAAGGGGCGCACTTGTGATGAGCACTGGGCGTTGTATGTAAGTGATGAATCACTGAATTCTACTCCAGAAACCAATATTACACTGTATGTTAGCTAGAATTTAAATAAAAATTTGAAACAAAAACAAAGTGCATGTTAATCGAGAGAGGTTTTGTTAGAGTCACTGTTGCTATTTAGCACAGAAGTCAGGATTTTTTTGAACTAAATGAGAGCTTTGAAGTTAGACCTAGACTTTTCCACACTCTAGATTTGTTTGGAGGGAAAAAGTAATTTAATTCTTCATGTCTCCTTATTGTTTAGGGGTTACTGCTTTGGAGGATACAATGTTGAATTTTCTGAAAAGCGTTGTGTTTTTTTTGAAAAAAATTTTTTACTTATTATTTACCATATAAAGCTGCTTTGCTTTGAATTACTTACTTTTGTAATGTTTTGAAATGTGAATTTTCATCATCCTCTGATAAAAGAGCAATAAAATTGGACAAAACAACTAAACAAACTGATGTTGGTTTGTTTGATTTTAGGACGTTGACTCCCTTTACTTTCGCCTCCCTAAGTATAAAGTGGAGGTCTTGGCTGTTGTCTTTGCCATGAGGATGTGGCATCACGTTCTCATCCGGCAGTAGCCTTTCTTGAATCCTGATGTGTTTTCTAGAATCCGGGAAGTAGCTTTGTCTGCCACTGCAGTTCATTGCTGTGAACTTATTCAAGAAGTCAAGCAGGGACACGTTTGTCAAGAGGCACGGTGTATTGCCTTGTGTCTTTCAGGCCTCGTGGCCCTGTGTCTTTCAGGGTCTTCTCTTTCCTGCCTTTCTGCATCTGATTCCTTTACCTGCCCCCTACTCACTTCTCCTGGGGGGTGACATTCTCAAGGTTCTCTCCAGCCATCGCCTCCAGCCCTTGAGTTTCAGTCTGTGGGTCCGTGTCTCCTTGTTAGCTCTGCGTGTTCTTGGCCCTCTGCACTGACCTCCATGGATGCATCAGATCCCTGACCAGACTTGATGGGGGCACGACCAGCTCCAGACTTCAAGGCCTCACCCGTGGCAGGAGCTTCTATTGAAGACCGTACCAACCTCAGAAGGAGAGCTCTCAGTGAGGGGTGACCAGAGCCTCTTAGGCTCTGCCTTTCTAAAGAGAAGTGGCTGCAGCCTACTTGGAATTGCCTCTGATTATGGAACCTGCGTGTGCACTGGGGCTTTGACCCAAGGCCTGTTTTACTCCTCAGCCTTGTTTGCTCTTGTTGGGAATGATTTACCAGACACAGTCTTAGGGAGTGCACAATCTTCACATTTATTTATTTACTTACTTAATTCATTGAAAGAGAGAGAGCACGAGTGGGGTGAGGGGTAGAAGGAGAAGCAGACTCCCCACTGAGCAGGGATCCTGACGTGGGGCTTGATCCCCGGACCTGGAGGTCATGACCTGAGCCGAAGGTAGCCCCTTAACCGACTGAGCCACCCAGGTGCCCCCAGTCTTCACATTTAGATAGCTGCCTTGAGTTGAACAGATACATCCTTGAGTGCCTCAGGGCTCTTGAGGAATTGTTCAATTGTTGGTTTGTTCTTCTGCTTACTGAGTGGAGGTTGGGGACCCTGCAGTTCTCTGAGTCTCAAGGCTCCAGGACCGACTCCCCAGCCCCAGGAGCTGAAGGCCTCGTCTGCTTTACAGGTGTGTTCCTTCTCCTCTCCTACCTGTCCTGCCCAGCCTGGCTCAGCCCAATTACAGTAGTTAGATACATCAGTTTACAAAAAAATTAACATTTCATAAACATTTTCTCATGGATTCATGGTCTTTGCAACTATTTGTAATGACTGCGTAAGCATACTAATTCAATAGCTTATCTGAACCCATGATTTGCAGAACTATTTGTAATGACTGCATAAGCTATTGAATTAATATGCCATTAACCCATTTCATTATTTAACATTTTCCCCCAATTTTTACTCCTTTGAATAATGCTCGTAGGAACTTTTTTGTAATGTGTAGTTCTTTTTTTTCATATTAAATAATTTCTTCAGAATCAGTTGCCAAGCGTGGAATTCCTCAATCACTTTGTTGTTGTCATTACATTAGTAGCAGCAGCCGTATTAGGCAGGAAATGTTTTTCTCGGTACATGAAAGAAATTCTTGCCAGAGAGTTAGTTCTGATATACAGTGCTGCCAGAAAATTATGAGAGCCCTAGAAATGGCATTTTATTATTGTTTTCAATTGTTCATTTGCTGAGCCCTGCACAGCGATACACTTTAAACACGTTGCAGTCTGAAATACTTAAAAAAATACAGTCCAACTTTGGCTTCTCCTTTATCTGGAAAATAACTGGATCATCCACCTAGCTGAAGAATGACAGACAAATAAAGTGATGGTAGTGGTGGGCATCCAGTGTAGTGATGCATATACAACATTACCATCTTACATAGAAATACCTTCTCTCACCTACCCATGGAAAATAACTGCAGCTATATGTAAGCCCAGGCTTCTCTAACTACGAGGGCAAAAGGAGATTGGTATAGGTAATGGTAGCATGGAGAACTCTGAAAAGATTTTATGTAGCCTCTGAAAGAAATGACACATTTCCTTCCCAAGTACCTTTTGGAAAAATATCAGACTGTTGTTTTAAAATAACTTAAAAATAGAACCTGGCAAAGGTGAACATGTTTCTAAGGTCTTGGTTTTAAGGAAAGACTTTTTTTTTTCAGATTGGCATGCTCTTGGAATCTCAAAGAAAACCCATCCATAAAAAAATGGCTAGAATAAGCAGCAAGCAAAGCATAAAATGAGTTTAGGTGAGTGGGTGTAAACTTGTCAAAATATTAAAGGAAAAGTTAAGCTGTGATATTTTAATTTAACTCAGAGAGAGTGGCTGAGACATTCAGTTAGGCAGAAAATATTGTGGTTTTTGTAGAAATAAAACAATCTGATCTTGACACTCAGTGATTATATGGTCTGTTAATAACATGCTAGAGTTTTTAGTAGTTTTGTCCTGTAAATGTTACTAAACTGTATTATTGTGTTGCTTTCAACTTTAGATTTTACTTCCAATTTACTGAATAGTAAATTTTTTTTGAGCTCTTGAATTTGTTGATTTTTTTTAATAAGCAGCCCAATTTAAGCCTATTTTTACAACCATTTATTACCCAATTGAGACACATTCTAAACACAATACAAGGGGCGCCTGGGTGGCTCAGTCGTTAAGCGTCTGCCTTCGGCTCAGGTCATGATCCCAGGGTCCTGGGATCGAGTCCCGCATCGGCAGGAAGTCTGCTTCTCCCTCTCCCGCTCCCCCTGCTTGTGTTCCCTCTCTCACTGTGTCTCTCTCTCTGTCAAATAAATAAATAAAATCTTAAAAAGAAAAACAAAAAAACCACAAGCAGGGAAGCCTGCTTCTCCCTCTCTCACTCCCCCTGCTTGTGTTCCCTCTCTCGTGGTCTCTGTCAAATAAATAAATAAAATCTTAAAAAAAAAAAAAAAAACACAATACAAAACAAAGTCTTATATTACTTAGTAGAAATTATACAACTTTGTTTAATACGTAGGTTCTTGGTAGTACTGGAGTTAGGTGTTAAACTTAATGTTTTGATTTAATCTTGGAAATGGGAGATTTCAGCATTGTTGTGGAAGGAAGGGAAAGAGCATGGCTTGAAAGGAGAAGGGACAATTCCAGATAGAAGATGTGAATACAGAGAGATAGAGCTGACTATCAAGGTCAAGTGCCTGTTTTGGAACTTGATTCTCAAGCGTGGACGGTCTTCTCTCAGTCTGGATGTAATCGATTTTCACATGAAACATCATGTGAGATAATCTAAGTCCTGCCAGTTCCAGCTGCTATGGCAGCTGGTGCGCAGTAGGTCAGCTGGGCGCAGACCAAATTGTAATACTGATGTTTGTCCTCCAAAGGAAGTAATTGTGTGTTCCCAAATGCTGGTGCCTGGGTAGTTTCCATGTTGACCTGGGGCTATTTTAAATATCATTCTGAACTTCATGAAATAAAAATTAGGCTTTTCGAGGTTAGACGATTGGATGGCAGAGATAAGCTTTAGGGTTTCCCACTCAACGGCCAACTTCTCTGTTACTGAGTATTGCTCTTCTTCCACGAGGGAAGACCATGTGCCACGGAATCGTCCTTTGAGCTGCCTGGGCGTCCACGAGGATGTGGAATTACAAACTATAAAAATTAAAGGTCCCTTCCTACATGATTTATTCTGCTCTCCCTCTCTCGTTTAATTTTGGATGTGAACTTAGACTTTTAGAACTTACTGTCACAATACAGGTACCTTGAAAGAAAGTCTGCCCATTTATCTTGCCTTGTGAACCTCATCACGTAGGAGCTTGTTTAATGGTGCTCAACTGAAGAAACTGTTTGGTATTCTTGGTGTCATCAGATGTCCTGTATTAGTACCTGCTCAATTACCAGCAACAAAAATAACTCAGGCTGACTTAAGCTATTGAGAGTGTTTCTGGTAAGGATGCTGTGGTGTCTGCCTCACAGAACCCCAGACTAGGGAAATAGCTCTGTCTTGGGCATAGGGGACTCTCACCTGGACCCTCTTCAGCTTGCTTCTGCTTCTTTTAATCGGTTGACTTCATTCTTTCCCTTTTTCGATGTGCAACATTCTGCAGTCTAAATTGGAAAACATATGACAAGAAGCAGCCATTTCAACTATTAGAGGTACTGATCTATTTTTCTCTCTCTCTGTTTCTGATTTCCCAAGGGAGGAGCTGATTGACCCAGCTAGGATCAGATGCCCATTTCTGGTCTAGCCGGTTGTGATCAGGGGTGGGATGTGGAGAAAGTTGGCAAAGGCTCAGTTGTGACCAATCAGCAGCGGCTGGAAGATGGCGTGTTGTACACATGGATTCTCCTACGCTGAGGCCTGTATCCAGTTCATATACAAAGTAGTAATTTGCCCACTGTGCTGCTAGGTCCTCTTACTTATTTGGATGAATGAAGGTCAACATCTAGTCTTTCTTTATTGCAGGCTAATTATATACAGTAATCTGTATGGATCTGAATTACAGTTGGGCAACTCCTGACGAATGCGGGTACTCATGAAACCAACTCCCAGAGCCTTATCATTACCCCGAAAGCTCCAGCATATCCCTTTACATTCTGTCTTCCTCCCCCAGAAGCACCACCATTCTGATTTTTATCCTCATAGCCTAGTCACACTTGTCTTGAATGTCAAACAAAATGGAGACACAGAGTGTCAACATTTAGTCTTATGTATTTTAGTTTAAGGTGCAGACATTTGATCAGTGCCAACCGTGTGCCAGGATCCGCGTTGCTGGTAGAAATCCTAGCGTGACTGTGACAGAGCTGACAGGAAGGGGCAGTGGGGTGGTTGGGACGCAGCGCAGGGGCAGAGTGAGCCTGTGCGGGGAGAGGCAGGGAGTGTCCCCGGCATTCGGAGGAGGAAGGAGCCCGGAGCTGTGAGGAGCTTCTGCGAGCAGAGGAGGAAGAGCCCCAGTGTTCCTTATTGTTCTCCGGACATGATAAGCCAGCATATGAAACTTTGGCTATTTTGGTCATTTGCCACTTTCCTGCCTGTGTGCAGGATTTCCTCATCTCCCCGTGTGGGTTCTGATGAAAGGAGAGGCCTGGAGACCTGGCGTGGGATGATTTCCCCCCGGGGGCAGGAAGGCCGGGAATTATCGGGAGCCAGCAGCAGTGTGGGCGCTGCTTTCTACGCACATCTCTCCCGGTTCTCCAGAAGCATTGTCTTCCCGTTGGTGTCTTCTGCTTCCCTCGTTCGGCTCAGATGGCAGGCGACCAAGTTTGCATAGTTTGTTTTTCATTAAGAAAAGCAGCAGTTTTCTTTGTATATCTTTATATAATAAGATTTTCCATATTTTTAAAATTATTTGAAATTCTGACTCATAGCTACCACATAACTTGCCATAAATGGTCATAGATTTGTAGCTAGATATGGGGGGTGTGTGTGCGCACGTGTGCCCGGCCTGTATGTAACGTACTACGTGCTGTACTTGTGGGCGCTGCTGTATTTCTCCAGTTTGTCCAGTTGATTAATGTTATAAGGTCAGTTGGGAAATCGGATTGAAAATAAAGTAAATAGTTATGTTTCCCTGGAGCACAAATAAGATGAAATTGCTAAAGACTACTCTTTCATTCTTTTCTTTTCTCCACAGAACCATCCGAGTATGGCTGAAAAGAGACAGTGGGCAGTACTGGCCCAGCATTTACCACACCATGGCCTGTGAGTAGCTGAACTGTTCCACTTGAGGGACGTATGTCTAATGCCTTTGGTGATTCAAATTTCAAAATGCCTGATTAAAAAGTGCTACGAGAGGGGCATCTGGGTGCCTGTCAGTTAATTGTCTGACTTGATTTCGGCTCAGGTCATGATCTCAGAGCTGTGCGATCGAGCCCAAATGGGGCTCCATGCTCAGCGGGGAGTCTGCTTGAGATTCTCTCTCTCCCTCTGCCCTTCCCCCTAATAAATAAATTAATAAAATATTTTTTCTAAAAGTGTGCTACTGTATTTCAAAATGGGTTTCTTAGTTGCCTAATACTCCAACAGGCTGTGCTAAACTGCAGGAAAACTTTTCTTTGGCAAAGGAAATCAGGTCTGCTGGCTTAACTAAAGCTGACTTGAGCAAAACTGAAAAAAAAAAGGAAGAGGCAGGGGGAGGGGCGTGCCTCACTGCCCCCAGGTTTTCCTTTGTTTTTATTTTGCCAACCTGTATTCATAATGACTGTGTACTTGGCGGTGGCTGAGGCTGACACTAAAAAAGAGCCCTGTACTCCCATGCCCTCATAACCAGCCTTCTGCCCAACCTTTTCACAAACTTCCGGGTACTACTGAGAGATTGGGTCCAAAGTATAACGCGTTCTACATAGAGAATTTTCTCAATAGTTAAATATGTTCACAAAATAAATCTAGAAGATAAAGCTTTTGCATTGAGATTTTAAAAGAGCCCTGGGAGGCAGTGACCTAAATTATAAGTTCCAGCCCTTCGTGCAGATGTGACAGCCCCCCCATCTGTCCCTGCCCCCCCTTCTCCTCCTCCTCTCTTGAAAAGAAAGCCCTGGGCAGAGGCCTGGATGCCCCCCCGGGCCCACCCTGGGGTTGGGTCCTGCTACCCCAAATGGCCACATGGAAGGCACCATAGCTCTGCTCACTCCCTCGTGTGGTGTTGGTCCTTAATGAGGAATTTTCCTCAACTAAGGGTTTCAGTATTCAGAGGACCCCTGAGGAGGAGAAAAGAGGCACTGGGGCCTGCCTGATGCTTTGTTCCTTCTGAAGACCATGGTCAGGTCCTCCGAGGAAGAACTCTTGCTGGTCGTTGTAGACACTGTTGACAGCGTTCCCAGCCTTCTCAAGAGTTAGTCCAGAGGCAGTAGAGTGTGTTACAAACCCAGAACAGCCAATTTTTCAGCATATTCCGAGTAGTCAGTCTGGGTCATTCTTCTGAGTGCCTCCTTTCTCGGCTGGCGCTTTCTCCTTCGTACATCTGTTCCGGTGTGCGTGCACTGTTCGGATCCTGTGATCACATTCAGAAAAGTTTAGGAGTCAGTCAGGAGCTGGATTTTTCCTGCCTTCCCCGGACAGCTTGTGCAGGCTGCTCACCTTGCCTGTCTTGGTGGTTAAGCAACGAACATGAAGACTCTGTGGACTACTGCTGTGAAGATAACTATTACAAAAGGAGCCATACGGTTCTACAGCATGTACCCTCTGAGAAGCCTCCCTGAAAACCTACCCATGACATTTGGTGCCAGGCAGTAGCCCCTCCTGCTGCCCACGTCCTTGCAGACGGGGCACATAACCTTGCTTACTCACTCTCAGTGACGACGACCCAGTGTCTTAGTCTGTGTACTCAGAGAGCCCGCTGAATAAATTTTCAAATCAAACTTTGGTTGTTTCAGAGCAGGGCAGAGCATCTCTCAGATGGATGATTCCTTACTTCCGGTGGCCCAGGGATGGGTCTCCCCGCTGGAAGTAGCAGCGGCCTGAGGAAGTCCTGCTAGTGCTGGGGGGGTGTTTTGTCATCTTTGTGGACAGTCTTGTTCACGCTGTTGCTCTTCTTCCTCCTTCCCCTCCATTCCTCCACACCTCACGTTTCGGGCATAGCTTCAAGTCCTTGCATCCTCAAACTTGGAGTTCCTGCTCCCTGGAATAGAGACTGAGATGGATTTTGTCCTATTTTTAGTTTACTTACTCCTCAGTTTGTATTTAGCCCAGAGAGTTAGTACAGCTGTGGACTTTCTCCCCTCAAATTTAGCAGAAGTGTGCACTCTTCCTTGGCTTTTAGGTCTTGAGCTCGTGGCTTTGGCTCTCAGTTGCCCTCCCTAGCAGTTGCTAACTTGGCTTAAACGTACCCCCTGGAAGCAGTTCCCAGAAGGCTGTGTCTGGAAGGACTGGCAACAACTGGAAAGAACAGGCATAGCATCGTTGTGGGTGGCCGACACCCACGTGTTTGCACCTAGACATACTCAACTTGTTGCTTCCAGATGCTTCTTTACTGTGCCTTACAGTTCTGTCTGGAACTACACCACTGAGGAGACTGTAAGAACACTGCCTGCAGAGAACAGAATGAATGAAATTATGAGAAATGACTGCTCTACAATGACTTTTAATTGAAAACCGAATTCAAAATATGAGAAGTGTCTTGTTCTAAAAACTGTCTACAGATTATCCAGTTGAGGACATTTTAGTGACTGTCCACCAGTTTTAACTTTTCCTTGTGACCTAACAGAGTGATCAATAAGCCAGACCTTAGTGTATTGCTCTGTGCGATCCAGTTGTTTCATAACTTTGCCTCACGTAACAAAAATAACTTTCAGAATCTGCTTTAGCTGAAGAAGAATGGTAACTCCTAGTTTCTGTAATCTACTCTGTGACTCATGCCTATTTTTTGGTAATACCACTTTATGAAATCACACAGCTGTACAAGGTAGATGATTTTTTCACCATTTGGTAAGTGAGAAAACTAATGGCAGAGGGGTTGAGTCAGTTGCTTGTGGTGGGAATTCGGTCCATGCCCATTGGATTCCAGAACTGTGCTGCCCACCAGTGTTCTCTGCAAAGGGCCAGCCTGTAAATATCTAGACGTTGTGGGCCAAACAGTCTCTGTGGCAGCCACTCAACTCCGCTGTCGTAGCGCAAAAGCAACCATAAACAATACATAAGTGAAGCAGCCTGGCTGTATTCCAAAAAAGCAGAAATACCTTTATTTACAAAACTCGAGTTTGAAGCGTATGATTTTGGATTGCGATGATGCCTTTTTAAAAGGCTGCTGATTTGAAAGATGATTTGTGTTTTACATGTTTATAAAACTATGAATATCCATTTTTTTTTTTTAATTAATACTGCTTATCTCATTAGAAGCTTCCTTTCTAGGAAAAAAAACCCAGGACATCTTTACATACAGAGCAAATAAATTAGGGAAGCTTTTTTTTTTTTTCTCTTTTTTAAATGTGGGAATTCTCTAGCCTCATAAAACTACTCAGCACATTGTAAATTTTACACGAGAGCATGTTACATATTTATGGATAGTTTGTTACAGGGTTGGACATAAAAAGAATTGAAAAGAAGCTGAAAACTAAAGCATTAAGATTTTTGTACCAACCTAAAAGTAAGCAAAAATGGTGACGATGAATCAGAAATCACCAACACATGTTTGATTTGCCAAAGATAATTTTATGATGGTTATTGAAGAGTACTTTATATGAAGAAGATACATACACCTTTGTGATTATAATTCTTAAACTCGATCATTCTTTTTTAGAGAGAGAGAGAAAGAGAGGCAGAGGGAGAGGGAGAGAGAGAATCTTAAGCAGGCTCCACACCCAGCACAGAGCTGGCCGCAGGGCTTGATCTCACGATCTGAGATCATGACCTGAGCCGAAGTCAACAGTCGGATGCTCAACCGCCTGAGCCACCCAGATGCCCCTCGATCATTCTTTATAGTCTCCCACTTCAGTGTGGTGGGTGAGGGGTCCAGGCTTCAGTCACGTGTGATTGTTTTGTGTGCAGACCCTGCAGCACCTCCCTACCAGCGGGGTAGTTCTCTGAATGCACCCGAGAAAAACCTCTTTCTGTAACCTGATCACGCAGCTCGCTGTGTCTTTGCCTTCAGGTGCGGTCCAGCATTAGTTTACTTTCGTCCTTCAGTGGAAAATATCAGCCCTTTGTAGAGAGAAAACTTTAAACTGTTTTCAAATGGTAACGGCATTTATGAGATTTTTTCTTTTACTTTTTTAGAAGTGTTACCTTAAAGTAAACTCAAGTTTGTTTGTTTCACAGTATGTATTCCCTTGTTGTGGTTCTCCCATAGTCAAACTTCTTTAGGCTGAAATGAACCCAAATATTTCTTTTTCCACATGTTCCATTTTCCAAATCACTTTAATTCTAATTTTTAGCAGAAGGAGATGATCTAGAGTTTCTCCTTTCTGAAACTCTGGCCCAAGCTTTCTGGAAGAAAGACAGGTAGAACCTGGAAGGGGATATGAACACGAGAGGAAGCAGGTACTATTCCAGGCACATAATACTGCTGTGGACAAAGAAACATGCATGTATACACCTCACAACTCTGCTTACTAGAAACTGAGGTTGTGTATGTCACGGGAAAGGGAGCCTTTCCTCACCATTGGAAGAGAACACGTAATCCCAAAGTGGCTTTCCTAGCTTGCTCGCATGTACGGTCGAATGGGAATTCTGGTGCTGGGAACTCCTTTTCTACAGATTCCAGCCACTCTGTTACCTGTGAGGGGGAAGAGGAGTCGGGGCAGGATGGCCTCCTGAGTTTGGGTAACAGATTACTCATTCTAAGCACTGGCCCCCATGCTCTGCAGCCTACAGGTAGGAGTTTCAACCAGATGAGACTTCATGCTGGCTTGCTTCCCTCAAAGTCATAAAAATAACGTAGAACGTTTTTTGAATTGGAATTTTAAACTAAAAGAAAGAACGTCAGTAACATTTTCCATTTACATCATTATTTTTAAAAATTTTATTATGTTATGTTAATCACCATACATTACATCATTAGTTTTTGATGTAGTGTTCCATGATTCATTGTTTGTGCATAACACCCAGTGCTCCATGCAGAACGTGCCCTCCTCAATACCCACCACCAGGCTAACCCATCCTCCCACCCCCCTCCCCTCCAGAACCTCAGTTTGTTTCTCAGAGTCCATCGTCTCTCATGGTTCGTCTCCCCCTCCGATTCCCCCCCTTCATTTTTCCCTTCCTACTATCTTCTTCTTCTTCTTCTTTTTTAACATATAATGTATTTTTTGTTTCAGAGGTACAGGTCTGTGATTCAACAGTCTTACACAATTCACAGCACTCACCATAGCACATACCCTCCCCAGTGTCTATCACCCAGCCACCCCATCCCTCCCACCCCCTCCACTCCAGCAACCCTCAGTTTGTTTCCCGAGGTTAAGAATTCCTCATATCAGTGAGGTCATATGATACATGTCTTTCTCTGATTGACTTATTTCGCTTAGAATAACACCCTCTAGTTCCATCCACGTCGTTGCAAATGGCAAGATTTCGGGTTTTTTGGTGGCTGCATAATATTGCATTGTGTGTGTATGTATATATATACACCACACCTTCTTTATCCGTTCATCTGTTGATGGACATCTTGGCTCTTTCCATAGTTTGGCTATTGTGGGCATTGCTGCTATAAACGTTGGGGTGCAGGTGCCCCTTCGGATCACTACATTTGTATCTTTGGGGTAAATACCCAGTAGTGCAGTTGCTGGGTCGTAGGGTAGCTCTATTTTCAACTTTTTGAGGAACCTCCATGCTGTTTTCCAGAGTGGATGCACCAGCTTGCATTCCCACCAAGAGTGTAGGAGGGTTCCCCTTTCTCCGCATCCCCACCAACATCTGTCGTTTCCTGGCTTGTTAATTACATCATTATTTTCTAAAAAACATTCTTGCCCTCTTTTTTAAACTTAAATTGTATAATAATGTATTTTGAACGATGACTTAGAATGCTTAGGTTTGCTTGTAATATGGTCTTTGTCTTTCTGGCAGCTCCCTGCTCTGCTATGGCTTACCATCATGATAGCAGACGGATATTTGTGGGCCAGGATAATGGAGCCATAATGGTAGGTAGTTTTCAGAGTGTATTCGTTATATTGACCACCCTGTGTTCATGCTTGTTGGACAGTTTAAATAAAGAAAAGTGAATGCCTGATTGGCATAAAAAATGTTTAATTCAGTATAGGCATTAGGCCTAAAAATAGATTAATTTTAATTTGTGCTTATTTTTAAACCAGTCATGGAGCTCAGAATGCTTTCATGATTGATGGTTTGGTGTTCAGCCTTCATACAGTGAATATATGGTCTGCAGCAGCCTCGTCCTTGAACCATGAGGGGTTAGCTGGGGCAGGGAGGGCACGGTGGAGAGCCTGTGGGTGCTCGCGTGCGCACGTGTGTATGTGTGTGTATATGTGTAAGTGTAAGTAACAGTGGAGGGGGAAGGAGAACAAGGTCAGTGACTAGTCATTCGGCCAGCAACTCCTATAACTCTTTAAGGCAGTGCTTCTCAAACTAACTCTGGTGAAGGACCAGATATTTAAAAGTTCAGTTTATTACAGATTAGTAGGTATTTTTGTGGGTCTAATTGTGTGGGTGTGTGTATATGTATGTTTTCTTAATGGAGATGTAATTCACATAAAATTCACCATTTTAAGGTAATGCAATTCACTGGGTTTGTAGTATATTCACAGGTTATACAAACATTAACATTCTCTAATTCCAGAACATTATCATCACCCCCCTCCCCCAAGAAACCCATACCCATTAGCAATCAGCCCTCACTCCCCCTTCTCCCAACTCCTGGCAATCACTAATCTACTTTCCGAGCCCAGAGATTTGCCTATTTTAGACATTTTATGTGAACAGAATCACATAATGTGTGTTGCCTTTTATGTCTGGCTTCTTTCACTTAGCATGACGTTTCTAAGGTTCATCTATGTTGTAGCTTGAATTAGCACCTCGTTCCTTTCTGTGCTGGAGTGGTATACTGTGATATGGGCGTAGTAGCCCTTCACGACCCTTTGTGTTTCTGTAAGGTCGGGAGTCCGGTCCCCCGTCATTCCTGAAGTTAGCGGTTTGAGTCCTCGCGCTGTTTGTCGCTCCAGCATTTCAGTTGCATCCATCTTTTCAAAGAACCAGTTTTGGTTTCATTGGTTTTTTTCTTTTGTTTTTCCTATTCTGTGCTTATTTATTTCAACTCTAATTTTATTATTTTCTTCCTTCTGTTTGCTTTGGGTTTAGCTTGCTGGATTGATATTTTTGATACTACATTGTTGGATGAGAAAGTCCACAGATTTCATCCTTGGGTGTCATAACAATATGAAATTGCTGTAAAGGTTTCTGAACACTCACTGCCTATTTCCCCTTCTCATCGGGACCAGCCATCTGCAGACCACACCAAGTAGCACTGCTTTACAGAATAGAAACAGTAAGAATGAGACTTCGCTAGTGGGGGTCCAGTAAGTGTAAGATGACGTAGTAAGTACAGCCCCACAGAGGGCAGAAATTGCTGTGAGTTTGCACACGGTCCTCCAGGCAGAGCATCTGGAGAGGGCTCGTGCAGGCTTACTAACGTGCCAAGTCCTAGAGGATGGCAAGGAGCTCACCGGGCAGGGCAGGTGGAGAAGGACCTCCAGACGCCGAGGAGGCGGGGGCTGTGTGCAGGGAACAGCAGTGAAGCGCATCACACACCCACAGCTGAAGAGGCAGCGGGATTGGGTCACGGAACGCCTTGCATTTGAATCGGTCTTCAGCTCTACATGTTGAGCAGAGTGCCAATGGAGAAGAAAGTAGATGCAGTCCTGCTGGGCTGGTGGGGTTGGGGGGTGCTTACGGTCTAGCGGGAAGTTCAGATAATACACAGGTAAATAAGCATCAAATTGCAAGTTGTGGTAAGCACTGTGAAGACGTGAACAGGTGCAGTGAGCAAGACCATCCAGAGGGGTTTGCGGCCCCACTGAACAGGGTTATCGGGAGGGCTGCTCCATGACATTTCAGCTAAGACCTGGAGGGTGGGAAGGAGTCGGCCAAGCAGAACCAGAGTAGGTTTTCCAGAAGTGAATGTCCACGTGAAGACTCGAGGTGGGAACATCTCTGTGTGTTTGAGGCTTCGGTGGAGGTTATCATGCTGGATGGCGCTGAACGCCGGGGAGGGGCCGAGGGGTGAGGAGAGATGCGGGCTGGGGCCAGGTCATGCCGGGCCTGGAAGGTCTGGGTGGTGTTTTGAGGTTAGTTGTAGACGCTGTGGGAAGCTCTTACGGGGTTTTCAACAGGCGAGTGACATGATACAATTTACACCTTTAAAAGATCCCTCTGGCCAGTGCTCGGTGCAGAATGGATCATTACGGGGGAGGGAGCAGCGGGAGTGGAAGCTGGATGGTCAGGCTATTGTGGCCACCTGGATGAAAGGGTGATGATAGCGAGAGTGGACAAAAGCAGATTGATTGGTGAGGTGCATTGGGGAAAGGTTGGGCGTGCAGAGGGGAGGAAGAAGAAGAAGTTGGGTGATGGCCAGGTTTCTGGCTTGAGTAGCTGGGTGCACAGTGGTATCATTTACTGAGAGGAGGAAGACTTGGGAATGTGTGGGGAAGGGGCATTTGGAAGGAAAGGGGACAACAAGGGACCAACCAGCTAACTGTACACTTGAGAGACCAGGGGGCTAACCAGTGGCCGTGGGAAGTCAGCATTGGATACACAAGTCCACGGCCCAGTGGGAGCCTGGGCAGGGGGGGTCATCAGCATGTAGGGTATTTGTTAAGCTGTAAGAATGGCTGTGTTTACAGCCATTCACATGAATGAGAGGAGACAGGGCCCAGGCCTGTGTCCTGAATAACAGCATTTAGGAGTGGGATTAGTGGGGAAGCCCACCAGGGAGAAGGGGAAATCATGATCCTTCTGTATGTGTTAAGGAGCTGACTATATCCTGTAAGCAAGTTACCCCAACTTACATAGTCCTACGCATCATTTAGGGAACTAAATGGGATACATGTTCTCTGGTTCCACTCCAGACCCACAGCTTCAGAATCCCTTGGTGGGGGGTCTGGGAGTCAGTATTTTAGCAAGTCTTCCAGGTGAATGTTGGCTCACAACCTTGGGAGCTTCCCAGGTGAAATCTGAAACCAGCCCCCAAACTCGGAGGGCAGGGAGAGACCGAAGAAAGAGGCAGTCCACTCCAGATTGCTGAGTGGGAGGTTTAATGAGCAAGGGAGCTTATATATGAAGTTTGTCTTGAGTGGCTGCAAGATGAGTAAATCTCTGCCCCCACCCACCAGAGTCTTAAAAGTTTATATAGAGGCCTTAGCTGGGTTCAGTCATGTATATCGTCCAGATGGCCCCAACACCACATCACTGTCAAGGCTATGTGCTTGGGACAGCCTCTGAAACAGGGAAGGCAAGTGGGACACACATACCAAAGACGGGGAAGGGTTGAGGAGCCTCTTGACGGCTGACTGCCAGGGCCCAGCTCATGGGTCAACAAGAGAGGTCAGTGACCTCTCTCAACAGTGAACCTTAGGGTCAAGTGCATTGGGGGGAGCCATTGAAGAGCATTAAGCGGGGGATGACAATGGTTGGGTTTCTGTTTTTGTGAGCTTAGTGTGCCAGTATGTGAAGTTTGGGGGGACAAGGCTGAAACTGAGGCGTCCCAGTTAAGAGTCTGTTTCAGGACTCCCAACGGGACACTGTGAAACGCTGGGGTAGTGTTGGAGAAGAGGTGTTGGCTTTGAGAGCTTTCTGGGAAGCAGACTTGATGTCTAGTTGGATGTGGGTGTTTTGTAGAGAATGGTGTGAAGATGGCTTCTAGAGTTTTAGCAGGATGGTGGTGGTGAGTGGTCAGCTATGCTCTAAGACAGAGAAGATGTGATGTAGAGGGAAAGGTGACGAGGTCAATATTGACAGTTGGGTACATGGGCCTGAACCTCAGGGTTTGGTCGGGAATAGGGGTTGGGAGTTCTCTGAATATAGAAGTCCGTGGAAACTGCAGCAGTGGTTGGCCTCAACTAGGGAGAGCAGATAGACTGAGAGGAGCAGAGAGCCAAGGTTACCCTCCCTGGGAATATCAGTATTTAAGGGAAAGTCAGAGACTGGGAGCCCATGGGGGAGATGGAGGCAGAATGGGCAGAGTGCGAGGAGAGCCAGCCAGGACGCTGGGCCACAGAAGCCGGAGAGGCAGTGAGTTTCACGTGGGGGTGAGTCACATTGTCAGGTGCATTGTCAGGGGCAGCAGGGAGAGGATGAGGTCAGGCCTGGAAAACGACCTTGCGAGCGGCACTTAGCAGCTGGCGCTAAGCGAGGGAAGCCCTTTTCCTGCCGTGATGGTGGCGTGTGTGCGGTGGGTCGTCAGTGTGGGCTGATCTTTAGAGAAGGAGCTGAGGAAAGTCGTAGAACTGCTAAAAGAGTTGTGTTGTTTTCTGCTTGTTTTGTTTCTGAAGTTAAAGGCTAAGAAGCCTTGAGTGTGTTTAAGTGCCAGGAAGGAAAAAGCCAGTGGAAAGGACAGGCTCTGTGCCCAAGCAGTTCACTCAGCAGTAGGCGGATGGTGACGGATGCAGGGTTGGGCTCGCCCAGCTCTTTGCCATCAGCCTGGGACTGCTATAAATACCGTGGTAGTAGTAGGTGCAAGTGTTCTCGTCTTTCTCCTTCTGGAAATTTTATAGGAATATTATGGTGATGTGCATGCACATATATAACCAGAAGCCAAGAAGCAGTTTGTCCAGTGGTTGCACATTTTATTTCTCTAGGGACCCTACTTGTGGCTCCTGAGTCAAGGGTAGACTCTGTGATTATAGGGCAGCATATAAAAATTCATAGCTCTTCAGTGCAAAGGGGCAATGTAAATCCAGTGTATCGTTCGTCAGCAATTGATCTTTGATTTTCCACCCAAAACAGATCAGTATATATATAATGATATATATACTAATACATTTATACTGTCCCCAATATGTATATATGTGTGTATATATATATATACACACACAGTCAATATATATTAATACATGTATATATACACATATATACTGATACATATTTGTACTATGCAATACCAAGATGGAGAGCAAGGAATCAATATTCCTGTGTGTGTGTGTGTGTGTGTGTGTGTTTAACAATTCATAATGTCCATGTTACTTAGAGCCTTAAGATCTTACCAGTTAGCATTGATCAATAGAATTCTTAGTGCGTTTTCTTTAGAGTTTTGTCTTCTTGGTTTTATGCTGAAGCTGATTTTTTTCATTAAAAAGCATATACTTTTATTTTTTCCTACTTATAGAGTATTATATAGTCTATAAAAATTTTGTAAATACAAGAATATTAAAAGAAGCAAACCACTCACAATCTGTAAATTTCCCTTTTTTGTGTGTGTTCTATATGACATATGTATATTTTCCCCCTTACATTGCTGAGATTCCCAATGCCTTATTTTCACTGTAGCTGAGAACCCTATTTGTAACAGGGTCTTTGCAGTTTTGCTTTATGTGTATCATCTTGAGGAATACTCAGTGTAACCAAGAGAGCAAAATTAACAAGATCCCTCCTTTATAGTAGAAGGAAAGGGACTACAAAGCTTGGGCTTGTGGAGGAAGAACTGAGCAAAAATGCTGTGCTCGTCTGCAGCAACTTTATTTGGTCTGGTCCCCAGAAGAAATCGTGGCCTGAGGACAAGTCTGATGAAAGAAGCCATTCCATATTACTCTTTTTTTTAGCCCTTCATTTATTTTTTTTAATTATTATGTTAATCACCATACATTACATCATTAGTTTTTGATGTAGTGTTCCATGATTCATTGTTTGCGTATAACACCCAGGTCTCCCCTGAGTGACTATGGAGTCTGAAAAACAAACTGAGGGTCCATATTATTTTATAGCTAATCTCAAGGTCCTCGTCTGGTGATAGCTAGTCTTGGATTTTACTTTGTTTTGAAAGTTAAGTTCCTGTTTTTAAAACCGTAACTGTTTTCTTATTGCATGTGTTTACTTTTAGGAATTTCACGTTTCTGAAGATTTTAATAAAATGAACTTTATCAAGACCTACCCAGGTAATTATAATACACACACGTACTTGCATACACATGCATGTAGATAGACACACACAAAATGAGAACACTGTCTCATGATCAAAATTAGGTCTTCACATTAACTTTGTGGATATGTTTCCCCCAGTTATATAGGATGCTGCCAACTCTTCAATTATTTACCATCCTTTTCCTGCTTTTCAATGTTTAAATTTTTGTATACTATTCATTGGGTGCATTATCAGATGTAATTTAACCATTTTATTTTTGAGCATATGTGCTGCTTCCATTTTTTGGTAACACACACTAAAATATATAACAATGTATATATATCTGTGAGTGTATATTTCATATATACATATATATGTGTGTACGTGTCCTTGACTCTGATTCTAATCCTGTAACCCTGGTTGCTTCTGTGTAAGACAAATTCCTAAAAATGGAGTAACTGGGTCAAACATTAAAAAGTTTTTTAATGCTCTAGATTTATTTTACAAACTTCTTCCCAGCATTACTGTGAATTTTTACAGTCCCATGAGTGGTGGTTGAGAGTTATTTGGTCATCCAGTCTGTCCAACATTGCTCTTACAAATGTTTTTTGCCTGTTTGATAGTCAAAATAGTCAATTTATAAATTATTTAAGCTTTGCTTAATGTCGATCATTTGTTATGTTTGGTGAATGTCTGTTCATGATTTTACCCATATACCTACAGAGTTGTAGTATTTTCTAATTAATTTATAAGAAAGAGTCCCTTGGTTCTTCCAAAGCAACCTGTACAGCTGAGAGCAAGGTCAGAAGCTTCTCTGCCTAGCCTCTGACTTCATTCATCAGACTGGTGTTTATTAAACGCCTGCTGCATGCCAGGTCCTGTACTAGATGAAGTAGACTAGGTCCTGGTGTGGCTTACAGTCAGCCTGGAAATGCAGACATTTCAGGAGTTAGGTAATAGAATACCTTCCTCATTCTCAGCTATTATTTTGGAATACAGAACTCTACAAATACTTTGTCTTTATAAATAATAAAAAGTTACACACAAATTGTTCCAGAAACAAAATGCTTACACTATTTTTTTTAATTTCAGAAAATTGAAGTTCTCTTGTTTACAATGCCAGTGTTTTCTTTTAAGATTTATGTATTTATTTTGGAGAGAGCGATGTGCGAGCAGGGTGGGAGGGGGCAGAGGGAGAGAAGAGGACTTCTCACTTCCCCAGCCCGGGCTCCATCTCACGACCTTGAGATCACAACCTGAGCCAAGACCAGGAGTCCGTTGTTTAACCGACTGAGCCACCCAAGCGCCCTTACAATGCCAGTGTTTTCTAAAAGGTCAAAGTACTAAAGTGATAGACTATAAAAAAACATTGCTCCTTTAAGAAAAGACTACTGCTTTCCATATGGAACGTATTGATAGTAAGAGCACAGTAAAAATGTTCTCTCGAGTATAGCAAAAAAAAAAGGCCTGGTCTTTGATCAGTTATTGGAATCCCCCTTGAGCATCAGTCTTTAGTGACCTGCAGCTTCTGATTGTCCACCAGGTAGGGAGACAGGGCGGCCGGGAAGCCTGTGGTGGTGAGGTGGGGTAGGGCAGGTTATCTGAAAGCTGCTCACAGGGGACAGGCGTTTCCGTGGTACGACTGTTCAGACCGTGAGTCTCCAGGCCAAGCAGCTGGAGAAGGTGAGGCTCAGTCTTGATTCGGAAGGTCCCATTTCTTTGTGCAGGGCGCAGACTTCCCTTTCTGTCCCCGCAGCTCATCAGAACCGGGTGTCCGCCATCATCTTCAGCCTGGCCGCCGAGTGGGTGATCAGCACCGGCCACGACAAGTGTGTCAGCTGGATGTGCACACGCAGCGGGAACATGCTGGGGAGACACTTCTTCACTTCCTGGGCTTCGTGCTTACAGTATCCTTCCAAGGGCTGGACCTTCTCCTGCCTAGCACCTCCTCGGCTCAGTGGTTGGCTTGGCTTTGAGGATGATCATAAACTGTCAGTTGAGATCCAAAGACTGAGGGATGCCTGTGTATTTCACATGAAATGCAAGACTTCCTGTATCTGCTTTTCTTTGGTATAAAATTGGTGTATTAAAAATAATAATTAGGTGAATTACTGTTCTTATTGGGAGGTACAATCTATTTTTAATACAATATCTTAGAAACCTAAACCTCATTAATGCAAACCCCACCCCCTCGTTCCTTTGCATTTTAAGGTGAAAGAAAAGACTTTTCTGTTGAATAAAGAAAGACCAAAAGGAATCTATCTTTTATTTGGTTATTGGCAGACCCTGAAAGAGAATAGAATAAGGATTTGTGACTCTGGAGTCCATAAATGGGCTTACAGGAGTTTTACAGTTTGTGTGAATGTGTATGGAGAAGGTTCATAATCCTTTCCATATTCTCAGAGTTGCCTCAGGATCCCCAGAATGTTAATGAATTGCTGCTTTCACAGTTTTTTAACCTGTGTATGGAATTTGTTTCTTGGAGAATTTGCCCTTGCTTAGGGCTTCCCGTGGTAGCTATCTTAGTGACAGCAAGATTAAGGCTGTCAACAACAGGCAAATACCCCATAGTAGTTTCTTTTTCAGAGTTGGATGTCTGGCGTAGCAAATTCTTTTTTTTTTTTTTTTTCCATTGAAAGCCTCTATAAAAAAATGTTTGCTACAAATGAATGCACAGCATGAGATATTTAAAATAAGCATTAAAGCAGTACCATACACTTCAGAATCAAATAAGGGAAAAACACTCAGATATTTGCTAAATAAGTCTTTCTGTTATGTATTAGGCTTTACATATGGATTGATAGAAAAGGGCACAGAATCACAGAATCATGACCCAGCCTGTGATGTTTCTTTTGACCTTTGTTTTGGAATTAAAGCAATGGTTATCCTGATGTGTCTAAACTGCAGATTGGCCACAAATGTCTATGGCCATTAAGTGGCTGAGAAAGTAATGAGTTGTTATCAATAGTTAGTTTAAAATTTAAATTTACCACTACCCCAAATAACTGCCTTTTGGATGATTAAACTCTCCATGGCAATTTAAAATAAACCATGCTTTTCATTTAAAGCTGCATCATCCAGGCCAAAGAAAGACAGGTGTTCGTATTTGCTATCAGTTTTACATTATTTCCAGAGATAATTCATAAACAGCCATTTTGTTCCAGTTCTTTCTTGCTGTTTTCATTATTGAGTATTTTACCTTTTTATACTTTATTATAATTTGATTATAACTACTTGTTTTCATGTCTGACTTCTCTGTCAGCTCTTAACCTTTTTTACTGCTAATTCCTAGGGCATTGATTAGAATAGTCCTAGGTACTCCATGAATTCTTGTTGAATGAATGAATGTTAACTTTCCCAAGAAAATTTCCAACCTGAAAGCTTGTTTTCTTAAATATGTACATATTGCCTGAATTTCAGTTGGGTACTTCCTGTCTTATAGTTTTGTGCTTATGTCTTTAAAATGCACATTTTTTCTGTTTTATAACTTTTAGATGGATTGTGTTATATATCCTTGACTGCTTCTCCACAGATACGATTTTGATACTCAGTATGCTTTTGTTGGCGATTATTCTGGACAGATCACCCTGCTGAAGCTGGAACAGAACTCCTGTTCAGTCATTACCACCCTCAAAGGCCATGAAGGTAGGCTGTGTGATCACCCACAGGTTTTTCACCTAATTTGGGCATCCAGATTCAGTTCTCAGCTCTGCGGCTTCATGAATGATCAGCTCCTATGACCTGTCAGTTTCAGTTTGATTGGCCACATGTGGGATTTAGATCTAAAGGACTGAAAGCGAACTGAAGATTGGGTGTTGGGCTGGGTTTCATGTCGTCAAAATCCCTTCCAGATTACTCATGTGGATAATACTTTCTATTTTGTTTGCCTGTTTAAATTATTTTCAGAGGGTCTTTGAAAATTTCTTGTAAATGGTGAGATCTTTAGAAGAATTTTTTTTTTTTTTTTAATTTGTCAGTTTCTAGGATACTGAACAAGACCTGGTGGAGCAATACAATTAGGAGAAGTGTCTGGGCTGGTTCTGCCTCTGCTTGGTTAGGGACTGAGGGGGAAGCACGGGTGGAATTTTATTATTTTTACAGTACAGTGAGTTGGCCAGGTTCCATGGAAGGGTTTTAAAATTCAGTTGGCTGTATTGGGTAACAAATTAGAAGTTTTGACACCGTTTGGTTTAGATTGAAGAATTGGGGATTTGTTCAAAGAATTAATGAATAACTTATTTATGAAAACAGTGTTTTAAGTATAACGAGTTAAAGGTGCTCTGTGCTTCCTAGCTAATCTATTTGGGTGAAATCGAGTGTGTCAAATCAGGGACCTTGTAGAGCAAAGAGGAGAGAGGAGAAGAATAGCAAGTTAGTATGTACTTGGGCAGGAAAGCACAGCCCCTAAGGAAACCACTTGTGTTTATGACTAATGGTCTCATGATCCCCAGGCTCCCAAGTATTCTCTGTGTTGCTAAGGACAGGCTGGGTTCTGGTAACTGCTTAGTAGTGTTTATAGCGAAGGCCCATGTTTATCTGCTGTCAGGCCTCTAGCTGAAGTGTATGGGGCACAGGATTAAATTTATGCCTAACTGTTCCCTGAAGCAAGTTTTGCAGAACACTTCTTTTTTCACTTACCTTAAGTTTCTGTGAAAAACTAGTTTCTGTTGTTTGCTTTTGAATATGACTTCATCAGTTTTCTCTATAACCACCAAAAATATTATTAACTTGTATGACTGGCTCTGTTTTTAAGTTTGTTAATAATTTTTTCTAGGCAAGCAGTAATCAGTAGAATATGAAGAGAGAAATCTGTTGAGAGAGAAATCTGTAGAAAGAAAGATTTCCCAAGGATATTGAATCTGATGAGTTCACCCAATAGAGAATGTGAAATGTGAAGTTTGGATTTTTTTAACCTAAATTCTCTGGCATAATTGTGTGGTACACCTACAGAGCATTTTTTTTCTGAGACCCTCAATTTAATTTTCTTAAACATGCATCATGAGGTAAAACACCTGCAAGGTCCCGAAGACCTGGAATAATCTAGATTTTTAGATTACCTAAGTTGACCACAGTAATCTTCACTGTCTTTTCTCATTAAATAGTGTTAGCTTTGTTTTTTTCCTTCAAAAGCTTTTTCTGAACTAACCCCTCATATATAGCTATCGTGTCATTTTTTTGATACAGAATGAAGAAAAATTTCTTTAAACATCTGTGTCTGCAAAGTAGTTTGATGTGCGTCGGAGATCATTACCTTACAGCTCTGAGGGATGGATGTGCTCTGTTTTCTCAGTGATCTGTGATAAAGGGTTGGATGACCTTTCACACAACAAAGATACATTTTTACTTTGGGGCTCAGCTGGTCCTCGTTCAGTCCAGCTATGCCGGTGTAGGGCTGTACCTAACCCCGCCCTCTCTCTCTCCCCCGCAGGTAGCATCGCCTGCCTCTGGTGGGACCCTATTCAGCGGCTACTCTTCTCAGGAGCCTCTGACAACAGCATCATCATGTGGGACATCGGCGGACGGAAAGGCCGCACGCTCCTGCTACAAGGCCATCAGTGAGTGACTGTTTTGGGGGGTGGGGACAGAATTGGAGTCTGCGGGGGGTGGGGTGGGGCAGGGCAGCATTCGTATTCTGCTACTGCTTTCTCAAACCCCCATCTGTTAAGACAACCATTTGCTGGGGCTCACTCAGTCCCTTTTAATAGCTCTTCTGTGAGTCCTGAGTGTCTGATGTTGTAGAGCAAAACAGAGCCCAGGGTATTCTTCCTTCTTAGTCCAAAGAGCACTTGCCACTTGCCTCTCCCGAGGAGTCACCCTGTTGAAATACCTGCTTAGGGCACAGGGGGGTTAAGGAGGGCAGATGAGGACTTTCACCATGGAAGACTGCGTGGAATGCCATGCTGAGCCTGTCCCGAACTGGGTGCCCGACTTGTTCTTTTATTCTGACGTGTGGGTGTGGTTTGACACAGTTACCGAAGCTAGGGCAACATAATGCCCAGGCTCTTGCCTTCTGGTTTTGAGAGGAAGAGGACATTGGCCTTTCCTTTCCTCCCCGTTGGTTAGGCTGTTGCTATTTACCATAAGCAGAATCAGGTTGAAAAGTAGCCAAGGAAAGATTTTTTTTTTTTTAAGATATTATTTATTTGACAGAGAGAGAGAGCACAAGCAGGGGGAGTGGGAGAGGGAGAAGCAGGCCCCCTGCTGAGCAGGGAGCCCAATGCGGGACTCGATCCCAGGACCCCGGGATCATGACCTGAGCCGAAGGCAAACGCTTAACGACTGAGCCAGATAGGCGCCCCCTATTTTTTTTTTTTTAAGATTTTATTTGACAGAGACAGTGAGAGAGGGAACATAAACATGGGGAGTGGGAGAGGGAGAAGCAGGCTCCCCACGGAGCAGGGAGCCCGATGTGGGGCTTGATCCCAGGACCCCGGGATCATGACCTGAGCCGAAGGCAGGCACTTAACCAACTGAGCCACCCAGGCGTCCAAGGAAAGATTCTTCACCCAAGTCTGCAGGGCAGGAGATTGTTTCGTAGGGCATCCAGAGGAGGAGTCCGACAAGCACACAGGAAGGGGGCAGATTTTGCCCCATCATTGTGTGTGTGTGTGTGTGCGCGTGCACGAGTGAGTGCGCGGGCATGTGTATGTGTATCAGTCTCTGTAGCATCTCATCACCTGTTCTTATGGGTTGTGTTCCAGTAAGGGAGTCACCCCTCCTTTGTTCTTCGTTATGCACAGGTAGGTGAATCTTGCAGACCTGAAAAGGAGTGGACCACAGCAATTGGTCCTGAAAACGGTAGCCATCGTCTTATCTGTGGCCTGCAATTCTGAGTGACTGACTTGAAAGTAGTGTCTATTTCATAGAAACTATTAAGCTGTATAATAAGTTACAGAATGCTGATTCAAGTTTAGACTAGAAGCCATAAGACCATACCAAATTGTCGGTGATAAAATGCCAGTGGCTGGTTCCAGCAAGGGGGGAGATTAGAGCCTCAGTGAAGACAGAGTCCGTGTTTCTCCACATCGAGACAAGTGACCGATGTGTGTTGTTTGCAGTGACAGAGTGCAGTCCCTGTGTTACCTGCAGCTCACAAGGCAGCTGGTCTCCTGTTCCTCAGATGGTGGGATTGCAGTGTGGAACATGGATGTTAGCAGAGAGGAGGTAAGAGAATGAGCAGGGCAAGGCTGAGAACCTGGCTTCTTGGCTTCCCACCCTGCTGGCTCTCGATGCTGACCAGGTCACAGACAGCCCCAGCCCCTCTCCCTTGTGCTTACCGGTTATCATCTAACAAGGTCCTGCGTGTCACTGCCCCATGTCCTCTCCCCATGTGAGAGTTTCCACAGTGACAAGCATTGCCCACAGACAGAGCATGTGGGCTGTTTTCAGTCTGGAGACAGTCCCCCATGTCGCTGGGGCACGTGCTGTGCCCAGCCCCGGGAAGCACTGTGGTGGCCCCATGGCATCCCTGTTACCCAAAGCTCTGGGAGGCCTGCTGTGACTAGTGTCAGGGACCTTGCCAGGTGCCTCATGTTTTCCTGGGGAAGGGTATCTCTGTCCTCTGCTTTTATTTTCCACTGAGCACATGTCGACATGGTGTTCTTCTCAGGAGCCCTGAGTTCTCATTTGTTGGGGCCACTAACTAGTTGTGAGACCTTGTTCAGAGGAGTGTCATTATCTCTCTTGAGTGTCCGTTCCTGCATCCATAAAGTGGAATCATTCAGTGACACAACTTCCAAGGCCTCTTCTAGTTCTTGAGACAGATACGCTGATTGTCTAAACAACCTTGCCATCATCTTTTAAATTGAGAAATTTTTGACATATATCATTATATGAGCTTCAGGTGGAAACAGCAATTTAGCATTCGTATGTATTGGGACGTGATCCCCACAGTGAGCCCAGTTAGCGTCCAGGAACGCACATCGTTACAAAACTTCTGTTTCTTGTGATGAGAACTTTTAAGATCTACTCTCTTAGCAACTTTGAAATACACAGTGCAGCTTTACTTAGCATACTGTACTTCACATCCCCAGGGCTTATGTATCTTTTAACTGAAGTTTGTACCTTTTGACCCCCTTCACCCATTTCCCCCACCTCCAGCCTTCTCCTCTAGCAACCACCAGTCTGTTCTCTTATCCATGGGCAACTCGGTCTTTTTTTCTATTTTAAATAGTGCTGCAGTGAGCATTCTTGACCTTGTCATTGTGTGATTGTTCGATTATTTATTTCAGACGGATTTCTGAATGTAGACCTTCTGGGACAGGGAGATGTACATTCTTAAGGCCTTTTATAGATGTTGTCAGATGACTTCCAGGCAGGATTTCCATTCTCATGTCCACCAGCATGGGTATTATCTGTCTTTTCCAACCTGTGATGTAAATAGCAGAAGAGTTGACTTTTTGTTGATTCAGGAGAGATTTTAGTGTGGGGGACGAAGGACTTACAGTTTAACTTCAGACATTTCCTGAGCCCCTACAGGGTGGCTCACAGGTCCGGAAGCAGGTACGTATGCGTCATAAAGGGCTTATGACGCTGCATGGCACCATACACGTGCTGTGACGTCACAGGAGTGGTGCAGACCAGGTGCGCCCATCGAAGCAGACACCAGGCGTGGATGCGCCATTCCCACCACAGTCCGCATACGTCTGTTTTGTGTCACCTCCAATTACTTGGGAGTGTCATTTTCACTGACTAAACCTCCATCTTTAGCATACCACAGAAGACGTAATCCAGGCAACATTACTCATTCCCAGGCTTTATGGCTGCCATGCTCTGTATGCAGATTCGTGTCTGCTTTTTCTAGGCTTGTAATCTCATGAAGGAAATAGACTGTCCTATAAATAATAAAATGAAGTCCATAATGTGGAGAAGTAGTAACTGTTAGCTCTTCTAGGAGCCTTGTGAGACGAGTTAAGTAGAGGAAATCTTGATTACCTGTGTGCTGGCAAAATATTTTGGTAAGACTTAGGTAACTCGGGGCGCCTGGGTGGCTCAGTTGGTTAAGCAACTGCCTTCGGCTCAGGTCATGATCCTGGAGTCCTGGGATCGAGTCCCGCATCGGGCTCCCTGCTCAGCGGGGGGTCTGCTTCTCCCTCTGACCCTCCCCCCTCTCATGCTCTCTGTCTCCCATTCTCTCTCTCAGATAAATAAATAAAATCTTTAAAAAAAAAAAAAGAAAAGAAAAAAAGACTTCGGTAACTCATTATTAAATACAGACAACATTGGCTTAATATTAATTATGGACACTTTCCTTACAAAGCTTTATTTTAACTGTGTTTTGCAATAGCTGCTAGTTACAGGCATGGAGAACAGCTAGTATACTGTTCAGTTTCCTGGACCCTTGGCCTGTTTGTTTTGTTGTTGTTGAGAACACAGAAAACTCAGAGGCTGTGTTCCCTGGCTCACATGGGAGGGCGACCCTTGGGGCCAGTGCTGCTGGTGGTTCTCCTAAGGGCTTTTACCCACTTGGATTTCAATCCACTATTCTTATCCTTGGTAAATTCTTTTAGGGGAAAAAAGTGACAAAATAAAAGCAAGATTCCCACCTTCAGGGTTACACAATTGTGGAATTTATCTTATGTCTAGGGAAAGAAAAGACAGCGCCATTACTCAGGCTGCTTCCTGTGTAGGCGATTCTCTTTTTTAATTGTTTGTGCAAGATTACCCCAGATCACTCGCGTGCTGGCTGGTAACACATCGCACTCTACTAGCTTTTCTCTCTCAGTAGTTGACAGTGTTGGTGGGGAAGCAGATTATATCAGAAAGATGCATTATTGGGGCACCTGGGTTTGAGCTCAGGTTGTGATCTCAGGGTCCTGAGATGGAGCCCCACATCGGGCTCCGTGCTCAGTACAAAGTCCACTTGTGATTCTCTCTCCCTCTCCATCTGCCCCTCCCCCTCCACACGCACTCTCTCTCTAAAATAAATAAATCTTTTTTAAAAATGCATTATTTTTAGTAGTCTTATTATGTTTTTTAACCAGCTGAGTATAGTGCAAAGGGAAACAGCCTATGATCTATAAGGTTTTGGCCCTGGGTTAGGGTTTGTACAATTTGTAGGACTTCCTTAGGCAAAGGCATACAGAATTAGTCCCAAATTCTCTAGCCCCACACTGCTTGCTTGGAATTTCTGAGTCACCTGGAAATACTGACTGAGGCAGTTGCCTCCCTGCCAGATCATAATTAGAGGGGCTCCTTTTTGGAAGTAAGCGTGAAATGTAAATGAGCAAGTACTAATTAGAATGAATCCTCTGTTTTTTTTTTTTTTTTCATTTGAGAGAAATGGTGAGTGAGAGAGCACAAGCCAGGAGGAGAGGCGAGGGAGAAGCAGGCTCCCCGCTGAGCAGGGAGCCCGGTGCGGGGCTCAATCCCAGTACCCTGGGATCATGCCCTGAGCCAAAGGCATATGCTTAACCGACTGAGCCACCCAGGCACCCCTAGAATGAATCCTCTTTAAAAGAGAACTTTTAAACTAGTAGATCACAGGATGTATAATGGCATACAATAGTGTATATGGTATACATTAGCACAGTGTAGATTTTTGCAGCAATTGGTAATAGCGGGGCAGGGGAATTATTCTTGCTACATCATCTTTGATCAGATGAGGCAGATGGAACAGGATGTAGAAAAGAGTGAAACAGAATACTTGATTAATGTTCTCTTTTGCTCTTCTTCAGAAAGAACATTTTTTTCTCTGTAGGGAATAAGCATATAACAGGGTGGTTCCTGACAGTGTAGAGCATAGCACTTCATCCTGTTAAAAGCAACAAAGTGACGGGTATTTCTTGCAATAAACTGTTCCGGAAAGCCTGTTTATTTCTGATGTTTTTTGTTTGTTATCTCAAATTACTTCAAGCATACCTTTCTTCCTTTGAGTCCCTCTCCCCTGCAGCTCAGCAAAGTAATATTCTTGCCGAAACCCCTAGACAGAATGATGCTCCTGAGGCTAAGGACCTGGTTCTGTTGGTGGTCACGCCCCAGAACCACATGTGGAGACCTCACGTGTTCAAACCCAGAAGCCCCACGTGCAGTTGCTGTGTGGAGTGTGGTAGGCAGGCCGAGGGGCTCAGGCGGTGCTGCGGTGTCTCCTGGGGTCGCCACCCACGCTCTCAGCATGCACAGGTGCTCCAGGATCACAGCCACAGTTTCTCCACCTGCAAAATGAGGATAATGTTGCTCCGTATCTCCTGGGGTTGTGTGGAAGATCGCGTGAAATAAGGCATAGCAGATCCTCGGTACGTGGCCTGGATTTAGATGATACTTGGCGTACCAGGCACCGTGCAGAGCACTTTGCCCATATTTACTCATTCCCTCCTCACACCCTTGCAAGGGGGATACTCCTGCTTGAATCTTGCTGCCGTGAACATGTCCTGCGCTTTGTCCCGCACGCGTGTGGTACTGTGGGAGTCCCTCCGGCGTGGGTCCCAGACGTGAGACCATGCCGTGGGACCTGCATCTCCTCCCCTGTGCTGTTGGCCGCAGGACCCACCGTGGGGGACGTTGTGCACAAGCACTGTTCCCAAACCACCTTCCCTGTCCTGTGGACCACGGAAACAAAGCAGGGCTTCTGCATCCAGACGGTACTCTTTCTCATGGAGGTGCACATCTCTGTTGCTCTTTCCATCCTCCCTTCTTTCCAGTGTGTCTCTGGTCATTTAAAGGGACATCTCTTCTGTCTCAGCCCACTTCGTGCGATTTGTGAGTGCTCCCCCTGCCCCCACCAAGAAACACCTTTGTCATGGCTGTCATGTGTAGAAATATTTCTAGTGACATAGCTAAAATAAGAAATAGAAAAGCCAAAAGTTCTGATGCAATAGGAAGCAAAATAAGGAAGTAGGGGCACTGGTCCTTGAAGCCCCCAGACATCCCGTTTTGAGTGTTGAAAGCCCTCTGTCTTTACTGCCTGTGTTAGAAGCGTTGATGTGATGCACGGTCTCTGCTCTCCCAGCATTGTCTCCTCTTACCACAGATATTTTTCTTGACATCCCAATTTCAAGATCAAAAAAGGATTATTTTGTCATAGTCTTTGGTTTAATTGATAGAAATGCATGTTTTCTATTGTAACTGCACATACATAATGATAAGTGATTGAGGTTAAATATTAGCTTTGAACAGTTTCATCTTGTAATAGGGAACAATTTGTTTTTTTCGTTTTTTTATTTTTTTAAGATTTTATTTGTTTTTTTGACAGAGACAAAGTGAGGAGGGAACACAAGCAGGGGGAGTGGGAGAGGGAGAAGCAGGCTTCCCGCCGAGCAGGGAGCCCGATGTGGGGCTTGATCCCAGGACCCCGGGATCATGACCTGAGCCGAAGGCAGATGCTTGATGACTGAGCCACCCAGGCACCCCTATTTTTTTTGTTTTTTTTGTTTTTAAAGATTTTATTTATTTGAGGGAAAGAGAGAGCAGGAGTGGCAAGGTGCAGAGGGAGAAGCAGCTCCCCAATGAGCAGGGAGCCCAACAGTGACATGGGGCTCCATCCCAGGACCCTGGGATCATGACCTGAGCCAAAGGCAGACGCTTAACCACTGAGCCACCCAGGTGCCCCTAATCGGGTACAATTTGTAATGGTTTATTTAGAGAAATATTTTCTAAGTTCTTGTTAAAGTAATGCTGAGACTTTAATCATCCTGTTTCAATAAAAATTCATTGAGAACCTAGTCTGTGACAGGCTATCCCTACACAAAGATGAGCGAGCATGGTGAGTAACAGGTTCGTGGTAGAAAGGAAGTGTGCGTAAAGGATGACAGCACGGAGAGGCAAGTGCTGGAGCGGAGGTCTGGGGGAGGTGTGTGCACACAGGAGACTGTGCCATTCCTGGGAACGGGGCGGGGGGGGGGCGCACAAATCTGTCGGACACGAGACGCACCTGGAAGAACTCTCCTGTTGGTCACCCTGTGACCTCACAAGACTTCCCAAGTGGTAGTTCACCAGATTCTGTAAGAAATGGGTTTTCACTCAACTGGATATAGATACTAAACAACTCTGGCACAGAAAAGAAATATATGAAGAAAACCCTGAGGAGTTCACAGTGGAAACTGAATTACTCCTTCCTGTCTATAGATTAAAAATCGAATAGTCCTGTCAGCATTGCTAAAATGATAGAGATTACTGAAAACACATAATATTGAATACGGCAACAGCTATAACATATTGAGGGGTTTTTAAAAAATCCTAACAACCAACAAGGTCTGAAATTGTTGTATTAACCCTGAGAAATCCTAGTAAACAAGCAGGTGCTCCAATGGCCTTGACTTTCTCCTCCCCCAGGCTCCTCAGTGGTTAGAGAGTGATTCTTGCCAGAAATGCGAGCAGCCCTTTTTCTGGAATATAAAGCAGATGTGGGACACAAAGACACTGGGGTTGAGACAGGTGAGTAGCCAACACTGAACTGTCACTGGGTTAATCATGTATCTTGTTCTTTGTGGTATTAATCTGTCATTTGTATGGAATCGTACTTTTCCCTATAAGTGCTGTGAACTCCTGCATTTTTGAGATCACTGTCTCTGTGTAACGAACCACGAGTGGGACCTTTCCTGAGGCCAACGAGATTATTACTTAAGTGTTCCATCCCTTGTCCAGCGTTGGAAAAGCAGGATGCACGGAAAACGCTGAGAGCCTATTTGTAAATACATGAAAGATTCTTCAGTTAGGAGTATTGCTTGTTCAAGTCAGTGTTCTGTGCTAAGAGTGAAGCCGGTCATATGATTGTAAACCTTATGCTTTCACTATTTGTTAAAAATGTAACAATTTGGCCCTCACTGGAATACTGTGACACTAAGAACTTTAACTTATTCACAGATTGTTCCATATAAGTGTACCTGGAACATTTTTATTAAGCATGTTTCTGGTACTCTTTTTTTTTTGATTAAAGAAACATGTCCCAAATAGCCTGTAGATTTCAGAGACACCCTTATCACTAGGTATTCATGTAATTCTAAAGTTCTACAAAAAACATATTTCTACAGCAACCTTGAAGGTAGCCTACTCCAATTGAATATGAATTGGTGCAGGTAAGTGATAAAGAATGCTAATTTTATTTCTTTGCACCTCTATGAGGGATTGGCCTAAAGTCTGTGTGTGTTAATAAACTTTCTTTAATGTTACTTACAAAGCTACTCTCCCACAAGGTCTGATAGGAGACCGGCAGGCAATACAGGGGAGATCTTAGCATTCCTATAACATTCTGATGCTCAGAAATGGAACCCGAATTCCATGGTTAGCCCGCTTCCCGCAATGCATGTCTGCTGATAACTAGTGCATTATAATTGGTGGGCCAGATAATCCCTGCTTCTACGGGAAACATGAAGAAATTAATTTCCATCTTATGAATTAAATACTAGAAAAGAGGGGAAAGGTAGGGGTCACTAAACTTTGAGTGTTAAAAGAATATGACAAAATTAATAACTGGACTGTTTTGAAGGTTCTTGAAGCTTATGTCCAGAGTGATTGAAAGATTATAAGAAATAGTAAAACATATGATTATGGATATTTATTTCTTAAGGAGGGCATATTACATTATTTCAAAACTTTTCTCTGACATAGGAATAGATTTTTTTCTGCAACCTCTAGTCATTTGAGCTCCTAAATGAACTTGAAGTTGGTTTTAATAATGCTGTTTGTAGACATCTAGACAGATAATATGAATGAATAAAAAGCAGTATTTGACCAATAAGACAAGGATCTTTGGAAATCCTTGACAAGTGGACACTGCCTTTTGTGTTAACGGGTACATTGAATGGGGTAATTATAATTCAAGGCGACTCTTCTGCACTCCCACCCCCTGCCCTAAAGGGAAGCTGGGAGCACCACAGCAAAAGCTAAACTCCCCCTTTTCCTCCTTCCGGTGGTCCTGAAGCATCACTGCCGGAAATGTGGGCAGGCTGTGTGTGGGAAGTGCAGCAGCAAGCGCTCCAGCTACCCTGTCATGGGCTTCGAGTTCCAGGTCCGCGTGTGCGATTCCTGCTACGACTCCATCAAAGACGAGGAGTGAGTGTTTGTGAGTCTTTGTCTTACTGGGTGCCTGCAGGGAGGAGAGCCTGAGAAATGACAGGATGTATTTCTACCCACCTGCCGTCTCTTCCCAGCTTCATAAATCGTTCCTGGGGAAGGAATTCTGTCCTCGCTGTACGGCCTCAGCGAGTTTCTCCCAAACAGTGTGAGGAATGACGTTGCTAAGACCAGTGCGGCAGTTGAGCAGTGGGCATCCCTGAGCCCCCGCAGGGTCAGGGCCAATGCGCACTGATGCAGTGGCAAGCTGGTCCATCCGGTGCTGCAACCTTGGCTCACACGTGCCTGGGAATTTCATTTTCTTTGCCTTCCCTTTGAATCATCTTAGAAAGCGCTAGCCTGGCAAACCTTGGCCGAGGCCCACGTGGAAAGGCTAGTCGGCATCACTGGTGTCAGTCCATGCGCGCTCGTGAGGAGGCTGGGGCTGCGGGCGCGGGAGCAGAGCGAGAGCCAATGCCAGGAGCCACTCCCCGAGGGCAGAGAGGCTTCGGGGAGCCTGCAGCCTCCCCGTGAGGGTCTTGCCCATGGAGTAGGAGCTCCTGCAGTGCAGTTCCTCTGCACAATTAAAGGCCCTTGTTTTTTTGTGCAACATAAGGAATAGCATGAAGGACATTAGGGGAAGGAAGGGAAAAATGAAGGGGGGAAATCGGAGGGGGAGATGAACCATGAGAGACTATGGACTCTGAGAAACAAACTGAGGGTTCTAGAGGGGAGGGGGGTGGGAGGATGGGTTAGCCTGGTGGTGGGTATTGAGGAGGGCACGTTCTGCATGGAGCACTGGGTGTTATGCACAAACAATGAATCATGGAACACTACATCTAAAACTAATGATGTAATGGATGGTGATTAACATAACATAATAAAATTAAATTAAATTTAAAAAAAAGGCCCTTATCTTATGTCTAGGAATATACCAGCCTTTCCACTGAAAAAATACAAATCCATTATTTGGAGAGTTTTGTCAAACCTTATATAAAACAATCTTGCAGCTTATCCTGACAGTTTTCCAAACTGTAGCCACATTTTTAGGAGGAAATTTTAACACTGTCATTGTGTTTCCTTTATGTTGCAAGTCAGCTCTCAGCGGTGTCTCTTTTCTCTCTTTTCTCCTTGTCAGTCGGACTTCTCTAGCAACCTTTCATGAAGGAAAACATAACATTTCCCACATGTCCATGGACGTTGCTCGGGGACTGATGGTGACCTGTGGGACCGACCGCATCGTGAAGGTAACCTGCTCGCGCGTCCCGACGAGCGTCCGTGTGTAGAGGGCTCCGTGATTGTGCTGCCAGCAGACGGCCGCTCGTCCAGCCTCACTTTCTCATTGGCAGGCTTGCCTTCCCTTTTTATAAGCAGCCATGCAGCCTGAAGCGGGATGAAGACCCCGAGGAACACACTGCATGCTTGCGGGTGTCCCGCGCGCAGTGGCCACTCCTTCCGGGGGGGTTTCCTGCGCCATCTCCATCTCTCAGAGTCGCTGCTGGGGCCTGGCCTGACACCTGGGGGTTGCCATCTGCCTGGCGGTCCTGCCTCCCCAGTGGGTCAGGGCTTAGCCGGCCCCTGTCCCTGGTCATCCTTCCCCGGCTGGACAGGTTTCCTAGTTGTAGGAAATAACCACACATTTTTTCATTAAATCCCTCGGGTCACTAATACAGAAACGAAAAGCAAGTGTTTTATACTGAGTACCACTCCAGAGTTTGAAACTGTGACACACTTTGTTTCGTAGTTTTTTTTTAAATAGGGGCTTTTCCCAGTAGACTTCTTACTAAAAATGAAATTAAATTTATAGTAAAGCATCATTATTACAGCATTTTCAGGTGTCAAGATACCACTCACAAGCTTTTTTCACATTTTAGTGCACTAAGGGGTTCGTCTATAGATCTTGAGAAGGTTTTGTAGTGAAAGAATGAGAGAATGCGTTCTTTTGTCCCCTTTTCGCGTTTAACAGCGGTTTGGTGTGAACTCCGCTTCTGGACCCTGTGATGAGCGCTGCTTTCTGGCATGTTCTTTCTCTTGCAGATCTGGGACATGACGCCCGTGGTGGGCTGCAGTCTGGCAACTGGGTTTGCCCCACGTTGATCCGGGAGCTGGGTGAGGTCTGCACCTTCCCCGTGGCTCCCTTTACCAACGCAGCCCTTCCCCGTGGCTCCGCGGTCACAGTCACGGGAACGGACAGTAGCCACTAAAAAAACAAAGCAACATTTTTAAAGAGAAAAAAATGTAAGGTGTGTTTGGGGGCATTTGTGGATCTACCTGTGGGGACGAATATGGAAAAAAAGTTCATCTGTAGTGGTTCCCTGAGGAAAGGAATGACTTCAGCGAGACTTCCTCATGAACAGTGAGCTCACGTGTGCTCAAGGAGTCATTTGGCAAATGAGAGTTTTAGAGGAAAAACTGTTGAACGAAAGTGTTAAAGCAGTTCCCAGTGCAAACACCCCTCCCCTCAGACTTGATGGCCTTCCCCAGGCGCCTGTGGCTCTGTGGTTAGAGCAGGGATTAAGGGGAGGAGGACTTGCTGTCTCTTTCTTGAGGGGTGCAGGAGGACCCCAAGAACCCAGAGATCTCTCCTTCCCCACTGGCAGTATGAGAATTCTCTCTCCACATAGTGATTCTTCTTGAAGATCTCTGTTCTCGGCAGGTCAGCACCATTCCCTGCACTTGGTATTTGGAGCGCTCATTTCCTCTTCCCGGCCAGCCAGTAAGCCAGGGGCCAGCCTTCCCAGTTGTTACTAAGTGAGCCGTAAAATTGCTGCATTAACCGAGGCGGCGCGCATCCTTCCCTTTCCCCCAAATGTGCTGTGAGGACAGAACGTTTTTATGGTGCTGTTAACGTGGGAGTCACACAAGCCGTCCGACTGTCTCACTGCTGTCAGGAACGACTCGGGGTGGTGAAAGGAGATGATCAGGCTGCTCCATGGGACAGCCCAGTCCCAAAAGGACGCATTCTGTCTGTAGTTCCATGATGATGGGCCCCTGCCGTATTGTGGCAGTTTAATAATAATACACCTCAGAAAAGAACTCCACAACTTTCCAAACTATGTTGACTTTTTGTTGTAAGCAATATTATTAACGTCTCGTAGAAGGGAATTAGTAACCCAGGGCAGTAAGCGTTAAGCAGGTCCTGCGCAGTCATTCCTAACTTGTAAATTGCTTTCCTAGCCACTAGCGAATTCTCCTGTAGCAAATGGCATTTTAAAAGTTTTTGGCCACTTAGTACCAAGATGGGGAAGAGGTGGGGAATGGGAGAGCCTGTCTTTTAATATTCCCATATTTATTTCTTTGTTTTTAACCATAGTACACATACCTATTACTTTAGGGCTATGCAAGTGAGTGGAGAGAGGCCTACTTTTCTTAAAGACAAATTTTAAAATAGATAGCAACCGTATTTTTGTTACTTACTAGTGGATATTGATAAAAACTCACTACTGCGTCACTGTGTTGGGATCATATCAAGACAGCGTGGTTGTTATGTGTGATACCACGAAGGGATTAAATCTGTTTTTTAACAACAGAGAGGGACTGTAATGTTTAAGACAGGTAATTAAACTAAGATGTCTTTCTAGCCAAGTGACACAAATAATAAGGAAAGGAGGTCGGGCACCTCATATCCTAGAATGATCTGCATTAAAAATTGACTTGCTTTCAGGAGTAAGACTGAAGGGTTTTGTTTCTCTGTGTAATTTTTGTTTTCTGTCACCTGAAAGAGGTGTTTCCTTTAAAAACTTCCTGTCAGCTCTTTGCAAAACGTAGGATACTAATACAGGCTGGAAGGACACTGGGGGGATGGGATCTTACAGGGCAGTGTTGAGTGTTAGCTCTTGTTCAGTTAATGGTCCAGCTCACACAAAGGTGCTATCCTGGGGATTTCATGACGTCCTGAAAGGAAAATAGGATATGATCTGTTTCTTGCCATGTTGATGAGTACTGAACTGTGGTTTTGTTTGCCTTTAACGTCTGTAAAATGTGATTTTATAATGTCTGTGGTAGACTGAGCACAATTTCACACTGTAGCTTTTAGCCTTTTATTTTAAAAAATTCTGAATGAAAAACCCAGTGTTCTAGAGAGAATATAAGGTTGTGAGAGCACCTCCTAAGGCGTTAAGCTAATATAAATCAAAGAGGAAAGGCATTATGTAAGGAAGAATTGGAGAGGGGCATCCGGAAAAGGAAAGAATGTTTCAATTAACTTTTCTCTGCACCAGAGCCTCTTAGCACTTTTCATTTTAAGAACTCATGTAGCGGGCTTGTCTTGTCTCTACTACACACAAGGGAGCAAATGGGGTAATATTTTTTATAGAGGTGGGCAAAAATTATTTTCTCAATTCTGCTGACTGGACACATAAGGACGATCCAGTGAGGCTTCTAGTTATTGCCTTATTTTGACTGTGTTACTCTTAAACCGGTCATTTAAAATAGCTCTTCAAGTACCAGTTCATGGTTTTTCCATTCCTGAATACTCAGCTAATTTCTACAACTAGGGATTAAGAAGTACAGAATGTTAGAGAAGATCCTTACGTTTTAGATCTAGTATGTCTGCAATAAGGAAATGTCAATTCTTCATTCAAGACGTGTTCTCAGATTGCCCTTTTTTTTTTTTTTTTTTTTTTAGTGCAAATGATAGAAACACCCCCATGACATTAGCTGGAAACAGGTTATTCACTATACTGTAAATCTCTGTTTACAATGTCCTACTTCTGTCCTGCTGCCTGGAGGATATGAATAAAAATAGTGCTCTAGAATGCCTCACTTGGTTCTCCCCTAAAGAATTCAATTTGCTTGTACCTACATTTTTAAACTGTTGAAACTGGCCTAAATATGTAATAAATTCCATAGTGACTCAGACCCGAGGAAATATTTTCTAAAATGAGGTTTCATTCAGTTACTTACTACTTCCGTTACTGGATCTGGTGTCTTCTAAAATGTAAGGAACCAGTTACTATTAATGATAAACCATCTGCTCATTATAAATGTGAGGTTTAACAAATAAGTAATACATGCTCCATTTATTCAAGTGTCTATTGCTTAATTGTTAATTGTGAGCAGATTATTGAATGCCTACTCTGTTTTCTGCAGTTTACTATACAGTAACTCTTTGAGTAAATCGTTTCATTGTGCAACAAATTTATATTAGAATACAATTTAAAGTGTTTTACTCTATAGCCTTTTTGACTGGGGAAGCAAAGGGCAATGTTGATTAGTACATTTTGTCTCGTACTAGCTATGTTTCTATAAGATATGGTGCCCCGTGTATCCCAGAGAGTTAGAAAACTGTTCTTTTGCTCCTGTTTGTGGGTTCTGTTTTTGTGTTGGTTTTTTTTTTTTGAGTATATACATATACAATAAAATATGTTCCTTGCTTGTTACTCTGTTGCTTAATTTAGCTTTTGTTATGTTTGATACGGACATAGGGCAATAATAGTAACCACCATGTATTTAGCACACTCTGTGCTGAGTGCTCTACCTGCATTCTGCTGTTCGATCCTGGCAACACTTCCGCAGGGCATTACTGTCCCTGTTTTACAGGTGAGAAAACTAAGAATATCCTATCCGTCTGTCCATTCATCTGTCTGACTTGAAAGCACTTGCCTTCTCCATACACCTGCTTTCACGTGCTAGAGTGTAGTGAGTGTTTCCTGTAAGGGTTAGGGGTCAGGTATTATTATCTCTTTTGAAGTTTGTGAAGCCCCCAAGTCCAATTGCTCTGGATGTCTAGGCTCCCCAAGTCACATGGGGACACCAGCATCTGTGCCCCAGTTCTCCACATCAGCAGCTCAGTTTTGTGAATAAACACAGGGTGGTTCAGACCCAGGAGAAGTTATTCCTTTGCTTAGCTGATAGGAAGTTGATTTCTTAGAAACCAGCATGGCAGTTTACTGTGTTTCTTCAAAGCAATATAGCTTTATTTAATAAATAATATGTAATAAAATAATATATAATTAAAAAAGAATAAAAAGAAAATGAAAATTAAAAGATAATACCAAAAAGTATTAAAAAGATTTGTTTTAAGCCCTCTGTCCCACCACCCAGAGAAAACACTGTTAAAGCTGGGCTGTATGTCTTTCCAGTGTTTTTCTTAAATGCATGCATGCATCTGTAAAAGACACCTATGGATACAGTTTTAAGGGGCTGTACTTCTCCCCCCACCTGATGTATTATGGATCGTTTGCCCGCATGAAAAAATAGAGCTCCACGGGAGCATTTTCAGTTGTGGTGGATGCGAGCTCCGTGTGGTCGGACCTGCGCTAAGGCGGCGGGTCTCCAGCGCCTCGAGGGTCGTTGAGGGCACGTGACTTGCTTTAGCCAATGAAGTGCGGGCAGAAGCGTTTAATGGCAGGTGAGAGGCTTACCCTCCATGGGTTTCCCACCGGGGTCACAGAAGTGCATGTTGATAGAGAAGATCCCGCGGAGCCCGACTGCCCTGGACCCACAGTGGACTTTGCATGGGAGATCAATAAATCTTTGTTGTTTCAATCCACTGAGGTTGCGTGAGTTTGTGCGTGTGCACGTGCGTGTGTGTGTGCCCTGCGGCATCACCTAGCCTGGACCGCAGTATCCCATTGTTCTGTTATGTGGCTAAACTGTCGAGTATTTTACCAATTCCATGTTGAAGCTAGACCACATATTTTTAGGATATTTATAATTTTAATTAAAACACTAGAAATACTAAATTCAGCATGCTTGTATGTTCATCTTTGCCCACTTTTCCAATTATTTTCATAGGATAAATACTTCAACATGGGAATTACTAGGTCAAAGAATATGCATATTTTAAGTTTTTTATTCTTACTGCTAATATCTTCACACCATTGCCAGCACTTGAATTTTCTTCCTTTGAATAGGGCATAAAAAGGCACATCTTAATGTCTTAATATATGGAATTCCAGTTTATTAATTTACAATAAGAATTCTATCTACCAAACAGACCATGTATTTTTTTTTTTTAAGGTTTGTTTATTTATTAGAGGGCACGAGCAGAAGGGGCAGAGGGAGAGGGAGAGAGACTCTCAAGCAGACTTTGCACCGAGCGCAGAGCCTGATGTCGGACTTGATCTCATGACCCAGAGATCACGACCTGAGCTGAAACCAAGAGTTGGATGCTTAACCGACTGCGCCACCCAGGTGCCCCCAGACCACGTAACTTTAGGACAGTCTAGAGAGAACCCAAGTCATCACTGGAAGGCTGCTTAACAGCCAAGGACACAGAGGAGAAAGGTTGGCTGGATGACTGATGCCATCATGAGAACCTGATGGGCTCATTGCCAAGGTTGCTGGACAGTGGAAATGCATGAGCAAGTTCTTGTTTCTGGCCTTCCCTTTGTAGATTTCATCTGGCTTACCATTCATCTGTAAAACACATGCTCAGGGGGGTGGTTCAAGTATTGGAGTTCCAGCCTTCCTTCCCTTCACTCTTCAGTTCCCTAAGGCTATACCTTAGATCTCTCTCTGTATCTTTGCACTGTACATGCAAACTAGCCCTCAGAAGCCCATTACATATTGGTACATACGGTTTCTCATGAGAGCAGACAAACACATTCTGGGCCCACCTTCAGTGTTGTCATCTATAATGTAGAGCTGGGGCCTGAGATGACCTCTCAGGTCAAACCCAACTGGGAGACTGAAGGTTCCAGCTCAGTCTGTCTGACCTCAAAGCCCATGCTCCTTTTTCTCTTACCCCATCCAGCTCGTTCGTATTTGAGGTAATTTTAGATCCTGAGTTCTGACATTCTGAAGAAAGATATAGTAATAGACACTTGGTTACAGCATTAGCAAGGCAATGTGGCGTATTTTCCCACACCCAAAAGTTCCAGTAGACTCTGTGACAGATGTGACATTTAGTATCTTGCTGCAGGAGTCCTAGCAGCATTTATCAAATGGATTCCAAGTTGCACATGTGTGCTGAAAACAGGCAAGCTTGCAGACAAACCTCAGTACAAGCCTACGGGCTCTACCTTCCAAATGTATCCCAACATGGCCCCTTTGCACCATTGAGCTGCTATTACCATGGTCCAGTCCAGTGTTATCTGGATGATTCCATTAGCCTCCCTTTTTTTTTTTTTTAAGATTTTATTTATTTATTTGAGAGAGCGCATGAGCAGGGAGGAGGGGCAGAGGGAGAGGAAGAAGCAGACTCCCCACTAAACGGAGCCTGATGCGGGGCTTGATCCCAGGACCCTGAGATAATGACCTGAGCCGAAGGCAGACGCTTACCCGACTGAGCCACCCAGGTGCCCCAAATTCCATTAGCCTTCCCAGTCTCCCTGCTCCTGCCCCTATCATCCTGTTCCCAACACGCCTGTTAAAACATGAGTCAGATTATGCCATTCCTGTGCACAAAACCCTCCCAGTTCATCCCACTCAGTCGAAGCCCAAGTTCTAAAATGGCCCATCATTCCTTCCCCGATGTCTGTGTTCTGGCTTCCTCCTATCTCCCCTCACAGTTCTCACTTTCCTCCTAATTGCTATTGGGACGAGGCAGTTGTTCACACAATCGCACTGAGCTCAGTGTCAGGCATATAGTAGGTACTTAACAAATGATGCTTGTACGTGTACAGTTTGGGTACTATGTGCATAAATGAACTTGTGTGAATTCGCCTTAAGTTTGTGGTGGGAGGCGGCTGCCCCCCACACACCATCACCCCCACCCGTCACACACCACCTACCAAGACACTTTTAAGTTTCCAGAGGCTGGGGGTGCCTGGGTGGCTCAGTCGTTGAGCGTCTCCTTCGGCGCTCGGGTCATGATCCCAGGGTCCTGGGATCGAGCCCCGCATCCGGCTCCCTGCTCCGCGGGAAGCCTGCTTCTCCCTCTCCCACTCCCCCTGCTTGTGTTCCCTCTCTCGCTGTGTCTCTTTCTGTCAAATAAATAAATAAAATCTTTAAAAATAAATAAATAAATAAATAAATTTCCAGAGGCTGAAAGGAGCACCTGGAGGAAAGTGTAGGGAGGTTATAGAGAATACGTTACACAAGGGACATGATGAGATGTTCTTGTCTTCCTGCAACCTCAAACGCCACTTCTGGGTGTCTGAGCATCCTAAGACCTACTTTAAGACAGCCCAGTTCGCAGCTTCATGTTTGATGGGTGTAGAGGTTTTAATTATTTCTGCAAATTCTCACTCTTATCAAGTGGTGGGATTTCTGTTCCCCGCCTTGAATCTGGGCCAAACTTAGTGACCCACTGATAGGATATGGCAGAAGTGACTCTACAATGTCTTAGACCAGATCAGAAGAGGCCATGTGGCTTCCACTTGGTTCTCTGGGGGAAGCCAGCCCCCTGAGACCTCCTGGTCAGCAGTGGAGCTGAGCTTCTGGCTGACAGCCCGCATAACTGCCAGCCCCGTGAGTGCCATCTTGGACATCGGCCCGGTTGAGCTTTCAGATGGCTGCAGATCCAGCCCACCACTGGGTTAGCAGGAGAGGCCCCAAGTCCCAGGTGAGACCCCAAGCTGCCCAGGTGAGCCCTTCCTGAATTTCTGACCCACCAAATTGTGAACAAAATAAAATGGCTGTTATAAGCTGCTAAGTTGTGGAGTGATTTCTTTCACAGCAACAGTAACCTGAGCAGTGGGCCACTGGACCCAGTTTCCCATCTGGGAGCCAAAGGGCAGAGCACTGCCCCCTCCCCACCACCTCCACACAAGAGAAGTGATATGAACTCGAGGCAATAGCGTAGCAGGGAGCTTCTTCAGGAGCAAGTTATTTTCCCATAAGGGTATTCGAAGGGCCTGTAGCCAATAAGTCATGGTCCTCCTTATTTTCTTCAGGCTTCCATGTGTCTGTCCACCATGGCCATCCTGCTGCCTCCACTCCAAATTGTTATTTGAGGTTTTCCTTTTGACCGCATTGAATTTGGTTTGAACTAACCCAGCCTGGACTAAGCATATTAGATTCTTATATCGGCCATATTTAAGAGTGCTCACATTTTTCCATGTTTTTGCACATTCTGTAAACACAAGCTGTGCACCGTGACTAGGGCATGGAAGGTTCTGAATTAACAGAATTTTCAGTTTCCAAGCACTGATACATACCTATACTGTGTGTCATGTGTATTATTTCATACATAGTGCTTTTATTGACGTAACACCATTCATAGAAAAAATACTGAGTACTTATATATAGGTATTCTAATAGATTCTTAAAAGAACATTAGTGAACAAAACAGAGACCCCCACTCTTGTGGAGTTCACGTTCTTGCAGAGGGAGACAGACAATAAACCATAAGCCTAATAAAAAAAGATAAATTCTACAGTATTCTAGAAGGTAATGAGCGCCATGGAGAAAAGAAAAAGGTTCCTGGAAATGGAGATGCCTATGGGCAGGGGTGGGGGGCAGTTTGCCAACTAGAGTGATTGGGGTGATACACGCTCAAAGAATTGGAAAGAGGTGAGGAAGATAGCGGAATGAAAATCAAGGAAAGGGTCCCAGGCAGAGAAAATAGCTAGACAAAACGCTCCAAGACAGGAGTGAGCCGGATGTGTCCGAAGAAAAGCAAGGAGCCCAGAGTGGCTGCAGCAGAGTGAGGGAAGGCAGAGTTTTAGCACAGAAGGTGTGAGAGCGTGGTGGGGGCTGGATCTCGTAGGGCCTGGCAGGCCTTTGCAAGGACATTGGCTTTTACTAAGAGTGAGGTGGGAGCCATCAGAAGGCTGTGAGTAGAGGAGTGATGTTATCTGACTTGCACCTTAGGAGGGTATGCTGTGCATACCCCATGGAGGCAAGAGTAGAGGCGTGGAGGCTGCAGGAGAGTCTGTGGGGTGACCCAGGACAAATGACAGCAGCTCCCCCAGGAGCGGTGATGTCGAGGGGGTGAGAAGTCGTCATATTCTGGACATACTTTGATGGAGGAGCCAGCATGACTTCCTCAGGCCCTGAATGGGAGGTACGAGAGAAATCGGCAAGTGAACACGGACTCCAAGCTTTGCCCCAAGCACCTGAAAGAGTGGAGCTGCCGTATAGCTCAGGATTATTACCAGGGATCAGTTGTTGAACTGAGAAGTAGATGCTGTGGAACCCTGGTCTAAATTTGCATCAGAAAAGGAACGCAGCATGTTCGGAACCGACCAGGTACCAAGCCAATACTCCAAAACTCTATACGCATTTTTTTATTTCATACCACATCCATGAATGAGGCTGCATCTGCGTTTTACAGTGAAGGAAACTAAAGGTCAGTGAGGTTCGGAGAAGTTTCCGTTCAGAGAACTTGCCCAACCTGGTAAGTGGAGGAGCGAGGACGGGACGCAAACCCATGTCACCCCCAAGGCCTGTTATTCTGTCTTGTTATTCCTTGTTACTATTTGCTGGTTTGTTTTCATAATGTGTTCCTTAACTGCCCAGTTGTAGAAGACAAAATTAATTATTGACCAAAGGGTGTCCCAGCTTTCTAAGCCTCCCCTCTCCTGAGTCAGTAGATACTTCAGTATCTTCTACCTACAGACCTATTTGACTTCCTTTACCCTATTTATTCAGTCTGAACGGCACTCTGTTCTTTTGTTTATCATCTGATGCAGCTTGAACATTGCTGCCAAAGACTGTTGAAGGCAGGCTGCTTTTGGTCCTACCTGTAGCTTTCTAATTATTGATACATAATTTCTAATTACTGGTAAATACTTAGGCTTCCAAGCATAGGTATGTGAGTTACCTATAGTTTCTCTTCATCTCTGTTGTGCTGACTTGGGAACCATTTTATTGTTGCAATATTGTGGATTCACTCTGGTGCCAAATGATCTGTTAATTAGGAATGCTTGATACAACTACATTTTGACATCTCGCTAGGCTTCTATTATATGCAGATATTCCATAGAAGGAGGAAGATTGTGAAATGTGGAAATGCCGGCATCATTGTTCCTGCTCTGTAAATGCTTGTGCCTGTTGGAATGTCCAGCCCTAGGCAAAAGGTGGGGGTGGGGACTTATCCAGACCATTCTGTTAGATGCCTAGGTCCTCCCTTCTGAGAAGAGGGGGCTGCAGATGTTTTACTGCCCCATTGTGGAATAGCCATTCCATAGACACCATTTTAGATCCATGAAGGGTCCATGGTTCCTTTCTTGTTACCAACTGCGAGTGTAAGCTCTTTGGTTTGTGGGGTGCATGCAAAACCTCAGGGGCTTCCGACTCCGCCTCAAGGCTTTTTAATCTTGGTTCCCTGTTTCCAATTATAATTTAAATTAAAATTGATCATAATTTAATTAAATTGATGCTTGCCTAGCCTGACTCCTTAAATTTTCTGCCCTCAGAGACTCACAGGCTGTACCCTAATCCCATCCTGAGTCACATTGCCTAAATTGTCTTGGTATTTATCATAATCAGAAACTATTTTCTTCATTTATTTACTGAGGTGAATAAAGTGAAATACTTCTCTCTCTGCCATCAGATTATAAAGCTCCATGAAAATATAAACTCTTATCCCAAACAGGGCTTGCTAATCCAGTAGGTTTAGGAAGCCCAGGTGCCTACGGCCCATGATACTTGCCGGGGCTCACGCAAACATCTGAATTTTAATTCTAAAAATCAGAAACGCTATTTTCATACTATTTAATTTTTGTTATACTGTTTGTTATGCTCTTTAATTTTTGTTGTCATACTGCTTAATTCTTGTTAACCAGAAAAGGTAAGAAAAGGAATCCCTGTAGTTTTAATTTGCACTTCTCACATTATGAGTGAAGTTGAACATCTTTTCATATGTTTAAGGGTCATTTAAAACATTTGTGTGCACGTATGCATGTGTGTCTTTTACCTTTTGCTCATATTTCTATCAGATATTTTGACCTCTTCCTCTCTCATTCTGAGGAGTTCTTTATATGTTAGATAACTAGCCCTTTATCTATGGTCAATGTTGCAAATATTTTGTCCCGTTTTTCATTTGTATTCTGACTTTGGCTTACGGTGTTTGTTTTCCTGTCAGGACATTTAAAAAAATTTTTATGGAGTCAAGTTTATCAATCTTTGATTGATTCTGTTTTTAGAAATCCCTTCCCTATACACAGGTGAAGAGGAACTTGCATACTAGTACTTGCATGATTTTCCTCCCTTCTTCTTCTTTTTTTTTTTTTTTTTAAACATTTATGATGAGGGGGCAGAAGGCAAGCTGAGGGCAAAGCACAAGCTGACACCAGGCAACGCCCTCCCCTCCCCCCCCCACTCCCTGATGGGCTGTGTGTGGCATTCCTCAGGACTCCAGGGAAACTGAGGGAAGGGAAAACAAATGGTTAATTGAGATCACTGTCCTTGGAGACCGAGTCTCCAGCAGTTTACAAACCTATCATAGTGATTTACAAGTTAAAAGCCTTCTTATCAATCACCTAACTTCCAGAGACCCATAGACTCAATTTCCCTGGAGCCCCCCTTCCCCGCCAACATCACCCACCCTTCCACAGTGATGTGGGAAACAAAGATAGAAGGAAATGTAGATAAAATTAAATTTCCTTATAACCTGCAGTTGATTAACAAATACTTGAGGCAGGCAGAGTATGTTACTCTGGGTAACTCCCAAATGTCTTAATGTTAATGCCTTACTAGAAGGAAAAACAACCTTAGTTTGACAATGGCCAGGCCTCCAGGATCCTGGGAGTCTTCTTTAGCACATCAAAGCCCTTTTGGACACCTCCGTTTTTCCTTACCTCCCTCAACTCTCAAGTATTTAATCAGTCACCCCTCACAACCCTGGGGCAGCCGCACTCTCTGCCCGCGGGTCCTGTCCCCGTGCTTTCAGGAGATCACCTTTTTGCCCCAAAGATGTCTCAAGAATTCTTTCTCGGCTGTGGGCTCCGGACCTCACCAACATTCCGAAAATGACATCATTTCGCTCCCTGATTCCTGTGGAGTTTAATCCCATCTATGGTGTGAGGTATAGATCTAATTTTATCTTTCTCCAAATGGTAAATCCGTGTCCCAGCATCATTTATTAAAAAGCCCGTCCTTGCCTTGTCCATATTTGAGATACCAGCTTTGTCATGAAGGTGCAGTGCACTCGGGTCTGTTTCTAGACTTTGTGTGCCCTCCTGCTGGTCTGGTCACTTCTGTGCCTGCCACCCTGTTGCAGTTATAAAGACTTGAGAGTACATGGCCATGTCTAGTAGGCCTGGTCCCACACTGCAGCTCTTCTTTTGAAATGTTTCCTGACTGTTCTTGCATGTTTATTTTTCTCTATCACCTTGATTTCTACTTGTCCTGCTCCATAAACAATGTCTTGGTATTTTTATTGGAATTGATGCTTTTATATTGTTGAGTAATCCTATGCAACACAGAGAACGTGTGCCCTCTTGTTCAAATCTACTCTTGTGTCCCTCAGGAAAATTTCATTTTTTCTCAAATAAGGTTTTGAACATTTCATGTTAAATTTATTCCCAAGTAATTTTTCTTTTCTATTTTTGTTGCCATGGTAAATAGAGGTCTGCCTGCTATTGTTTTCTCTAACTGGTAATTGTGCAGTTGGAGGGTATTGGGTCTTGTCTCGTGTTTGTTTTTTGTCTTTTGAAATTATATACTGCTTCTTGACTGAATTCTTTTATTGTTTGAGTGCTAAGTGCTCTTACAATTTTGTGTTTCCTTCTCTCCCTGAAAAACTATACTTTTCATAAAACCTGGACATCAATGGCTCAGTTATCATGAGTTGATTGAAGACTTTTTTTTTTGGCCACATTTCAGCCACAATTGGTGAAAGTGCATAAATGGAAATGAAGAAGTGTACATTTTAACAGCGTGTTATCTCAAATCCTCGTATTTAATTTTTTAAAAATATCGAAGTCCTAATTATGCAATGAAGTCAAATTTGTGGCTGGTCTCTGGGAATGTGAAGTATACTTTTTCACATGGCTCCTTAAAAATTTCTTAGAGAAACTTAAACAATGGTTTACAGATATTAAGCAAATTATACTTGTGTGAATTTGAACCTTTGAAAACTTTAGTAACCTTTTGGGTAGAGGGTAAGGAGGAGCCTTCATACATTTTTTTCTGATTTCCAAAAGCAGTAAGTAGACAAAAGTAGCTTAAAAAAATCTAATGTTTTATGTGTTAAAATGTATTAACTAAGGATAGTACACAATCAAGCACCTAATTGTATTGAAAATGCAATTGCACATTTAGGGAAATTCTCCCCAGTCGCAAAGTTGTTTCTGTGCTCACATAATCATTTCAATTGCTCTTTGATCTCCTATTTAAACTATTTATCTACCTCCTAATGAATGCAGTGGAAGCTTCTAAATAAGTGCATAGTACTGGATTTATTTACATCCGTGGCCTAAGTCTCCAAACCAAGTCACAGGCAGGATCCAGAGGGGCACATACATCTCAGAACATCAAATACCATTAGAGACTTGATGTTGGTATTTGCACTTAGTGTCTGAAAATCAAATATTGAAAGGAACATAAAAGGAAGTGTGTGTGCCTCGTGCAAGGCTTGCAGCCCTTGCATTTCTTCTGGCATCAGGGGCTTTATTAGAGTTAATTCAATGAAAAAATATGCCTCATTATATTTTTCTAGGGATCTCTGATGAAATTTAGGAAAATCGGGTTATTAGTTAGAGCCAGTTTTTTTTTTTTTTAAAGATTTTATTTATTTGACAGAGAGAGACACAGTGAGAGAGGGAACACAAGCAGGGGGAGTGGGAGAGGGAGAAGCAGGCTTCCCGCGGAGCAGGGAGCCCGATGCGGGGCTCGATCCCAGGACGCTGGGATCATGAGCTGAGCCGAAGGCAGACACTTAACTGCCTGAGCCACCCAGGCGCCAATTGGTTTTTTCAACAAAGTCAAATTAAAAGGTAGAGCATTGAAGAACTGTTTCAAAGAGAATAAATATTGATTTATTTGTTCATTTATGTATTCATTTGAATATTTTTTCTTCACATTTCTCCCCTCTGGCCCTGGTGGAGGAAAAGGATTGCTTACATACACTGAGTGCTTATGCTTTTCTAACCACAGTGCTAAATTCTTCACCTGGGTTATCTGTTTTAATCTTTTTAAGAATGCTCTGTAGAAATGGTCCTCAAATTGCAAATTTTCTGCTTCTAAAACAAACCATCTCCCTCCCTCCCCAGACAGGGATTCTAGAACCTGGGAGGACACCAACAGGAAGTGCTAATGAATACCTTCAGACAGTGTCAGGTAGAAAGAGCATGGACTTTGGCTCCAGACTTACCTGGGTTTGAATTCCAGTGCTGCTACTCACTGGCCAAGTTAACACTTATTGCAACCATTCTGGGCACTCATTGCTTTCATTACCTGTCAGATGAGTGCAATTATATCGTGTGTATGAAGATTAAGGCATTGAGGGGCACCTGGGTGGCTCAGTCAGTGAAGTGTCTGACTCTTGATTTCGGCTCAGGTCATGATCTCAGGGTCGTAAGATGGAGCCCTGCTTCAGGCTTCGGTCTGGGTGGGCATGGAGCCTGCTTAATATTCTCCCTCTCCCTCAGCCCCTCCCCACTGTGCTCGCTCTCAAAAAAAAAAAAAAAAAAAAAATTAAGGCATTAAAGTCGGTAGCCTAGTATCCATAGTAGATAATAAATATTAGTACCTTTCTTCTCCCTCCTGTCAATTAGAGATGATAGAGATGAAGCAGGGATTGAATCTGCTTTGGGGAAATTGATGGAGAAGAGAGTGCTGTGTGAGATGTTCCCCTTGAGGCAAAGCTCACTTTGGGGTGGAATTGGAATGTGTGGCCTGATCCCATTTGGAGTTCCTGGCTCATAGCTTTTAAGAAAGGCTGATACTGGTCAGTGCCATGCAAGTGTTCTCTGGTCCAGCCCCTTGGGTGCTTGTTACCAGTTAAAGAAGGAACTTGAATGAGCAGGACTGGGGGTGTGGGTGAGGCCCCCTTTCCAAAGATGGCCAAGAGGGCTCTGTAGTCATGGAGGGGAACATCTCTCCAAGGGCCAGGGATGGAGCTGCTGGCTGAGAATCCCCTAAGGTCTAGGAAAGGAAGGCAAGGTGCTAGGAGAATCTGGTGTCTAGGAACATTTCTCACTGGGATCTTTTTTTTTTTTTTTTTTTTTTAAAGATTTTATTTATTTGAGAGAGAGAGAATGAGAGAGAGAGCACATGAGAGGGGGGAGGGTCAGAGGGAGAAGCAGGCTCCCTGCCGAGCAGGGAGCCCGATGCGGGACTCGATCCCGGGACTCCAGGATCATGACCTGAGCCGAAGGCAGTCACTTAACCGACTGAGCCACCCAGGCGCCCTCTCACTGGGATCTTGAAGTGAGTTCCATTTTGATGCATTCAAACCTCGGTTGGACATTGGTTCACTTGGCATGTATTCACTGAGCATCCACCGTGCAGCAGCAGCTGCACGGTGTTATTCAGTGGGAGCAATGAAACATAGGATTCAGACAGGGGAGGGGGAGTGAACCAGTGTTCCATTCATGAATTCTTTAATCGTGGAAACTAATGAGTGGGGGGTGGGAGTGTTGGGGGAGGACCAAGAACACAGGCTGTGGTAATGACCACCTGGACTGGAATCCCCCCCGGAGCTGTGTGGTCCCAGACCAGTTATTTAACCTCTGGATCCAGATTTCTTTACCTGTAAGATGGGGAGAGTAATTAACTTTAGACAGTGTCGTAGTGAATATTAAATGAGTTAATACGTACAAAGTGGTTTTTTTTAAAGATAGATTTATTTATTTTAGAGAGAGAGTGTGCAAAAGCAGGGGGAGGGGCAGAAGGAGAGAGAGGGGAAGCAGATTCCTGCTGAGGGGGTAGCCCAGTGCGGGGGCTTGATCTCAGGACCCTGAGATCATGACCTGAGCAGAAACCAAGAGTCGAACACTTAACCAGCTGAGCCCCCCCCAGTTGCCCCCGTACAAAGCATTTTGAACACTGCCTGCCATGTACTCAATGCCCAGTGAATTTGGGCTATTTTTATTTGTCATGCTGGGCAGAGAAGATCAGCATTTCAAAGACTAATTAAGTCTCAGAGGGCTGCAGGGCACCTAGAGGCCCCTCATCACAGCAGGTGGAGTCTGGGTATCCTTGTCAAGGCAGAGACGGTGTCAGGCAGCTTCCAGACCCAGTTCCCAGCCCTGCTTGATGAAGTGCTATTGAAAAGCCTGCATGCCATGGTTTCAGGTCAGAATCTTTCTTCTCTGGTTCCGGACTGGTCTTTCTTACTCACGTCCTTTCTTCTGGGGGCAGAGACCGCAGTGTTAGGGGAGCTACTGTAGTCTGAGAGCCAAGCTTGGGGGAGGCCACAGGCTTGGACAAGTTGCAGTGGTGACTCTTCCAAGCCTGTGAAGCTGGGTGGAAGTTTTGAAAGTTACAAGTTTAAAGTAGCCGAAAAGAGTGAGTAGAGAGCACTGAATCCTATCCCGCGACCCTTGACCCTGGAACTTGACCACCCAAGCCAAAGGCAAGGTGAAGGCAAGGCTAGAACCCGGGTCCCCAGGTCTTATCATAGGCTCCTGAGAGTTTAGCACTGAAAAGGCCCCTGGACAGTGTACGGTCCAAACTTTCTCTATTTACAGATGATAACATTAAGGCTCAGTGACGTTAAAAGACACAGCTTGCTGACTCCACTGAATTTAAGCTGACTTCTTGTTGATTAAGTTGTATTTGGAAAGGTGGCAACCCATCATAGAATAAATACGTTCCTAAGAATGGCCATGGTGCATAAAGGACATTTCCCCTCTTAACACCTTTAATTTTCTTTGGGTGGGAGGGAAAAGGTTGACGCTGGTAGCTATTACTCAGAATGAACACAGGGGGTCTCCACTGCCCTGTCTTGGCCTTCCATTAGCTCAGTTTTCTGGTCTTCCTTGAAAGCCTTACTACACCTCCACCTCCCAAAAGACTGTTAGAATCTAGTCTGTAAGCCTGGCAGGGTAGAAAGGGTTACTTACTGCCTGGGAGCTTCATTTTACCAGAAATCCAGCTCTGAGCTCATATTCAGACTTTCCTTTTGCCTGGAAGTGTAGGTTTGATGCGAGAGGACTGTCTAGGCAAATGTTGAGGGTTATTCAGTGGGAGCAATGAAAAATATGGAGCACTCCCCATCACCACATTCCAAGACAAATGATTTCTTGTGTGGCACAGGGGGGTTCGGGTAAACAGATACCACGCTGCCGTGACCTGGGAGGGATGACACCGTGGAACATAGAAACATAGGGTTCAGACAGGGGAGGGGGAGTGAACCAGTGTTCCATTCATGAATTCTTTAATCGTGGAAACTAATGAGTGCCATTTTGCTCAGAAAGCTAAAACAAGGAGGTTATTTTTCTAATTAAATTCCAAGTTTTTACCAGAGCCGACCGGGCCTGCCCCATCTAGAGCCAAGATCTTCTTGAGTGTTCTGCTCCCCACTATGTTCCTGCCTTCATTCCACTTGGCCAACCCCTCACCTGCCCTCTCCCATCCTCTTCATTTGGCTGAATCCAGTCCAATTCTCCCAATCCCCTTCAGCCTTCAGATTAAATGTCCCTTCCTTTATTCCCCCTCTAAGTAGATCCCCCACTATTCTCCATCCCGGTCCCTGGTTCTATCTACCATGGAACTCATCACAGTTTCCAATTATGCTTTATTACTGCTTTTGTTGGTGTACTGGTTTACTGCTGGTTAATTCTCACCACAAAACTGTGAGTTGTATACTAATACTATCTACATTTACTACTCCTCTCCTGGTCTTGGAGGAGACATAGTCTGAGTGAGATCTTTGTTTTTGCCTATGGCAGAGGTTCACAAACTTTGGTATCAACAAAAACAGTTAACCTTTATCAAGCACTTACTAAGTATAGGCTCTTTAGGTATTATCATTGTGGTTAATTCTCACAACAACACTATGAGTTGCATGCTGATATCCTCTCCATTTACAGTTGCGGAAACTGAGGCACAATCAGTCCACGTTTGCAGGGTTAAGAAATGGTGAGGTCACTTATTAAATCAAAGCCTTGTAGTAGATCTGAGCTTGCAACTACCTCATTAGAAGTCCTTGAAGAGATCTTCTGAATCACCATTTCTCTGGGCAGGGCTGGGCGTGCGTATCGTTAGCATGTTCTGGGCGATTCTGTGAACACCAAAGTTTGAGGTCCACTGGCTCTAGTGAGAGGGGTCTTGAGCTCTGATGGCTTCCATGGTCTCAGCAGGACTTTTCTCGTAGGTATGTGAGTTTGCCCTTCTAATCAGGGGGACCCCACCCTGTGTTGAGAAGCGTGAACACAGCTGTGTGCAGCAGACAGAACCCTCTTTAGAATCTTACTCACAAATGCTGAGAGGGTTGGCTAGAATAAATGCAGCCAAGAGAGTTGGGAATGAAGAGGACGAGATAAAGGAAAGGTCAAAGTCTAATTAAAACATGCTGGGCGCTGAAAGATAACTGTAGTGGAAAGACAGTGGACTCTGGAGTCAAGGTCGCCCGTCTGAATCCCAGCTCTGCACCTTACAAGTGAGGTGACCTTTGAAAGCTTAACCATTCTGAGCCTCGGTTTCCTCATCAATACAAGAGGGATAATGACTTACACGGCGCATCTGGAGCATCTCTTTCCAAAATGTGTGACCAGAGAGGAAACAAGAGGTAAGAGAGGAAAAGAATGTTGTTTAAGAAAATAAAGAGGGGGATGAACCGCTCGGAAACCCCCCACTGTGGAATGGACTCCTGGCCATTGTTTGCTTCACTCAACTCTTAGAATACTAGATCAAAAGGGCAGAATGCTTGTCTTAGAGATAAGATTAATGGCTAGTATTGATTACCTATTAACTCACTAGAGAAAAGCCAATATGTAAGTGGATATTTATGATGGTGTCATATTGTAAGGACAGAAATAGGAGGTCAACGTTCTTAATCTCTCTCAACAGAAGAAAAGAGAGTACTTTCTCACACAAAATTATGAATGTAGGAGACGGCTTGCTGATGTTTTCTCAGGTGAAAATCTCTGCCTTTGCAGATCCAGCCAATAGCCATGTGCATTCACATTACTCACCCTAAAGAACGTCGAGACCGTGTGGTCACCCACACCCTGGTTGTGTGTGCAGATCACTATTCTGCTTATTTCTTGAGTCTCGTGCACCTCACCTGGCATGTGGCTTGCACTGCTGGGGCCAGGCTTGCTGGGGCCATGAAGCTACCTTGCCATCCCGCTCAGCTTTCTCCATTACTTTGAAACATGCACAAAAAGTCACATTTTAATATGCATTGGAAAAAGTATTTTGGTCCATGAGTATACAAGGCTGCTTTTCAATAAAGTTAACACAAATGAAAACTTAATACGAGTAGTAAGACCAGCTAGAACTATTGAGTACTGGCTTTTAAATCCTGGCAGCAACTTTAGGAGGCATAACACTAATCATCTCCACTTTACAGATGAGGACATGGAGGCACGATGAGGTTAAGCATCTTGCCCAAAGTCACGTGGCTGATAGGAGGAGAAACCCAATTGGCACTCAGCTTCTGATTGCAGAATCCTCTCCTCTTAGGAGGGAATCCCAGCACTCAGCTAGGTCTGTGGCCACATGTCCCTGCGCAGGGGTGAATTCTCCACCTTTCCCGTCCCAACTCACTTGAGGGCTAAGGGATTCTGTTCTCCGTCACCCTCCCCGCTCCCTGTCCCAGATTCTGAATCACTGGCCTAGATGTTCAGTTCCTTGCCCAACATCTACATTTATCTAGGGACTCTGTTCTCATTATGCTCAGCCTACACACAGCCACAGGATTGCACGGGGAATTCACAACTAAAAGCTACAGAACCAAAGATGGCTCTTCATCAGGAGCACCAGGGCTAACAGTTCTCTGGTTGATGTTGAAATTTAAATATCAACCAGGGATTTCAGCATATTCGGTGTGTGATACCAAGGTGGCATCAAGTTTCAGACCAAACTGAAGGCCTCTCAAATAGGAAGGCATCTCCTACCCAGCTATAAATCGTGCCCCTCCATGTCACCTCTGTGTCTTTGGGAATTCACCGGTATCACTGCTGGATAAGCTGAGGAGCCTGGAGTGTGGCTGTTGTTTGAGTCTGCAGAATTCCAAAGGTGGGTGGATATGAGTAGTGAGGAAATGGTAGCAAAAATCCGACAAAAGTGGAATGCAGCCGTCAGGAATGATGTCAACCCTTTTAAGCCAGGATCCAGAGCAGGGAAGGTGAGCCTAAGAAAATGGACTGATCAAATCAAAGGCTTGTTCTCACTCATGAAACGTTTTGGTTGTTTCAGAGGTACTCGGTCTTACCCATGACGCCGATGTATTCTGCATTTTTATTTTTGTTTCATGTTAGTTAATTAATTTTAATTAATTCAAAGTAGGTTCCATGCCCAGTGTGGATCCCAACACGGGGCTTGAACTTGTGACCGTGAGATCAAGACCTGAGCTGAGGGTGAGTCTGACACTTAACCCATTGATCCACTCAGATGCCCCCTATTCTGCGTTTTTAATGGTAACTGCCAGCCAACATCGGGGTGCCTCTGCATTCCACTTTCTTTTTGGTGTAGCATCTACCTGCTTTGTTGAAGTATCTCATATTTGACAAGACAAATCAAATGAGAAACACAGGAGCTGTGCTCCTTCCCGTCCTGTTTATCTTCAGTTTAGTTAGCCTTTAACCAGATTACCATTATGATTGGAAAGAAAGACCTTGTTCATTTCCTGACACATGTTGTTTGGTATCAGTAAGTCTTATTTACAGAGATTTATGGTTCAGAATTCAATAGCCATCAGGAAGCATTTTGCACAATCACACGGAAAACGGCATACTTTGCACCTTTGTTTCTTCTAAAGAAAATCTGGCATCTACCATTTGATAAAATAACATTTGAATCATGTTAATTGGTGTATATGTCATCTGGATAGATGACTGAAACTCTAAGTCAGAGATGCAGGTTACTGCGGGGATATTTGTCTCATTCTGGAATCATTCACATTCTTGAGGGTTTGCCATGTATGCATGAATCCTTTAATATGTCCCGAAGAGATGACACAAGGGACCACTCTTGGTACTACGCATATAGTGATGCTTTTAAAGCCAATTTATGGTCTCTAGAGATCATGGACATAATCATGGACCAAAAGGGCTTGGCATTCCAGAACTTACCTGAAGAGGCAGGGACCTACTCAAGGTATCTGCCCAGAAGAACACGCAGGGGTGATGGCAAATCTTCAGCATATGACTTGCTGGCTTTTCCCCCCTTCTCAAGAATCTGTCCCGATCCCACCACAGCTCTGGCTCTGGGGTTCACACTCCTCTTTCCATAAATCCCCACTGCATGGAAGCCATGCTGGAAATATGTTCATGTAGAAATGGAAACAATTTGATAGCTGTGGACTGCCTTCCCGGGTGATTGATTTCAAGAAATGATAAAACCCATAACCTAAAGGAACCGAGTGCTTGTGCAGGAGTGTGTGGGCATGTCTCTGTACGTGTGTATGTGTGCACACGTGCATGTCTGTGAATTAAGTTACACGCACACCCTGAATTTCTTGGCCAGGATTACTCGTTTCTTCTCCAATCTCCAAAAGCACATCTAAGGTCCCACGTGATTGAGCATGTAGCTGTTAGAAGAATTCCTTCAGACAGCCTGCCCCTCTGCCCTGTAGCTTTCAAACACTTTCTCCAGTTAATCTCCTTCAAGCACAGCTGTGTTCCAGCCACACACTCACCCCTCCCACTGCACTCCCTGCCCCCAACCTTCTCTCCCTGCCCCCAACCTTCTCACCCTGCCTGAAAAAAACCAATAGCTCCTCATTGTCTAAAAGTAAGGCATAAATTAGCTGATGGGCGCTAGTGCTCTTCAGAAATTTGTCCATTAGCAGCTTTAAAACACCCACTGTCTGAACTCATGCCGCATCTCAGCTAAACCAGGGAGTGAGTGCGAAGACAAGAGCAGTCTGAACACTGAAGGCAGGTAGGCCAATGCATAGGGGACTGGAAGGTGGGGGGAATTTAGCAAAGGCAAAAAAGGACACGGCCAATGAGGTAGGAGAGCCGAGAAAGTGGTGTCCTGGAGGCCAAGTACACAGTTTCCGGGAGGAGGTCATGAGCAGTTTGATCCAACGCTGCTGATGGACGGAGCTGGATGCGGATCAGAGCTCCCCCACTGGGTTGGCCACGAGGAGCTCATTGGTGATCTGGATCAACGCATCTTGGCAGGCCCAAAAACCTAACAGAAGTAGGTTCAAAAGAATCTGGGATGTGTGGACATGAAGACAGAGTAACAGCGAACTATTCAAAGGCATGTCCAACAGGGGAGCCGAGACAGAGGTGGCAGCTAGAAGGGAATGTGATACCCAAGGAAGTTTTGGGTTGTTTTTCAAGGATGGAGGGAATTCCTGCACGTTTGCACATGGCATGGGAGTGCTCACCGGGGGAGGGGAGGAGGTGGGACGCAGAAGAGGGTGGCAGGTGCAGGACATCTTCGCTCTGTGGGGCAGGGGACCTCATGCCCGAGGGGACTAGCTGGGCTGGCTGTCAGGGTGGTCCCAGGAGGGTTGAGCAAGTGGCAGAGGTGGGGGAAGGCGGGAAGCCACGTGGTGTTTTAAGGATGAGGCAGTTCTGTTCTGATTGCTTCCATTTTCAGAGAGGGAGGCAAGAAGGGAAGGTGGAAGATACTTCCTCCAGGAGATAGCAGCCAAGTGACTGGTGAGCCTGCCTGCAGGCCCAAAGGCCTATTTAAATCTGTGGGCATGAACGTAAAGTGAGACTGGCCAGCCAAGTTGTGAGTTTTCCCCAGCTAAATTCAGCTGGAACTCTGTTTATATTGAAATGCATTCTTAACTGAAGAGTTGTTTATTACTGCTGGGAATGCGTATCAGTGTAAATTGGTACAATCTTTCTAGATGGATGGGTATATATAGAGAGAGGCCTGAAAACGGTTTACTCTTTTAATTAACCAGTCATTTGAATTTTATGGATTGATTCTGATGTAATCAGAAGCTTGGACCGAAACCTTATGTACAAGATTTCCATTGTGATATTTATCAAATAAAAACCAGAAGCAATCTCAGTATTTAGTTGTAAGGACTTAGATTCCAAGAATTTCATTATGTATCAGTTATAAGGAAATAGAATATGACTAGCCCAAGAATGGGCTATTTCTATGTCCTCTAAGTATCATTTTTTTTTTAAATTAGAAATTGATGTTGAGAAATTCTCACAAAACAATATGAAGTAAAAAATCCATTATAACCCTCCTGGTCGAAGTCACAATATCATCTCTCACTTGAAATATTGCAAAGGCTCTCAAGTAAGTCTCCCTATGTCCTCTCTCGTCTGCCCTCAGTGCGGTTCTCCACACTGCAGCAAATGGGATTATTCATAAACATCCTTAAAACATAATCTGGACAATTCTCTGCTTGTAAGCCTTCGGTGGTTTCTCATTTCTTGGTCTCATATTCCGAACCCCTAAAGTGACTCCCAAGGCTCTACGTGATCTGCCCCTCCCCACACTCAAGCTTTCTTGTTCCAGTATTCTCCAGCTTGCGTCCTTTCCCTCTGCTTCAGTTGTGCTCCTCACCTCCCTCCTGGTCCAAGCCAGCTTCACTCTGATTCAGTCCTCAGATCTCACCTTACACCTCCTCTCCTCAGGAAAACCTTCACATCCCCAATCATCTTAATTACCCCAAACTGTGACAATTCAAACTAGTTCAGATAGCCGCAAAACCCAAGGTTAGCTCAGGCTCGATTCAGGACAGAAAAAGTCACCGGACCTGATTCTCTCTCCACATCTAGGCCCCATTTCCTTGGCCTTGCTTCCACGGCAAAGCTCAACCTTCATGGTGTTAAGATGGCTGCAGCAGTTCCAGCTACCTCATTCACCTTCAAACCCAGTAGGAAGAGGGGATAGATTTCTCCAAGGGGATTCCAAACAGTGTCCCAGAATTCAGTCCAATTAACTTGGGTTACTTGACTCCAGGTATTTGCCTATTTTAAAACCAGTCATTGTCACTGTGACAATGCAATGCTCTGACTGACTAGGACTAGGTCAGGTGCCACCCCTAAGACTAAGAGTTCACGTGTGGGTCGGGTCCCAAAGCTAACCTGGGAGTGCAGGAAGCAGGGGGAATGGATCCTGAAGAGGTAAACAATATATGTCCCACCGGGATTTTTTTTACTACATGATTGCATAGCACCTTATCCTTCCCTTTCATAGCATTTGTGATAAACTGTATGTTTCTGTATGCCACTGTTTATTTAGTATTTGTCTTTCCCATGACCCTCTGCACTTACTTTGAGAGGGACCGTGTCTCTTTTCACTGTTCTATGCCTGGTAGCCAGCATAGTTCTTGGCACACAGCAAGTGCTCAATTAACATTTGTTCAATAACTATGTTACTAAAAACAAAAAACAAAAAACCCACAGCAGACTATAAGACAGTACATATAATAAAATTCCAATTTTTGTTTTAAAAACTATCTCTCTCCCCTCCTCTCTCTCTATAGATTGCAAATTTGAAAGGAACTACACCAAATATAACAGTGGTTATTTCTTGATGGTAGAATTAAGAATGGGATTTTATTTTATTTTTTTTATCTTTTTTTTTTTAAGATTTTATTTATTTATTTTGACAGAGAGAGAGAGAGAGAGAGAGAGAGAGAGACAGCGAGAGAGGGAACACAAGCAGGGGGAGTGGAAGAGGGAGAAGCAGTCTTCCCCACTGAGCAGGGAGCCCAATGCGGGGCTCAATTCCAGGACCCTGAGATCATGACCTGAGCTGAAGGCAGATGCTTAACGACTGAGCCACCCAGGCGCCCCAAGAATGGGATTTTAAAACAACACTTTTCTTGATTTTCCTAATCTACAATGAACCTGTATGATTTTTGACTGAAAATTTTTCTGAAAATATGCCCTAGAAATATAATGGATAAGGTTCTTCCACTTGGAATAAAAATGTCCTGTTTGACAAGAAAAGGGATTTTCTAAAGAGTGTACAGCCTTAAGCCAAAAGTTTCCCCATGACAAGATGAATTCCTGTGCACCGCAGAAGGGATTACTGGAGATGCTGATTACTTACAACGTTAACCGGAGGGCACTGGGGAACAGGAGGGCCAGGTTTCAATCAAGGATGTGTGCTGCTGTGGAGGCGTTACGTAAGAAGGCTTTGAAATGGGCCTCTCTTTTGCTTCTTTTATTTTTAAAACTTGTAGCTTGACCTCTCTCAATCTCTAGAAAGGCAGCATTTTGGTTTATGGATTATCATAGTTTTACTTTATTATCAGGTCCCTAATTTCTCCTCCTCCCCCACCTCCATGGTTGGTGGTGGCTTTCACCGCATTCTCTCTATCTTCTGTTACCTTGTGGTTCTGGAGCGAAATTCATGCCTTGAGTTGATCAATTACCGGCATTGTGTGGTGAGTAAATGTACACACACAGAATCGCTGTGCACCAACTCACAACCTCATCTGAAACACACAGCGCACTGTGCTCCCTGGGCTCTGCCTAGGCCAGCAGATTCTGAATCTAAAGACCCCCTCGGGATTGGACCAGGGAGCCCCTTTTTACAGGGGAACATCTTAAGCTACAGGGCCTCTGGGTGCCCCCCTTGGGGTCAGCCTCATTGTTGGTAGACCTGCTGAGGAGTTTGAAAGGGAGCAAAGATGGGAGAGGGGAGTGAAGACGCAAAAATGCAAGTTATTCCTCTGAGACATGTGGGCATTCTGAATAAACATTGCTCACCACCCACTGTCGTCAACTGAGTGGGTCTGTCCCCGTGTGAGGCTTCAGGGGGAAACAGCTTGAGCCATGGTGCCGTGACACCAGACGTGCTCTGCCTCTTATTAGCTGTCTTACTAGCTGTCTTATAGCCTGCTTTGGCCTCACTTCCTCTGAGTCTCAGGCTCCGTCTGGACGACGGGCACAGCAGCCCCCTCTCTACAGGCTGTCTCTACAGCCAGATAAGCTAAGCTCTGTGAAGCGTCCAGCCCTGGGGGGGGGTGAGGGAATCTGGGTGCAATGGGAGAATCTGGAGGGAAGAACATTCGGGGGCAGAAGCCCAGGAGAACTTCCACTGCCCGTCTCAGCAAGGCTGTGAGGGAAGGCAAAGGATACTAATAGTTTTTAAGTTAAACTCTCCTCATTTTCTATTCAAACGTTCCCTAACATGGGCCACCCTGTAAGGGAATTTTTCCTGCTTTAATCTTTTACAGAACCATTATAGCAAGAGCACTGAGATTTCCTTAGTTTTCAAGCACACCTTTAGTTCCCCAGCTCTTTGCATTAGCAATAAAACCCTTAAAGCAGAGGGCTCTGGATGCTTTTCATAGGCTCAGCAAGGCAGGTGGGAGAGGGTTCAGTCTTGTCCTGAAGTTAGAAAGAAAAAGACACACAAAGGTTAGAGTAGAACTGGGTAAAGTTGAAAGGCCAAAGATAGGGAGAAAACGCACCATTGGGTGACAATTAGAAGTTTAGAAAGCAGCTCTCGTAACTTCACAGTAAATTGTGGATCATCTGTCAAGAGGCAGACTCACCCCATTGCCTGGGGTGTAACTGTTAAGGATCCTCTTCCAGAGCCCTCTGGGAGATGCCGCAACACTGGGGCGGAAGCCAACAGGTGTGTGGCAACACGGAGGTGAACTTTTTGAGGACTTTGAGGCTGTCTTGGGGGCTGTAAGTGCACATGATGCCATAATGTAGGGAAGACCCAGTGCCTTCCGACTCCAGCCACCACTCTGGCCTCCTATCGCTTACGTCCAGACACAGAGGCCTGCTTTAGGGTCTTTTGAAAAAGACAACTCTCTTCTTTTCCTTCTGAGCACTGGTTTCTCACCTCCGGGTCTTATGTCCCGGCCCTGCCCCCCCCCCTCCCGCCCCCAGCTCAATGAATGTGGCTTTCCCTGAGCCCATCCCAGCCACCTGCACTTACCCTCCTTATAATTTTTTTTAACACTCATCTTACTTTATAATTATTTCAAATTATTATTATTTATTTACCTGTTTATTATTTGTTGTCCCACAAGAGCCTGTAAGCTTCAGAAGAAAGGCAGCTTGTTTGTTCCCAGCTGGACCCCCATCTCCTTCTGTAGGACTTGGCACAGAGTGAGCACTGATAAATGCGGCAGCGATGCATGGATGGACGGAGTATCCCTTGTTTCCCAACACCTCGGCTGGCCCACACCCCATGGAAATTACACAGTAAATCCTAGGAAGGACTTCCACCAATTTTGGCTTCCAGGGACCCCCCAGGCAAAGCCTTTTAACCTTTCCACACGGATCTCTTTAGGTATGTGATGAAACCAATGACTCTCCCAAAAGAACCTATGTATACACTCAAAACTCTGCTTACCACCTGGGGGTCTGGAGACTTCTGCCGCCCCAGGTAAAAACTCTAGACTTAAGAAAAATCAAGTGGAGGAGAGAGACTGGAGACTGGACGCCACAAAGTCTTAGCAAAGACTTAAAGCCGCGCCTGTAGAAAACGATCTATGTCCTTGGTTTGTAGGATTAAAAGATAAAAAGAAAGAAAGAAATCTAATTGCTTCTAGTTCTGCATCTGCCAACCGCTTCTGCCCTTGGCGGTTTAGGACTAGCCCACCTCTTGCCACTTCCCCTAAGCGTATTCCCAAGTGCCAGGGCGGAACACGTTTCTCAAATAAATGAATGACACGTTCCCTGTACAGAATCCGGAAAGCAGCCCCCTCAGGGCTCCTTGCTCAGCGCTTCCTAGTGCCCGGGGGTGCAGAGGCGTGGGCAGGTGCAAGTGCACCTGCTGCCGCCCGCGGGGCGCTGGGCTGGGAGAGCTGCGGCGCGGGGCTGGGGGCGCGGGGGAGAGGACGAGGTGGAGGAGGCAGAGGAGAAGATGGAGGAGGGAGAGGAGGAGGTGGAGGAGGGAGGGGAGGGAAAAAGCAGGGGAGGAGGGAAAGGAGCCGGAGGGAGAGGGGTAGGAGGGACAGGGGAGGAGCGCGGGGAGGAGTCTGCAAACTTTCAGTTCGAGAGCATTGTGGGAAGCAGCCATGGTCTGAGGCGGGCACCTCACCTGTCAGCCGCGCGGGCTCCTGCGCTCGCCTCGCGCCCTCGTGACCCCCGCGCTCGCCACTCGCCGCTCGCTAGTCGGCGGGCGGGGGCGGCGGAGGCCCGGCCACCATGGTGAGTGACCCGGGAGCGCGCGCCGGCGGGAGGCACCTGCGGCGGCCGGGGGTGGGGAGCCGCCGCCAAGTCCCGGTCCGCGCGCGCCTGCGGTCGCGCAGCCGGACGGGGCGGACGCGCGGGCCACCGGGGACGCCGGTCAGGGACTCCCGCGGCCACGGGCGTCGCTCCTTCATTCATTCGCTCGTTCTCTGAGCGCGTCGCCTGTGCCGGGCAGGGGGCCAGGCTCCGGGTGTCGCGGGGTCCCGGCGGACCTGTGCTGGTGGGGGGGGGGGGCTTACATTCTCGGACGAGGCTGTGGACGGAGGGAGACGTGTCGTCTACCGGGCAAATAAAGGTTACCTGCGCGAGTGAGGTCTCCGCGAAGGCCTCTTTGGGGAGGCGACATCTGAGCTGTTGGAGGTCCTGAAGGGGCGCTGCCCGGAGTGGGCGCGGACAGAGCAAAGGCCCAAGAGAAGACACTCTTGCTGGTAGAGTTGATACACAGAGATCAGAGCCAGTTGAGGCAGGTCCTGGAAGGAGTTGGGGTCTTATTCCAACGGAGTTGAGCCTTGGGAGCGTTTTTCGCAATATAACAGACCTTATTCCTCCTACACTGAAAAAAAGGCCTCTGGCTGTTGGTGGAGAGTGGACTGGGGTGTGTGTGAGGAGGGGTGTTAACATAGAAACAAGGAGACGAGTTTCAGTGCCCCAGGTGAGAGAGATCCTGGCATGCACTTGGGTGAAAACTGTAGCTTCTGGGGCCTCTTCCAGTGCCTTCGGTCGGGGGACTAGTGTTTTGAGAGTGTGGGGGTCCCCCTTGCCCAGGTGAGCTCACTTCCCAAATATAAGCAGGAACAGAAGTGACCTGCACTCTGAGGGCTTGAGCGCCCACCTCAGGCAGGAGCAGAGGGCCTGTGGCTTCAGAAAGTTGGTGGACAAGGACTGCAGTGGGGTGCTGAGCCCCTGGACAGGAAGGCCACAGATGCTGGTCCCCGGAGGAGGTTTGGTTGCACAGGCTAGAGGTGCCCTGGTTGTTTGTTGAGGGTTCCTTGTAAGTACAGCACGATGCAAAAAGGAGGCTGTAAATAATGGAGCAGCTCTGTGGGCTTGCTCAAGTTTCCCAAGGAACGCGGTGACAGTGTGCCTAGATCGCTGTTATCATTTGCCTAATGGAGGGTGGAATAAGGCCCTGGAATTGCTGAGTAGCAAAATGCTGCTTCCATCCCGACAGCTGGGGCAGGATCCTTGCTCTAGACAGTGCTCACTGTGGAGTTTTCTTTTTCCTTGCTGGTGTCATATAATCAGGTAATCAGAAATGTGTGAAGTTTCCCTAGCTTTTCCACCAGGCCTTGCCCAACAGAAATGTTCATGTTATTATTGAGCACTTCTGATAGGCCGTGCGCGATGCTCAACCCTTCCCATTCACTGTCTCAGGCAATCCTTGCAGCAACCAGATGAAGGTAAGTATTATGCTCTTTGCCTTTTACCTGCTCTGACCTGTTTCAGCAGTGTGTTCTTGGACAGTCCTCTTGGCCTCTCTGTGCCGGTTTGCTGATTTGTGAAATGGGGATAATAAGAAGGGGTTCTCCAAGTGCTGTCTGGGGACCCTAAGGAGTCCCTGAAACTTTTCAGAGGTCCACGAGACCCAAGTATTTTCATAATAGTTCATAATAGCACTATGATATTATTTGCCTTTTTAACATTCATTCCTATGCAACTCTATGTGGCGTTTGCTTGAGTCTAACATGCCCTGGGATAGCGTGACAGTTTGAATGCAGAAGCAGCTCAGGGAGTCCAGCTGCCTTCTATTGAGCCAGACATGAGGGAGATTTGAAAAACTGTAAAACTGTGCCACTCTTCTCATGAATTTTTTTTTCTTTGGAAAATATTGTGACTGATGATAAGAAAGTTATTTCTGTTAATGTGTGAAACTACTTAAAAAATGAATTTGTAAATATCTAAAATTTTTTTCCCATTGAAATGTATATTACAGTACCTACCAAGGGAAGCAACCTACATAAATAAAAGGTCTTGGGCGTTATCTATTTTTAAGAGTGTAAAGGAGTCAGACACAGGAGTCATTAACTCTGTGAGTTAATGCAAGTGAATGCATTTAGAGCAGCTTTGCCCACTGTAAGAGCTCAGGGACTGTGGCATCTCATCTGGTCTTCCTGCCGTGAGGTGACCCTCCCTGTTGCCCAGCAGCTTTGGCTTTTTGGGAGGGCCACTTGGTGACTCCCCGTCTTTCTCTTTCTCTTGCTCTGTTCCTGACTTTTGCCAACTCTTACTCTAGGAAACTGGAAGATGCTTACAGCATCCCACCTGCTACCTCCCCACAGGAAATGGTTCTTCATTCCCTTGTGCCAGTGGTCCAGATTTCTAGCACAGAGACTTTATACCTCCTGACTCTTGGGACTGTGTTTGTACCTGGATTATCTCGTTTGAATCAACTTTGTACTTGTGCACCCTGTCTTTGTTTTTGAAACCTCTGCCATGGAAAACAATGTGGGGTTATTGTGTTTCAGGGATTCCCGTGATTTCTGAGCCCAGTGTACTTAAACATCTTAGTGGGAAGAATTTACTACTGAATGGTTGACAATGTTGATGGAAGAAGGAGGATTTTTCTTTTATTTCTTTATTCTGTTTTCCTGTAAGAAAATAGCAGTGGGGATTTAGAGGGTGACGTTTGAAAAGCTTTGGGGACACCTTTGGTAAAAATGCAAGTCGACTTTGCTTTATGTAGTCCGCATACTTCTGAAAAGTTAAAGTGACTTTTAAAACCACATTGTCAACAAAATAGAGGAATTACCCACTGAAAGAAACTCAAATAGTGACCGGTTTTTTGAAATATGAATCATCATCTTCTTGTGCTGCAGATCCAAGTCTTATAACGTATGCTCTTTATCTAAAGTGAGATAGACTTACACACACACACACACAAATCCAAATCACGGATTCTTTGGTGTGATTTTAAATCTTCCTTTAGAGAGAGAGACCTTCCCAAGCTGAACTGTGAAGCCGTTTCTTTATGAGAATTGATGTTAGTTTGAAACAGTGTGAGTGCACCCTTCTCCTAAATCAAGTAATTCAAAGTTGCCCATGGTCATCCTCATCTTACTGAATTACGTGGAAACAGGAGGAGTGAAGAGGAGTTGCAGAGGGTGAGGCGGGGAGAACTCTAACAAGAACCTGGAGATCCTGCTATGCTCCCCCTCTCCCCACCCAGTATATCAATTTAATTGTCCCAGGCTTGAGTGAATTGTAATAACCGTGTCATTATTTTGGCAGTTGAAGTTCTAGTTCGAGGGTTTAGTAGTTTCTTACAGTGATGAGCACTTTCCTGCACTGAGGCCTGGTTTGGGTTGCTGGCCAGCAGTGAGTGTGGAGTAGAGGGGGTTGGGAATAGGGGAGGGAAATGTCCCTCTGTGGTGTTCAGTTGTCTCCAGAGGGTAAACCACAACAGCCCTTCCCCAAGGTCTCCCAACAACACCGGTGAGACTTGTATTTACCCCTCTCCGGGATTGTTACTTCTGAGTTCCCATAACTGGCTTCTGTGGCAAATGCCATCAACAGCTTTCAATTTTTATATGGCCTTTTACCAACAGCATTGGAAGGAAGTGGTCAGCAGATTGTGTATTTGCCACAGGGCATTTTCAGTGTGTGTCCTTTTGGGTCCCATGGATGATTTGATTATCGGCTGAGACGGAACAGATAAAGCTAACCCTCCTCCCCACTCCACCCCCAACACAAACAAAGAAAACTCCTTGAAGAGTCCCCAGAGATAAGCATTTTTGGATATCTCCATGACTCATTCCTTCAATATTATTTTGTTGTTACAATGGCCAGAGGTTCTCCCAGTGGTCTGAGACCTCACTGGGGTAACTTCTTTCCTGGGACCCTTACTTACCTCTCAGAAAGTCTCCTTTCTGGCATATCTTGTTCTTCTCTGATGGAATTCTTTGTTTTCCCCAAAGTATCCTAGCCATTTACCCAGGAAAAACTCCCTTTTGACCACCCGGATCCCCCAGATCCTGTGATGTGAGAGGCTGCACACAGAAACCAAAGGCAAAGCCCCTTGAATTCTTTCAGGGCTGCACTGACCTGTCTCACCAGCATCCTGACCAGCTGGAGAAAATGTGCTCATTATGTGGCTCCTGATAGGATAAATTGTGATTTTTAACTATGATAAAGGAGTGCTGCAAATTATTTACATTAGAAATGAAATGCTCGCTGTCTCTCTCTGTCAAATAAATAAATAAAATCTTTAAAAAGGGGGGTACACCTGGGTGGCTCAGTCGTTAAGCGTCTGCCTTCAGCTCAGGTCATGATCCCGGGGTCCTGGGATCGAACCTCGAATCGGGCTCCCTGCTCAGTGGGAAGCCTGCTTCTCCTTCTCCCACTCCTCCTGCTTGTGTTCCCGCTCTCTTGTGTTTCCACTCTCTCTGTCTCTCGCTCTGTCAAATAAATAAATAAAACCTTTAAAAAAAAAAAAAAGAAAGAAATGAAATGCCATTGACATATTATGACATATTATGAGGAAGCTGGCCTTTGAAAAATCTCTGACAGAGCCCCAGGTCTGAGAACTCAGATCTGAAATGGCTTTCTCTAACGAGTTTCTGAAAAGTGCCTGGGGGAAAAGAATACAAGCATTCATTAGTCTCTCAGTGTGATGGGACATAGACCTAATGCACGTCCCGTCAAGAGGAAGGACATTCAGGATTCCATAATCTAATGTCCTTGATGGATCTTTTCTAGCAGGATTTCAGGGCTGGTAAGAAATGGTGGGTGTGTGGTAGGGTTCAGTGGATACTTAAATACTACAGGAACCTTCTTTCCACACTGGGTCATTAAAGAGGGGAAACTGAGGCCATTGCTTGCAAGCTGCCATGCTTCTACTCATTCTTTTTTTTTTTTTTTAAGATTTTATTTATTTATTTGTCAGACAGAGAGAGAGCAAGAGCACAGCAGGGGGAGCAGCAGGGAGAGGGAGAAGCAGCCTCCCTGCTGAGCAGGGAACCCGATGCGGGACTGGATCCCAGGACCCTGGGATCATGTCCTGAGCCGAAGGCAGACACTTAACCGACTGAGCCACCCAGGCATCCTGCTTCTACTCATTCTTATGGAGAAGGGACAGCAAGGGATAAACGTGACGTATACAGATCATCTTAGATTAAAAAACTTCTCTACACCGAAACACGAATGCACTTGGGTCCAAGATGCAAAATTCCTACACTTTAAAGATAAAAACCTAAGAAATAGCTTGTTTATGGCTGGCTGCTTAAGATTAGCATACTACATCTCACAAAAATGTTGAGCTGGTATTCTAGGGCAGGGGTAAGAAAAATTTTTCTGTAAAGGGTTGGGTTGGAAGTATTTTAGGCTTTGTTGGTCCTATAGTCTCTGGTATTGTCATTTAACTCTTCTATTATAGAATGAAAGCAGTCATGGACAAGATGCAAATGAGTGTGCCTATGTTTGTTTTTTTTTTTAAAGATTTATTTATTTATTTGAGACAGCGAGAATGAGAGAGAGAGAGTACATGAGAGGGGGGAGGGTCAGAGGGAGAAGCAGACTCCCTGCTGAGCAGGGAGCCCAACGCGGGACTCGATCCCAGGACTCTGGGATCATGACCTGAGCCGAAGGCAGTCGCTTAACCAACTGAGCCACCCAGGCGCCCCGAGTGTGGCTATGTTTCAATAAAACTTTATTTATAAAAACAGGTGGAGGGCCAGAACTGGGCTGTAGGCTGTGGTTTGTTGACCTGTGTTCTAAGGTAACTTCCATTAATTCACTGTATTTGACAAATGAATTGGACACAGTGCTCTAGGTAGGACTGGCTATATAATTTGTAGCACCCAAAATGAAAATGTAGGGTCCCTTGTTAAAAAATTATTGAGAATTTCCAGATGACTGCAGAGCATTAAACCAGGTGTAGGATCCTTCTGAACTCAAGGCTCCAGGTAAGGACCCTATGTTCATGGAAACTATCCCTGGGTCTAGGCCCTAGAGGTTGTGTTAAATAAATCAGAAGCTCATACTGTCCCGGAGCCCATGTTCTTGGTGGGGAGTTCTCTAAACTTTCTAAATATTCTGTATCAATTACACAGAAGAAGATATTATAGAGCATTGGTAAATCATCATCTCATTTTTACTTCATGGAATTTGCAGACATTTCTGAGGCAGGTGATGTGGGGACCAGTCGGGGCATGTGGAATTGGGAGCAGTCCTGGCCTTGGTGCCTACTTCAGGCCCTGCCATTTCAACCCTTTGTGGCCTGAGGAAGTGGGTCCCTTCATCCAGCTGACTCAGCTGGCCCTTGGTCACTTCCTGAACCAGTTCTGGCTGGACAGAGAGTTCAGGATCCATATCCTTCTCCCAGGCATTGCCTTTGTCCATGTCCCCATGGAGCCTTGGGTGCCAGACCTCATGGCTTCCCCAGCCCCTCCCAGGTTTGCCCTAAAAATCTGGGTGTGGTATCTTTTGTCAACGTAAATCCTGTACATTAGCTCCCCATTTGTGTAAAATAAGGCAGATATGCCCATACAGAAACCGGGAACTTTCAGCAGGATATGCAAGAAACAGTGATTCTTTCTGGGAAGGGCTCTAAGCATCTGCCATGGTTAAGTTTTACTTTTTATTGTATGTTCTATTAGGCCATTCGGTTTCCTCTATTTGAATGTTATATCTTCTAAATTATATGAAAAACGACTTTTTAAAATTTGTCATTTATATTACTTCTCCAGCAAAACTCTGTTTTGTTTTCCCCCATTTTTTAACTTCTTAAAGTTGGATGTGTCTGGAATTGGGATGGAAACAGAAGTTCCCTGAAAATACATACACACACACACACAGAGGCTTTCTCTAACTTGGGCTCTTGGCCAGACTTCTGAGATTCCTATTTGTACCTTGCTTTCGTATGAGAATTGAGAATAGCCGAGGGGGCAAAAATGTGATTCATCTTTCTCATTTCATTGACTCTGAAAACTTTTGCCAATAATGTAGAATGCTTCTAGTCTCTTTATAGGACTAAACCATTAATGTACAGAGATGGCTGTCAGGTCACCTGGGGTTGGCCTCTCTGCATTCAATAGAGAGCCAAGCATTCCAGTGAGATTAAGAAGTCATGTCCCTGAAAAAGTCCAGAAGGCCCCTTCGAATGTGGCATCAGATTCTGATTATCACTGAACTGTTCTGCCCCCAATTTCGGTGTCTGCTGCACACCCCCAACTTCCCTTGCCTTCCTTAAAAAAAAAAAAAGAAAAAGAAAAAAAACATCAACTTTTCATTATGCAGGTGAAACTAGAAAAGACTCGAAAAAAATGTTGTTTTCAGAGAAGTGTCAGAACTTCATCGGGGGACAGGACATGCTGTTGGAAGACATCTCTGTTGTGTAAGTTACTCCTTCCCTGTGGAAGTGACACACAGGGCGTTTTGCCCAGCTTTCCCTCCCTGGAGACACTTGCAGAGGCCGGTGTCAGATGTCAGGGCAGTGTGTCCAGGAAGAGAATGAGATGAGGGAGACAGCCCCAGGCCCTGCATGTAAGCTCTGTGATCTTGAGCACTTTGCTTATCCCTCTGCACTGGGCCCACTTCCTCAATTTACCTGAAGATCGAACAAGATAATCCAGTTGAAGCCCTTCACGTGAGGCCTGGCACCTAGAATGCATTCCATCAACCTTAGCTAGGCTATTTTTAAGAGAAACAGGAAAAAAACTCACGAAATGTTTAAAAATGGTTCATAAGTTGTTTTTTTTCTCCCCCTAGGAAACTTATTTGAACCAATGAACTAAAGAAACAAAATATCGTAGACTGTAAACACGGGGGAGGTGGGAGAAGGTAAGGGTTATTGTGAGATCACAGTGTTTTTCCAGTGTGATTCAAAACCCAGTGTATGTCTAGGACATTTTTCTTGTATTTCTTAGACAAGTACTTTCAGTTTCTTTACCAAGAAGCCAAGTCCTCAATTCTAGGTGCACTACCTTTCAAAGCCTGTTCGGCCTCGTGACTTCCATACTTTAAGGATTCAGATAATCTACATCAACAGTCTTGGTAAAATACGAGGGAAGGGGAGACTTGATTGTATAACAAGGCAGATCCGTCTCTCAGACTGAATCTGAACTTTGAAAGAGGATGATGGATGTGCCATCTCCCGCCTCCTAACAAATTTTGTTCAGGCTATACACATCGTTGTCAAGGTATAAAGGCCCTGGGGACGGATTTTTAATGAGTGCCGAGTAGGCTGCAGTAGGAAGAAAATGAAAGTTCTTAATCAACATTTAAGTGGTCATTACCGTGCAGGGTGCTGAGGTTAGCATAGTAAGCATAGCCTCTCAAACTAAGTTTGTTCCTGATCACAAAAAAATTCACATTAAGAAAGATCAAATAAGCATCACTATGAAATACGGATAGGGTCCCAAGTTATTAATGTTTCATTTGACTTCAAAGTCATAGTGAAATTTGCCTGGAATGTCTACTCTCTATTTCTAGTATCTTTTTGCTCCTTAAATGATTTGAAACAGAACTGAAGGCCAGTCTGCCTCTCAGAAGACTCCAGGCGAAAAACCTAATTAGAGGAGTATTTACTATAAGACAAAAATTAAATGATTAACAGGTATTATTGGTACATTCCAAATTGATTACACTGTCCAGAGGAAGTGATAAATGAAAAAATAATATGTGAATCACTTTTCAGGTTTTTTTTTTTTTCTCTCACTTAAAACAAGAACTCTTTGAGTTCTTAACTGGGGGGGTTATTAGAAAAGAAACACTCACAAGTGTAAGATCTGTTTCTTGATTACAAGAAACTTGTGTCGTTGGGAAGAAATGTCTCACATGCATAGCAAATCTAGATGAGTGTGGGAGTGGATAATTAAGCACCAAAGTATTTTGCTCAGATTATATAATTGCTGCAGGAATTTGTGGAGCAGGACTTCGGAGGGGCTCATGGGAGAGAGAGAGGCATGGGACTGAGTCCAGAAGGGCAGGGCGATCCTGCCTTTAGCTTTTCAGAAGAGAGCATACTGTGCGTGTGCTGGATGTGCGTGTGAGTGGCAGGGGTTAATAAGCAGACCGGAAAGACAGGCAATTATAAGGAAATGCAAATCCTGGAGGAGAGCCTGGTTTCTCACTGATGCCCCCTTGTCTAGCTTTGCCCTCCCATCAGCCCCACTAGGACAGGATTCATCCGGTATCGTCCGGGAATGAGAACTCACAAGTGGATTTTCCAGATAGCTCAAAAGGACAAAGTTTTTTTTTTTAAATTTTAGAGGTAAAAAAGATGTTAATACCCTCTGCAAGCATTTGGGGAAGTGGATCAAAAGTAGTTTGAGGCTTGTCCAAAATCAGGAGCAGCCTCACTTCATTCCTTCACTCCACTGCTTGGTTTTGGAGACGAGTTGCGTTCTTAGCAGCCAAGGTGCAGTGTTACTGAAATTGCAGGTGTATTTAAGAGTCTGTGTGTCTGTCTGTGTGTGTGTGTTGTCTCCGAGTGGGTTAGTTCCCTGGTGTATCTCTAAAACACCATCTGCTGTTCTTTCCCTCACCTACCCTGCATGTCTGTCCCCAAACTCTCTTCTACCACTTTCATGTCTGTTTCGAGAAGGAAAGGTCATTTTAATGGCAGCATAAGACAGACATCACTAGAAAGACAGAAGAGCATAACACTTGGAAGGATGGCTGCCCTGGAAATAAGGGGACTCTGGGTCATCACCAATAGCTATGACCTTCACCACTCCCCTACCTCCCCAGGCCTGTTCTTGCTGTCCCGTGAGGCAAGCGCGGACCTGAGGCATACTCTTAAAAAGTCCTTTCTGGCTCTCACAGTCTGTGATGAGCCACAGGACAATCCTCTGCCTTTCCAAAGCTAATATACACTATTTTCTGAATGTGTCAGAATTGGAGACAGGGCTGGCCTGATGCTCAGTTGTTGATCCGTGTGTCCTCATGTTGTTCTTGATGAGGACTTGGGCTTGTCCTCACTGCAGCGAGCAGGTGGAATTTTCATGTCCGCAGCTGGCCGGAAGGAATGATGGCCGCAAGGAATGATGGCCGCACCAACACAGAGTGCACGTAACTAGATAGTGAGTCACTGCATTGCTCACACTTCTGTTTGTTTACGGAGTCTAGGCACGGTAGTAAGTGCAATTTTAGCCTCAGTCAGGTGTAAAAGAAACACAGCATTATCATTTTGCTTTAGGTCAAAATTACCGAATACCTACTGTGGTCTAAACCCATACCTGGAGATTATGAAGAGCTATAAAGGAAACAAAACTGATAATGCTTCTGATCCCATGGTGGGGGATGGGGGGGGGACATATACATAGAGTAGCTTGTATGCTACCCTAAACTGTGGCTTTCTTCAAAGAATGTTGAAAATGAAGATGTGGTCAGCAGAGGCTAGGGTTCATAGGGAAGTGGACATTTTGAGACGGGTCCTGAAAGGATGTTACAGACCTGCTCCCGGGAGGAGCGTATTTCAGATGTGGGCAGGGGGGAGGAGCCAGGTGGTGAGGTGGGTCCCGGAGGGGGGGGGATGCCTCAGGGTCGGCAAGCCCATTGGTGTGGGTGCATAGGGGGCTGAGTTTGGAAAACACACACACACACACACACACACACACAAAACACCCAGATATCTAGTGCATGAGAAAAAGTAGAGGACTTTGGTGGAGGATTTTGAAAGACAGGAGATTTTCTCCATGTCATTCATCTGGAGGACAGTCCGGGAAGGTCTGGCTTTTTTGTCTTCTGTTCAGGACCATCATTCCATAGATGGGGACTGAGCAGTGTGACAGGCACTGCTTGGGACAGCACCTAAACTAAATCCCTGTCCCTCTGTCTTATTTTTGGATGGTGGAGGGTAGTATGTACACGTACGGATGTTACTGATTTGAAGTGTTAAAAAAAATGTAAAGTTTTATGTTCACCTTCTTTGTATTAGGTAAGTTGAACAACTACACCCATTTCTCAGGAGAACTTGAGCCTATCTTTGCCTATGATCATTTTATTTTATTTTATTTTTAAAAGATTTTATTTATTTAAGACTTTTTAATAAAACCAGCCTTTAAATCCCATTTTCCTGAGCTCCTTCTTATAGCCAGTGAATGTAATTATATTTTTCAGTAAAAGAATAGAACAGCTTTGCAATAATCATTATATTTTTAGCAAATATCTACAATGTGAATGCTTCTATGATATACTTCCGATTTAGAATTATATTCTGTAGTAGAGTCTTGACTGTGGAAGCTAAAAATTTTAGACCTTGAGCAAAAGTGACCCAAAAGAGGTGTAAAGTTCTTTTTTATTAACTGCAAAATAAGACCTTCATAAACAGAGTAGGACTTCCTTTTCTTTACAAAGCATCTTTTTTATCCCCAGTTTTATTGAGATAGAATTGACTAATGCATCTTGGGGTGGTATTTTTTTTTAGTAACATCATTGAAAGATTTATAATTAAATATCAGTTTTACTGCCAACTCACACATTTATGGGTGCCAATGACTTTATTGTTTATTTTGTAGCTACACATTGCTAAAATTAGATTTGATTTCTGAATTTTAAAATAACGAGTTAAAATGTGCAAGGAAAAGAAGTAAGAAAATAGAGTGTACTTTTCTAACACGGCCAGTTTCTCTACTAAGTGATGTAAAGAATGTTTATTTCCAGCAAAAGTGATCCCAAAACATCTGTTGTATTCTCCCTTAAAAAAAACAACAAACTTCATGCTGTTTGGGACGTCTAATAAAAGAGAAACAGATGTTCAAATTGAAGATGTTAAATCCATCTTCAGCCCTGTCGACACATGGCGATTGCAATGACCAACCCCCAAAAGGGTCAGGCCGGTACAGGGCGTGGTCTGGTGCTCTCAGTGCTGCTTTTCCTCGGGAGCTGGAGCCTCCAGGTAGAGAGTAGAAGCACTTTGGCCAATGCACGTTTATGTCATCATCCACCCTTCATCACTCACACTAAGAGTAGAAGGGGCCCAGAAAGGAATCATATAATGAGATTTGAGCAGGAGGTCAGGTTCATTATCAAGTAATGAGCCCTGAAGTGACTTTAATGGCAATTAAGATAGCATTAAACTGTGGACCTGTGACTGAAACTTAAATCTGTGACAATGAAATAAAGTCACCTTAATGGATATAGCATGTATAAAATACCGCGCTGGTGGTTTTTAAAGTTTTCTGGGGTAAGAGCCCTTTTGAAAATCTGCTGAAATTTCTGCACCTATTCCCTAGATCAATTGCTCATAAATCTAAAATTTTGCATAGACTTTTAAGAAGTCTACCCATACCACTCTCCCTTTTAAATTATCCTTAAACCTTGGGCATTTATTTTAAAGGTATAGAATCCTACCTGAATGCAAAACCTAGCACTACCACCTATATCTTGATGACTCAAGAAAAGTCTTTTAAGTGTCGACAACTTTATTTCTTTTATCTTCAATATGATACATCACCTAAGTATGTGGATTGAGTAGTATAATATGTGTAAATGTGCCCCAAACCATGCTCGCCATGCAGTGGGTGGTTTTTATTGATAAATATAATTGTCATGTGGAATACTATGTTCATATTGGTCAATAGACTGAGTCTTCCTGGAGGAAAGGGTCCCTGAGAAGTTATAGAGGCCAGACAAGGTACCTTTTCCCCTAGAGATGTGTTCACAAATTCTTCCAAATTGTCCTTTTTTTTTCAAGGACTCTGAACAGACCACTGCTGCTAACACAGCTGTTTTCAGACAAGTTACTATTCAGTGGATCCTGAAGCCACTTTCTGGTTGTCATTCCAGCCATGGAATGACCACACCATGGTTGATTGGACTGTGTCTTCTATAGAGAGCTAATCTTGCCACTATGGGCTATTTTAATTGCCAGGTTATGAGGATTACCTGTAGTCTTCTGTGAACAGTCTACAGTGTTGTGGATGGTAGTGTTATGTACCTATTGAACACAGACTAGGAAGGCTCAAAACCTGTAACTAGCAGTCTCATGTATGCTGTGCACACTGGAAGACTGCCTCGGATTGGTGGGAAGGATTGGTGTGTGGATGGTGGGAAGACCTCAGGCTTTAGAGCCAGACTTACCTGTGTTGGAATCCCTCTCTGTCATTGACTAGCTTTTGAGCTTAGTCACTGACGTGGGTATTCTAGGACCTCGGTCTGGGGCCTCGTATCATCGTTCACTATCTGTTCCTTGCTGGTGATTATCGTGATTTTGATGGCTTGTGGCTACTCACACTTCCTGCTTCTCTTAGCAACACAGCATGTTCATGGCCTGGAGCCCTGATTTTGCTCAGAAAGAGGCCCTGTGATCTCTTGATTTGTTTTTGACAAGTGACCAACTGAAGTAGGCTTTTTTCAAATGTATGGAGATGAAAGGAATAATCATCCACTCTCTGTCATAGAGGTTTATCATCACCTTTGTTACATTACATTCCTAATTTAGCCGATTAACCTAAGATGATGAAGCTCATTCTGGTAGTATCGTGTTTTGTGGAATGCAGAGCAGTGTACACATAAGAATGGTTTATGTGCTTGAATTCTTTGCTGTGGAATTAAAACGTTTTTAGATTTCTTAGGAAGCTAGGACCCATTGCTTTAGCTTTTATAACAAGGTTCACATGTTAAGTAGGTTTTATAAATCTGTGCATCATTCATTTTAGGTTGGTTAGTACCATGGTCTGAAGATGGTTCATAAACCTTTAAGGAAAATGATTGTTATCTGAAGGTTAAATCAGAACCTAAAAGAATTGCTACTTGGGTCTTTCTGGAATTAATTAACCCAGTCTCTCTGCTTTCCCTGGATTGAGTCCAAAATCAACCCTGGACAGTTTCTCCCAGACTTACCTCCTCCAGACTCTTCCTCCCAAAGAATACGTCTCCTACACTGGAGCCCATGACTGAAATTTACCACGCAAGGAGAATCAAAGACTGTCCTTAGTTTTATAGCAGAAGATACTCAAACATTTTCCAGTGTGGTTGATAGAACATTTACAGAATCAATGGTATTGTTTTACTAACTCTATCAATCCAATTGGTAAAATGAATTAAAAGTCCAAGTCAAAAATTAAACCATGTTCACTTAAAATAAAGTTGGGTCTTTGTTATTACTGTCAGCCTGAAATCTCTTGTACAGTCTTGGGATTCTTGCTGTATTTTTTAGTTTAATGTTCAAACCTCGTTTTGATTGAAGTACAAATAAGTTTCTGTATTGAAAGCATGAGGCTGTTTTGCAAATGGCGGATGTTCCCATGATCAGTGAGAATTTTGTTCATGAAGTTTGTTAGGGTCTTTGGAAAACTGGTCCTGGGCACATGCGCCTGATTATTTCGGCCTGGAATGGTGACCAGGGAATGGTTTAAGTGTTACTTTTCAAATATATTTGGTTTCACAATTTGGTGATGTCCGAGAAACAGAAAGGCCAACCCTTTGTCATTTTTGCCTCTGTTAAACTCAGTTCTGATGGGTGTGGTCTCTGGTCCTAGGCTGCAAGCTCTGAACTAGACAGAGCAGAACAAAGAGCAGAGAATAGCCATTTCCTATTGTTAACAGAGCAGAGTGTGAGATACCCAGTGATGCCAGATATGCCCTCTGCAGCCTCTTCTCTATGATTTTGCTCAAACTTACTCGGCATATTCTTCCTTCTAGTGAGAGTCACAGGGGGTCAGCGGTCGGGGGCACAAACCCCTGGCCACTTCCACATTCTGAGGCCACTGGCATGTGAAAAAAACCAAAGTGGCCAAGCCAGGCTATAAATATTGTGGCACTTTTTCAAGCCTTATGCTTAACAAGTGAATGCATGTAACATACCTAAAATACTGTGCACTTTCATTTTCCCTTTTGCAAAATGTTTTAGGGATTTATAAAACACATATTGATTCACTGTGTAGGCCAGGAGCTTGGACTGGAAATGGGCACAAGCTTATGTCCCGTAGGAAGAACGTCTCTGTCTTTTGGCCTCACTGGGGCTTCCCTGTGACCTCCTAAATAAAGACACAATTCTAAGTTTGAGATCCTTTGTGGATGTGAGGCTGGCCCCTTCCTTTTCACCCCTTACACTCAGAGGGGTACCTCTGCTTCTGAGGATGACTTGTCTGGCTTTATAAGAGGTCAGAATGGCATACATGAAGCAATAGTGGAAGAAAAGTCCATTTTGTCATTGGCTTTATTACCAGTTTTGATTCCAGTTTACTTGTTTTTGTGGCTTTATGGCACATTCCTGGTTTTACTCCTCCTGCACCCTCCACTATTTGAACAATAAGACAGTGGTGTTCAAGCAAGGCTCCATGGAGATCCCCGAAGCCCCCCAACATCTCTAACCAGAGCTGCTCAGATTTCACTTTTTACTCTTTGTCATTGACTTTTATTTAGATCTAGACATTCCGTGTTTAAAAAACAAAAACAAAAACCCTCAAACTTGAAAACCACTTCTCTAAGGGCAAAGGGTAGAAGAGAACCAAGTTTTACTGCACTTGCCGTATTCCAGGTAAGCAATGGCTCACGTATCTGGGGCGGGGCAGGGGGAGACTTCGATCAGTCAATGTGATACTTGCGTTTTTCTAGAATATTTGGTTTCTGAGAAGTATGAAAAAGTGCTCTATGACTGCCCATCTGAGAAGCACTCTCTGCATCCCATTATTTGAAAGAGTCTGTGGTTATTGTCGCCTCGTGCGATAGAGATCCAGTGTCAGACAGTTGGGGTTGAAAGGAACCATGGAAATTATTTCAGGTGCAGCACACCAGAGATGCTGGTCAAGTTTCCAATCACATGGAACTGGTTCTTGGTAAAATCTGGGATTGTAACCACAGTTGATGCCACTAGGCCATGTTGTTTTTCCTAAGGCTGTTATTTCACAGACTCAATTGTAAATAGGTAGAGAATAAGCAAGCCTTAAACTACTCACAGGGCACCTAAAAACTACCAAATCACTGGGGCGCCTGGGTGGCTCAGTCGGTTAAGCATCTGCCTTCAGCTCAGGTCATGATCCCAGGGTCCTGGGATCAAGTCCCGCATCAGGCTCCCTGCTCAGTGGGGAGTCTGCTTCTCTCTCTCCCTCTGCCCCTCCTCCTGCTTGTGCACTCTCTCTCTCTTAAATAAATAAATAAAATCTTTAAAAAAACCATACCAAATCACATATTCCAATTTCTATAGCTTATGTCTAAGGGGCCCCAAGACATAAACACAACTCCCATGTTCCAAATGACCTTCAAACCAGAATGCCCCTAGCATCTACAACTATATAAAAGATGGGACTGTTAAAAATGGTGCCAAAATGACTTAATGTAAATACAGACAAAGGCCTTGCATAGACATTTCTCCAAAGAAGATATCAAAATGACCAACACGTACATGCTCAGTGTCAACGATTCATTAGGGAAATCTAAGTCAGGATGATAATGAGATAGCTCTTCATACCTGTTAGAATGGCTACTATTTAAAAAACCCAGAAAATAACAAGTATTGGCAAAGATGTGGAGAAATTGGAATTTTTAGGCAGTGCTGGTGGGAATAGAAAATGGTGTAGCTGCTATGGAAAATGGGATAGTGGTTCCTCAAAAAATTAAACAGAGAATTACCAGATGATCCAGCAATTTCACTTCTGGGCATGTACTCAAAAGAAGTGAAAGCAGGGACTTGAAAAGATTGTGGGGGCACCTGATGGCTCATTCTGCCTTCAGCTCAGGTCATGATCTCAGGGTCCTGGGATCGAGCCCTGCATTAGGCTCCCTGCTCTGTGGGAGTCTGCTTCTCCTTCTCCCTCTGCCCCTCCCCCCCACTCATGCTCACTCTGTCTCTCTCTCAAATAAATAAATAAAATCTTTTTTTAAAAAAAGATTTGTGCGCCCATGTTTGTAACAGCATGATTCACCAAAAAGTGGAAGCAACCCAAATGTCCATTGATAGACGAATGGGTAAAATGTGCAATGTATACATACAGTGGAATATTATTGAGACTTACAAAGGAAGGAAATTCTGACAGAGGCTACACCATGGATGAGCCTTGAAGACATTATGCTAAGTGAAATAAGCCAGTCACAAAAGGACAAATACTGCGTAATTTCACTTGTATGACATATCTAGAGTAGTCAAATTCGTAGAGACAGAAAGTAGAATGGTAGTTGCCAGGGGCAAAGTTTCAGTTTGGGGAAATGAAAAAGTTCTGGAGATGGGCGGTGGTGATGATTGCACAACATTATGGATGTATTTAATGACATTGAACTGTACATTTAAAAATGGTTAAAATGGCAAATTTTATGTTATGGATATTTTACTACCATAAAAGAATCTTAAATTCTTAAAAATTTAAACCATAATAAAAGGATAAGTCACTTCTTAAAAGAATATTGCAGTGAATGGATCAGTAAGAGAGGAATCTTTAATGGTCTATTAAAAATAATGGCTGTCTAATTTATTGGGAATTTTCTATCCTTCACACAGTATTTGTTGAGCATTTTCTGCATAGTATTTCTTTGGTAAGTGGAACAGCAGATCTTTGCATTTAGGTAAGTACACATTACTTCACGTGTTATTTCAAGAAAGGGAATAACAATGCTTCTTTGGGCCAGCTGCAAACTTAGGAGTCGTGTATTTCAAAAACTGCAAAAGAAAGAAGGGGGTCAGGTATCATTTTTTTTCCCTCTGTCATGTATTAAGCCACTAAGTCTAAATTTTCACTGGCCCAGCTGCATTTTGCTTTGGTCAAAAGACAGCTGTAACCTGGAATTTAAAATAAACACACATGTGTGTGTGCATGTGCACACACACACACAAACACGTGACAACGATATTTGAGGTCAGGATCCCCAGGCAATCATCCTGACTCAACAGCTTACTACTGATACAGTTTGGGCAGCAGCTTCTGTTCTAGAACTGAGTTTCAACAGATTGCATCCAGTAGTCTATTCAGCTTTAGCTTTTTGTGAACGTTCTGGTCATACATTGGGATTTTTAGTGCATATACAGTTTTTTTTTTTTTTTTAAGATTTTATTTATTTATTTGACAGAGAGATAGAGAGAGAGCACAAGTAGGCAGAGAGGCAGGCAGAGGGAGAGGGAGAAGCAGACTCTCCACCGAGCAGGGAGCCCGACGTGGGGCTCGATCCCAGGACCCTGGGATCATGACCTGAGCCGAAGGCAGCCGCTTAACCGACTGAGCCACCCAGGTGCCCCGCATATACAGATTTTAAAACATCTTGCTCTTGGCTCTTGGTCCATATAGTTCTTTTCTCATTTCTCAATCAAAAAGGTCCTCGAAGATTGCTTTTGAAGAAAATGTAGGAAACCCAGTAGACTCAGTAAATAGCCTAGACTTGAGAAGAGCCATGGTCAAAGATGTCAACGCATTTTTTTTTTTAATTTTGTTATGTTATGTTAGTCACCGTACAATACATCATTAGTTTTTGATGTGGTGATCCACGATCCATTGTTTTCGTATAACACCCAGTGCTCCATGCAGTACGTGCCTTCCTTAATACCCATCACCGGGCTAACCAATCCCCCCTCCCACCTCCCCTCTAAAACCCTGTTTGTTTCTCAGAGTCCATAGTCTCTCATGGTTCATCTCTCCCTCCAATTCCCGTCCCCTCATTTTTCCCTTCCTTCTCCTAATGTCCTCCATGCTATTCCTTATGTTCCACAAATAAGTGAAACCACATGATAATTGACTTTGATATTAGATGGTGTCCTGTTATGTCATTCTCAGTGTTGCTATAGAAACATTTTTGTGAAAACTGCCATTAAGCCCCCTTGACGGTAATGCTGATGGAATCTGTTATCAACTCCCTCTGGAGTCAGCTGGTGGGTACTGCCGCTCTGCCATTCGAACAGGACCTGGAAAAAGCACGAGAACTTGAAGGGATAGATGCTGACAGAGGCTTGGATCCCCATTCTGAAAATATTAGCTTGGAAATTAAAACGAAAGTTTTCCCAGGAAAACAAAAAAGTGAAATGGCTACCTCTAATGAATGGTTTTAAGAAAATTTTTTAATTTCCTACTTACTTAAAGTTTCACATGTCCTTAGAGGCTTGCTTTCTACTTGTTGTACCGTGGTAATTCACGTAATCTAGGTACATGCTAGGCACGAAGCCTGGTCTACTTTTATGCTGTCAAGATTTTTCCTTTGGCTATAACTTTTTTCTGATAGTTGGTTGTCTCATTTTCTGGGAGGGGTAATATCGAATGTGCTGGAAGAACAGATATTTTATGTATCCAGTTGAAAAGTTAAGTGTTAATCAACTAAACGTCACATCCCTGTGGCGATTACTTCATGATTGTTAGCCTTACCAGTAAATGGGCTAAGGGAGATTTTCTTTGGCTATAGATGATGGATTATTCCTTTTTTCTTTTCCTATAAAATTTATAGGAAGAAAAATTCATAGTGTTCTTATGTTGCTTTTTCATCTGCTGTCCTAGATTTATCTACCAAAGATTGGCACCGAATATACTTGCATGCTGATAGTATATCAACATTGCCCGGAAGAAATTAATTTATCTTCTCTCCCACAGGCAAAATTCTGCCATTAAAAGCAGTGGTTGATTTAGACATAATTCAAAACCCATCAATATTATTCTAAGCATTAGTCTTCTAAATTCTCACAGCTCTATTGTGAGTTAACTAAATAATTACATTTTACACATTAACTTTTCTTTTTTGTATTATGGAACTACTAATGAGTAAATTACTGCTTCATTGTCTTCATACAAGAGCAGATCTGCCATAGTCATTCATTCTTTCAAAAAGCGTTTATTGAGGGCCTACTATGTGCCAGGCACTGTTCTGGAAGCTTGGGATACATCAATACACAAAAGACTACATGACTACCTCATGGAGCATACATTGTATACTGTGGAATAATGATAATAAAATAATAAAGTGGGACGCCTGGGTGGCTCAGTCAGTTAAGCATCTGACTCTTGATTTTGGCTCAGGTCATAATGTCAGGGTGGTGAGATTGAGCCCTGTGTCGGGCTTCATGCTGGGTGTGGAGTCTGCTTGGGGTTCTCTCTCTCTCTCTCTCTCTCCCTCAGCCCCTCAACCTCCCCTGCTAAAAAAATATGAAGGAGAAAAATAATGATAGGCAGCAAAAATTATCTAAAACACAGCTAAATGATATAAAAATAATCAGCTAAATGATATAAAAATATATAGGCAAAATGATATAAAATAATCCTTTGTTTATATCAAAAACTGAAATGTGACTGTGAATTTTACAAGGCGTGCATTTTACTTTACTGGAGTGATTCCTGGGAGGGGTTATTTAGGTTTGGCACATTTAGTAATGAAAGCATGTGGTCATTCGGAACCTGTCTGGTTTCTTTCTAACTTGGCAAGCATGCCTGCTGAAGAGCTATGCAGTTTTTCTAGTGTTTGTAATCAAGTCTGTCTGTACTTTTATTTTTCTAGAAGTTAGAAGTTTGACATTCTTTCTCTCTCTCTAACCTTTACTTCGTACAGTACCCATTCTCCTATAACAAATCTGATTCTGTACTTGATCAGTCAGCGTTAGAAATGGAGATTTCTGATACACTCAGACTAGTGAAGGCACCGAGTATCAGATTTAATCTTAGAATCATCATCGTTTGCAAGAGTTCTGAAAAACATTATAACTGAATTGTGTATATTGCTTGGGTAAAAAGCATAAAGCAAAGGAAAAGAAAACCTCAACTCATTGAAACTTCAAAGCAAATTAGGTTAAGAATCAGCCTACGAGATACCAAACTACATTTTAAAAAAAATTTTTATTTTTTTTATTATTTCAAGTTTTTACTTAAACTCTAGTTAGTTAATATATAGTGTATTATTAGTTTCAGGAGTAGAATTTAGGGATTCATACAACACCCAATGCTCATACAGGTGCCCTCCTTAATACCCATCACCCATTTAGCCCATCCATCCTTCACCCACCTCCCCTCCAAGAGCCCTCAGTTTGTTCTCTGTAGTTAAAGAGTCTCTCTTATGGGGATGCCTGAGTGGCTCAGTCGGTTAAGTGTCTGCCTTCAGCTCAGGTCATGGTCCTGGGGTCCTGGGATCGAGACCCACATCAGGCTCCCTGCTCAGCGAAGAACCTGTTTCTCTCTCTCCCTCTGCTTGTGCTCTCTCCCTCTCCCTCTCTGTCAAATAAAGAAATAAAATCTTAAAAAAAAAAAAGTCTCTCTTATGGTTTGCCTCCTTCCCTTTTTTCTTTCCCCTATGTTCATCTGTTTTTTTCCTTAAGTTCTACATATGAGTGAAATCATCTGATATTTGTCTTTCTCTGACTGACTTATTTCACTTAGCATAATACACTCTAGCTCCATCCACATCATTGCAAATGGCAAGATTTCATTCTTTTTTATGGCTGAGTAATATTCCAAACTACATTTTTTTTTTAGAAGTATATAAGAAGGGAGATGGAATCTTGAATTACAATAAGGTATTAGCATGTACTTGAGCACGCATTGGTACTCTAAAGTAATTTAGAATGGTATTGGATACACATCTGAAGTATCTTATGGATCACTTACTTGGCAGAATAAACTTTGAGACTAAATGCTTCTGTCTTGACTTCAGAAGCATAGCACTCTATGTTGTAAACTTAATGGTAGAAAACACAATCTCCACAGTATTTCAGGAAATCGCACATAAACCTGTTTCAGTAGTCACTATTTCTTTCTTCCTAAGCCCACTGACAAGTTGCCAAGACTTCTGTTCAGTGCTGGCCTTTTCTTTGCTGGGCTATTCAGAGGCAAATTCTTTCTGTGGTTGTTTCTCCATGAATATTGTCTCACAGGCTCTTTTTACTTGATTTATAATTGTGTATGTTTCAAGCCTGTATAATTTCATATGTTTGGCTGAAGGTGGTTTTCAACTAACTAGCACCAAAATGCCCATTCCCTACAACACTGCACAAAATTAAGTCTTTTCTTAAGATTCAGTATTCGAGATGGACATACAAATAGAATCTGCAGATTTTACCATTAATATCCTTAAAAACTTCCCTTCCTTCCATGTGATCCAGAAGATCCTGGTCTTTTCTGTCATCCCATAGTTTGGAATCAGTGAGTTGGAAAACTGGAAGAAGGGGAATTATGGCATTGGCAAAGCAGGTGTGTTCCCTTGAGTGTGCGTTGTGACCTTAGTTAGTGGTTACACCTCAGATCTGCAACCACTAATTTGGAGCATTTGGGACACGTGCTCAGCCACTGCCTGATGGCTCTTCTGTCATGCCTGAGCCATGGGGGGGGACCTAAATTTAAGAGTGTGAACCTAGGCATCGATTGGGAGGCTCTGCATGTCTAACTTTACCTGGCTGTCATCACAAGAGTTTTTGGGTCTTTTGTTTGTTTTGTTTTTCAAGGGCTGTTGTTTAGCTTATTGGAGGGAGAGATGCAGGATAGAGCAGGTCACAATTCATCATTCTACTTGAACTTGAATAATGACAGCCTTGCATTCCACATTTCTTCTGTCCATTCTACCTTGCAAAGGCCAGGAAAATTAAATTTGTTATTAAATATCTTTTGGAGCTAATACTTCCATCATCATGGCTCTTTCTCTCTTGTTTGAGTTACGTCAACTTTCCCACATGTTTTCTGAACTCAGGCATACAATTTTCACCCCAGTGGTAATAAGTGACCTGCTGTTTTCTTTGAGTACATAGTACGGCTGGACCCATCACCTTTACCCTCATGCTAGGTGTCATGCTATTAGGATAAAACCAATTAATTGTTGCATGAAGCAAAAAGCACTTACACATGGAATTCTGAGAGGTGACACTTAGTAACACTAAAACTGCATCACAAAATTGGGGTATTATACACGTAACAGCATCTAACTTTTGTATGCCATTTTGGCTCCTCTTGACTCATCCTGGATATAAATTTAAAAAATCAACTGGCTGCATTTGACTTTGAATAAAGCTTTAGCTTTCTGAAAGAGGAAGACCTATAAGTGAATTTATGATCTATTTGGGGATAGAAGATCTGAGACCTGGGGTGGATTGTCTTCATTGCGCACCAGTGATTTTTAAGAAGCAAACAGAAACTTGGCTGCTGATAGATCTATTTGTTCACCATTGGTAACATCATTGTGGTTTAAAGTTGCTTTAAACAGGGTTCAAGCAGTCATGGAAAAATGTTGCCTTCTCTTTACAAAGGGTGGTTCAATATCATAGGGATTTTAAAAGTGGTGAAGCCAGCCCAGTAGGTGCCAGTGTAGTGGACTTGTTTTCTCTTCAAGGAGGCAATGTTACATAACCACTTAAAGGGTGGGCTCTGGAACCAAAGCCCAGCTCTGGAGTCTTCTAGCTGGTTGACCTGGAGCAAGGTACTTCACTTTTTGGGGGCCCCAGTTTCCTTATCAATTAAATAGCAGTAATAATAACATTCTAATGAGGATTAAAAGAGGTATTGCATGTAAAGTGCTTAGCGTGGTGACTAGCACATGCCCAACATATGTTAACCATTATAAGTAAGTCTTTGATGTTAGCCTAAGACTCGCCTGGTTATAATTATTTGCATAAATAGAAAAAAATGAGGAAGAGTAGTAATTTTAGCTTTGCTGGAAAACAAAAAGTGGTTGAAGTTACCAAGTGCAAAGAGCCTTGGGCTGGGAGGCAGGAGCTTGTTTTAACTCTGCCACTTACTAGCTACATAACTGAGGGTCCAGCCGTGAGTGTTCTGGGTCTGCAGTTTCTCCTTTTCAGAGGAGAAGGTTTGTACCAAAGCAGCTCTGTTGTCCATTCTAATGTCAGCATTTTGTGAATCCAGGAATGAGTGATTATTTTGTTTTAAATACCTCACTGTAGTAGACAGTGAATAAATATTTGCAAAGTTGAATGGAATCTGCCCACCTTATCTTTGGAATGTAGATGATTTGGTTTTATGATATGCACTGTAATGGCATAAAAAACAGCAGTGACGCTTCTTGAGATTAAGAAAAAAAAAAAAAAAAGACACTTCAAAGCCACAGGCAAGCTGCTGTAATAAAGGACCACAAACAGATTGGCTTAAACAACAGAAATTTATCATCTCAAAGTCCTGGAGGCTGGAAGCCCCAAATCAAGGTTTCAGCAGGGCTGATTCCTTCTGGGGACCCAGAGAGAATCTGTCCCATGCCTCTCTCCTAGCTTCGGGGGGGTTTGCTGGCCATCTTCGGCGTTCCTTGGCTTCTGCTGCATCACTCTGCCTTCATCCTCCCCTAGCATCCTGTCTGTGGGCATGTCTCTGTCCAAATTCCCCCTTTGAGAATGATACCTGTCATATTGGAGTAGGGGCTCACCCTACTCTAGTATGAGCTCATCTTAACCAATGACATTTGCAGTGACCAAGGTCACATTCTGAACTACTGGGGGGGCAGGAGCTCAACATACGGATTTTGGGGTGATGCAGTCCAACCCGTAATAGGCTGCTTGTCCTGTCTTCGCGTGCTGCTGCCTGGAGGTCCTTCCTTCCTTCCTTCCTTCCTTCCAATAAACACTATTGTGCAGTACAGTATAGATAGATGGATACGGATGGTTTTATAAGGAATTTTTTTTACAGAAGGAGCTTTAAAGTTGTACATCAATGGTCACCAGCTAATTCTCAGCAGTTAATCCCTTAATTTGTGGATTACCTATAACTTTTGTTTCTGATCTCATTCCTCTCTTCCTTTTCTCTTGCTGCCCCTCTGATGCTCTCCCTCTTTCCTCCTCACCTCGTTGGCCTGGCGCCGTGCCTTCTTCACTGGGCATTTCACTTGTTCTAAGCAGACTGTTCTGCCACCAGATGGTGTACAAGGATCAGGAAAAGAATTGAAAGACGTTGGCTGATGGGGCTCCTTTTCAGTATTTTAATTCGGGGGAAAAAGGCTGACACAATAAGCCAAAAATAAGATTCCGAGATTGTGTGGATTTTACTTTCTATTTAATGTTATCTTCTTTTATTATAGAAACAGAAACCAGAGCTGGAAATCTTGAAGAAAAGAAATCTATACAATTTGATGAATTAAGTTAATAGGAGATTCTGATTCACAATAGATTTGAAGTAATATGGGGCTGAGATGTGGAAGCAAGGTTCTCAGGTCAGAGGGTCGCTTCCTCAAACAGAGAGAGCCAGAAATCACAAGGAAAGGGAATCCACTGCATGCCCAATGCTACAGAATGACATTAGTACAATAGGGGACTTCAGCTGTGCCCTAATTCAGCAGTGTCACATGAGGCCTGCAGCCCAAATGTGGTTCGAGCCCACAGTCATCACAGTGTGCTTTGCTTAGCGTGAGTACTATTTTGTTAGTATTAGTACTAATATTATTTGCCAACATTAAAATAATCCCAATATTTTACATAATCATCCAGATTTCAGGCTTCTTTTGGAAAAAAACCAATCCGAAGACCCAGCAATACTGGCTGATATTTTTCCCTGGCAATACCTTAGTGTGGCTGAGTTGTGCCTGTCCCTTCAGTCAGGACGTGTGATTTCCAGTTTCACTCTGTTTCTTCCACCCCCTATTATATTACCCTGAACCTTTACCTTCATTTGAAAGGTTTCCTGCCTCTGTGCCCAGCCCTAGAAAAGTATTTGAGTATGTGACCCTGCTCTCCGGTTTCATAGGGGAGGACACAGGGCCTGGAGTGGGGAGCCGATGGCTGGTTGAGGGCCGTACTTGCCCCGTGGCTCCTGCGAAACCTTCCCGCTCTGGTGAATAGGACCTGCAGGGGAGAGAGAGAAAGTGAACACTAAGAATTAACACATGAAATGCCATCACTCAGTTGTGGAAAAGGAAAACGGAGGCACACACCCACACACAAAGGTGAAAAAAACAGAGAAGCCTAAAGTAAACACCTTACAGAGAACGTGGAGAGAATTAATAGATACACAACCAGAAGACCACGGGTCAGCAGTCAAAAGAAAGAAAGGGGCTCTGAATGACTTATGGGCAAGTTTGGACTGTCTTTGGGGCAACCTCATTATTTGAGCATTGGGAAGGTAACCGAGGGGACTAGGTAGCAAGCAGGTCAGCTAGAAACTGGATGGTTTATGATTACCCAAAGAATCAGCAGAATGCCTCTCCGTGTCCCTGAGGAATGCCCATCAGAGACTCTTTCTGTCCCAACGTGGGAACCAATGAGGGAAAATAGACGGAGGGGCTGTGATTCCAAAGGAGGAAGCAGAGAATGTGTTGCTTGCCTCAGTGAAGAGGAATGACAATATAAATGGGTGGAGCCGACTCCTGGATGACTTATTAGTAACTGCAAGCATTCATTAAGAGTTTACTCTGCACTAGACTCTGCACAGAGGTTGACGTGTGTGATATCATCGCAGCCCCCCAAGGCCTGGCCTGGTGATACATTTCCTTAATCAACTTTGGGTTGGCCTAGTGGTGAAGGCATAGCATACTCTGGACCTAATCTGGAACAGTGGTTGAGATACACAATTTTGGTTGGATAGCATGTAGCAGGTTTTAAAGAAGTATCATTTTCATTTCTGGCAAGTAATAAGTTTGTTTCAAAGGGTCACTAAACTAGAGGACTGACAGATTGTCAGGGAACCTTCATCCTAAAAAGTTACATAAATGACTCTTGGGAAAGCATAGTCTGGCAAATCTTATTTCCACTCAGGGCATGCTGGTAAAATCTATAAAAAGAGTACCTCACTGAAGACTTAAGCAAATGGCCTTTGCAGAGAGAAAAAAGCTTGGCTTGGGGAAGAAGGAGCTCTCTGTGGTTGCAGCCCCATGAGCAGGGGAGTACATGGGGCTGGTAAAGACGCAGTGGATGTCCCTTTTCACCTTCCAGAAGCCTCTCTGATGCTTGAGAGGCAGCAGACCTGGAGGGATGGTCTTGCAGGTTTGAAAGCAGACTTAGAGGAAGGAGGAAAACAGTGTGATTGTTTAAGTGCTCATCCCTACCTGCAAATACAAACTGGGTAGCCCCGAAGGAATGCGTGCCCAGACCAGTTGTGTGTAACACTTTTGTAATTGATTCTAGAACAGTAGCTGCATCTCTCAGTTTGTGGATGCTCTCCAGCTCTCCGGGCCAGAGGACTATTAAACCAGTCAGGGAAGCTGCCAGAAGATCTGGAAGATCCAAGTGCTCAACTCATCTATTGCATCTGGAGAAAAGTAATTCCAGTTGTAAACTTACGATGCCCAATAAAATCTCAGGCTTTTAAAAGGTCATCTCAAGAAAAACCATAATGTTCTCTAAGCCTTATAGAAAACCCAATTCTCTATGCAACATTATTACAGGGCTCGATGCCATTTCTCAAAATTCAACAGTCCCACCCATATTTATTGAGTCCCCGTGATAAGCAAAGAATAGAACTGGACGTGATTCTGGAGAAAGGTGCAGACTGAGAAGGGCGTGTGAGAGTTTCTTTTCTCCTTGCTTTCTTACTGCATCCAGCTGTTTACTTTCCCCCTATTTGTTCTAAGGGCATGGTCACACCCATGATAGAGTGAGACATTTCCCTCCATTTTACTTGCTTATTTAGTTTGCCTGCACTGAGAAAAAGAAGTTTGAGTTCATTCCTACTCCAAAGAGGGCATCTTTCTATTTTTCACAAGCAGACTTAGTTATTTCGCCTGATGTTGCCCTTGCTGAAAGTCATCTTCCTCACTGTTTACGATGTCATGGTTTGCTATACCTGGAGATCCATTCCAAATGGTGGCTTCTCATATTGGGGAAACAGTTATGTTTATGGGAATATTCTTTCTGGTCCCTGGCATTCTTTAGAGCTTCAGTATTAATACTGAGTCAAGAGCTGTTTTGTTCTGTTAACATTTCCCTACTGACTAGCTTTGCATGAACATATTTTTTCCCTGCTTCTTTACCTCATTGTGGACAACCTCTTCACTAGGCTCAGTGTCTTTGTCCTTAACTTCTTTCCCATGTCCTTCTCCCCACTCCTCTCCTTCTTTTAGCCACAATCAATAGCAAGAAATGCACTTTACACTACCTCCCAGTATAAGTATATGCTATAGGAACAAGTTTCTTGAAACACACACCCTTAATATACACGATAGCTCTGCTATGTTCTGTTCTGTCCTTTTTTAATTAAAAACATACTGATTGTGATGCACTGAGTTTGTCAGCCTGTTATAAAAGCAATGCTCTAGTTAATGTGAATAAAGCCTAAACTATTGGCTCACGCTTTTGCTCATTCTCCCTTTCTTTATTTCATTGCCAGAATTAAAAGCATTGTTTTGAAATTACAGAAAAATAACTACCAGGGTCCCCACTTTAGTAGGGCAACAATGACCATTTTTGCATGTTCTTTCCCTACCCTCCTTGTCATTATGCAGGCATGGTCCCGTGGCCAGGACACCTGCTGTGAGCTCCAGCGGAGGGGGGGGGTGGGGGGCGGGGGGTCCTGCAGGATCTCTTGAATAGCCAGTACTGTGCAATCTCCTTGAGGTATAGTTTTATTTGTTGAAAACACTTTGACATTTACTTAGTATTTGACCTTCAGATAGAATGCTGACTGATTTTTATTGAACTTGCTAATATTCTTTTCATTAAGCATTTTTTTTCTAATTATAAAATCATGCATATGAATTTGGGAAATTCCAGGCGAGTACAAAGAAGAAAATAACATTTATAATTCCACTCTTCCAAGATAAACACTATGAACAATTTCGTGTCTTTCTTTTATATAATGTCTATGTAAGTATAAATTGTTGCTGTAATCCTCCGTGTACTATTTTATATTCTTTTTTTTTTAAAGATTTTATTTATTCATTTGAGAGAGCATGAGAGCGAGATTGAGAGAAAAAGTCGGGGGAGAGGCAGAGGGAGAAGTAGACTCCCTGCTGAGCAGGGAGCCCGATGTGGGACTCCATCCCAGGACCCTGGGATCATGATCTGAGCCGAAGGCAACCGCTTAACCAACTGAGCCACTCAGGCGCCCTATATTCTTTGTTTTTTGTTTTTTTTTTTGATGTAACATACTGTAGGACTTCTCACTTACCGAAATCATTTAACAAATAGCATTTCAAAATTTCTCTATTATTGGTAATTTAGGTAGTTTACAGTTTTATTGTTTGTGTGTTACTATAAAGAACTACAGTAAGCATTAACACCAAAATGTTTATCTGCATTTTAAGGCACATCCTTAATACAGATTTAAACAGTAGGCTTATTGGGTCAAAAGGTGTGGGCACTTTTTGGACTCGACACTGACGGCTGAGTCAAGGTTGGGATTCTAAAGAGGACCGTTGTTTTTTAAACATGAGAGAGACTTAGAATTATTCAGTATCTACATGTAAGAAGTTTCAGAAGGGAGGGCCAGTGTCAGAATGCTGAATCCACATTCCCGAAGACAGAGGTGAGGGTGGACGGCCAGGGCAGAAGATAATATTGTGTTCTTTGACATAGGGAGAAAGTAAGTTGGCAGGGGTGGGGGTGGGGGTGACTGAGTTTGTCCACGTGGGTGTGTACTGGTGTGGGAGGAGCCAAGGAAACCCTGTGGAATGATTTTTATTCTCTTGACTTTTATCTTCCCAGAGTCAGGGAGTAAGGATGGAGGTAAGGAATAGGAGGGGCTTGGTGGTGACTTCCAATAACCCCTGTGGGGAACAGAAGGGGGAGTTGCTTAGCAACCCTTTACGTGAAGAGGTTGATGGAGAGTTTCCAAGTACCACTGGAGATTACACTGAGCTGGATCATCGTACCCCTAAAGTAGTACCAATCTGTAGGGTCTTCTGTGATTTTTCTCAGGAGTGCCTGATACCTCGGTAGAGAAGCAGAGATGAGAGTGGATGGGCTGATCTGGGTTGGGAGTCTGTAGGGTGGATGCAGAAGAAAAGGGGTGAAGGCGGTGAGGACTCCAGAAGTAGTGTTGTTTAAGTGATGTATCATGAATTCCAGGGCACCAGAGGAAGGGCCTGTCAAGTGGATGGAATGGGAGGAAAGGAACATATTCTGTGGGCTTATATTTGCAGCTCAGATCCTGCAATACAAGCCAGCCCTGAATAGGGGGTGTTCGTGAGGTGACAGTGTTGGGGATAGGAAAAGGTTCCTGGATGCCTCTCTTCCTGGAAGCTAGTTGTGGTTCTACAACTCCCTACTCAGGAGCAGGGAGATTTACAAACATTAAGAACCCAAAGTGCTACTGGATGCTTTCACCTTTTATCTGCAATGAGAAGGAAGATGCTAACACTGGTTCAAAGCAGGCTAAGTAGATTGGTATTGGTCTGCTTTGTGCTTCCTGCAAGGCCTAAGGGTATCTCCCGGGACATGCTTCAGAAATAAAATTACAAAAATGCCCAGAGTAGTTTGCATTCTGGGTCAAAGTGACAAATTCAGGCTATACTCAGTTAGGTCAAGGATTATACTAGTGGACACTCTGAGGACAAAGAATGCTTGGATTAACCAGACGTGTTTGGATTTAAAGGATCATCTGGTACAGAACCAGACCCCTCAGAAGGGCTTCTGGGAAAGGAATGGGAGATCTTGGTGAAGCAAAGTGTCCACCTGAGGCCAAAACAGTTGGGCTAAATTTAAGAACTTAACCTCGCTCAACATACTCCATTGGATTTTATGGTTATTTCTGGAGTTAGCATTTTCCAGAAGGGTCTTACCAGTCAGCCTCTCCATTACTCCTCTTATCTCAGCAGTACTATGGAAGGGGAATGTCTGGGTGTTATTTTCTGAAGTCAGAAGAAGTTTGTTTATGACATCACTTGAATGTAAGTTGGCTTTTTGTAAATATTGAAAAAAACCCTTCTAATTGCTTTCTTCCTACTCTTGAGAGTAAATTAATTAATAAATTAGCTAATGCTAATCAATAAAGGTGTTTGATTAACCTCTTGAAACATATTATTCAAATATGTCTTGAATGACTAAACTGATAAATTGGGTAAAATTGCTGGAGGTGATGAACTCTTGTGAGTCACTACAGTTCATTCTGCTGGTTGTCTCAAGCCACACCGCTAACTCTGGATGTGTGACAGACACCAGACACCACAAACACAAGCTATGTTCTGTCTCGGAGCAGAACTCGAGAGGGCTAAATCTCTCAACACTGTCTTATGCAAGGCAATTATGGGATAAATTTGAATCAGTTTGTTGCTTCTTTTGAATTTAGAATGTATTTGTATATTTTATGTGGGCTTTACAGATGTGCGTATCAGGTTCCCGATCATCCTTTCTCTTTGAACTCATTGTTAGAATAAAGATTTGCTCTTTGTTCATTGCCCTACATTGTTGATCCACGTTTAAGAAGGGAGGCGCCTGATGGTGAGAGACTGTTGCAATGTAGAAGAACTAGAAAGTAATCCACAATGAAACTCAGCCCTACTTCCAGCCTCTCACTGGAACTTTGGGTATTGATCTGAGTGCCCTCAATTAAAAGTAACATTTAGCCTATGGAGAAATCTGGGAGGAATCACAACAAGCATGATTTTGAGATCTGGAAATAGAACCAATAAGAAGACAACATGAAACCAGGGTTATTTCTCCTGGAAGGAAGACAATTCATGGTAGCCTGAAAGGCTATCTTCAAATATGTGTAGAGTTAGTTATTACTCCTGAGGTTGTGATATCCTGTCTTTTAATTTACTCTGTGGATAAAATCAGGGAAAAATGGCTTAAACTGTAACAGAAGAGATTTAGGTTAGATGGGAAGAAAAAATCTTTTCTGAGAGGAAATGCAAAGTGAGCACTAAGAAAAATGTGTGGATTTCATTTCTCTAGCGAAAGTCTGACCATTTGCTAGACATTGAGTTGAATAGACTTATCCATTGGTAATGATCCAAAGCTGAGCCTTGTTCTCAAGATCCTGAGGTTTTACGGTTCTATCACCATTCCACCTTGTACTTTTATTTATTTTTAATTTTGTTTCCACCTTGTACTTTTAGAATGTCACTTTTAGGATGATCTCTTCTTAGACGTAAAAATACCTTTCTCAATTTAATTCTTAGAAAACAGTGACTGTGTTCCCTTACTGAATTATTTATACCTGTGCTGATAGTGAAATGGGTATTTAAGAAAATGCTGTGTTCTCAGCAGATATTTAAACTTCCACACTGAGGGTGATGTTTCTTAAAGTTGCTAGATGAGCAGAGCTTTCACACTTGCTTTCTCCTCACTTGCGATGTCTTGGTTCTCAAGTCCTTATTCTAAGAAATGTTTTCTTTTTTTTTTCTTTTATTTTATTATGTTACGTTAGTCACCATACATTACATCATTAGTTTTTGATGTAGTATTCCATAATTCATTGTTTGTGTATAACACCCAGTGCTCCATGCAATACGTGCCCTCCTTAATACCCATCACCGGGCTAACCCATCCCCCCACCCCCCTCCCCTCTAAAACCCTCATTTTGTTTCTCGGATTCCATAGTCTCTCGTGGTTCGTCTCCCCCTCCGATTCCCCCCCCTTCATTTTTCCCTTCCTACTATCTTCTTCTTCTTTTTTTTTTTTTAACATATAATGTATTATTTGTTTCAGAGGTACAGGTCTGTGATTCAACAGTCTTACACAATTCACAGCGCTCACCATAGCACATACCCTCCCCAATGTCCATCACCCAGCCACCCCATCCCTCCCACCCCCCACCACTCCAGCAACCCTCAGTTTGTTTCCTGAGATTAAGAATTCCTCATATCAGTGAGATCATATGATACTTGTCTTTCTCTGATTGACTTATTTCGCTTAGCATAATACCCTCTAGTTCCATCCACGTCATTGCAAATGGCAAGATTTAGTTGGTTTTTTTTTTTTTTTTTTGGCTGCATAGTATTCCATTGTATATGTATACCACATCTTCTTTATCCATTCATCTGTTGATGGACATCTTGGCTCTTTCCATAGTTTGGCTATTATGGACATTGCTGCTATAAACATTGGGGTGCACGTACCCCTTCAGATCACTACATTTGTATATTTGGGGTAAATACCCAGTAGTGCAATTGCTGGGTCATATGGTAGCTCTATTTTCAACTTTTTGAGGAACCTCCATACTGTTTTCCAGAGTGGCTGCACCAGCTTGCATTCCCACCAACAGTGTAGGAGGGTTCCCCTTTCTCCGCATCCTCACCAACATCTGTCGTTTCCTGACTTGATATGTTTTCTTTCTAAGACAGAATATAACTTTATTAAGGAAGACCTCAAATTCTATAGGTTTGAGGTAGGAGGAGCTCTGAGGAAAGAGCCTGGTTGCTTTTGGTCCTCAGATATCACCACCTAGTGAGTTTTTATGACCTATGCCCTGATATTCAGAGCCAAACCTCTTCAATAAAAGGAGGTGAATATTTTATTTATAAAATGTTTTTAAAGGGGCGCCTGGGTGGCTCAGTCGGTTAAACATCTGCCTTCAGCTCAGGTCATGATCCCAGAGTCCTGGGATCCAGTCCCTCCTCATGGGGCTCCCTGCTCAGCGGGGAGCCTGCTTCTCCCTCTTCCTCTACCACTCCCCCCCTTATGCTCTTTCTCTCTCTCTCTCAAACAAATAAATAAAATTTTTTAAAAAAGTTTTTAAAATTTTAATTATTTTGGCTTCCAGTATATATCATTCTCCCCTCCATGACACACTTAACCCCTACTGAATTTTATTTTTTTTAAAAGAAAAGAAAGCAAAAACCTGATGAAATAAATTATGATTCTTTTTTTTTTTAAGATTTTATTTATTTATTTGACAGAGAGAGACACAACAAGAGAGGGAACACAAACAGGGGGAGTGGGAGAAGGAGAAGCAGGCTTCCCGCGGAGCAGGGAGCCTAATGCGGGTTCGATCCCAGGACCCTGGGATCATGACCTGAGCCAAAGGCAGACGCTTAATGACTGAGCCACCCAGGCGCCCCGAAATAAATTATGATTCTAAACTACTTCTCACATGGTGCCTTGAGAAAACTTAATCTCCCATCAAATAAATATTATACCATCTGACAATTTCTGAAAAGCATCTCTGCTGAACCTCCAAGGTACCAAAGTAAATTTCTACATGTTATGGTGTCTTCTATTCATTTAAATCTTTTAAAATGCATTGAAATATAAATCCTTATTTAAAATACACGTTTTGAAACTTAATTGAAAATAAGATTGGGTTGCTTCCAAACATAGCCAACACACTATCTAAATTGTTAACACATCTATTAGGATGACAAAGACAATTGTTACATGAGATGGTCTATTCTAAAGCTCTCAGCCAAGTTAGCCACAAAGTGGGGTAAAGAGCTTACATTTAAGACTTCGTTTGATCTTCAACAAAGCTGCCAAGAACACACAAAGGGGAAAGGAAAATCTTTCAATAAGTGGTGTTGCGAAAACTGGTTATCCACATGAAAAAGAATGAAATTGGATCCTTCTGACACTCCCTATTTAAAAAATCAACTCAAAATGGATTAAGATTTAAATGTAGGATCTGAAACTGCAAAACTACTAGAACAAAGTAGAAGGAGAAAGCTTCGTTCTGGGCAACGATATTTTGGATATTACCCCAAAAGCAAGGGGGAACAAAAGCAAAAATAGACAAGTGAGGTTACATCAAACTAAACAGCTTCTTCACAGCAAAGGAAACAATCAACAGAATGAAGCGGCCACCTGGAAGAAAATATTTGTAAACCATATATCTGTTAGGAGGTTAATATCCAAAATATAGAAGTAACTCAAACCAGTCAATAGCAAGAAAATAAATAACCTGATTAAAAAATGGACAAAGGACCTGAACAGGTATTTCTTCAAAGAAGACATACAGATGGCCAACAGGTATATGAAAAGATGCTCAACATCATTAATCATCAGAGAAATGCAAATCAAAACCATAGGAGATCACCTCCCATTGGTTAAAATGACTGTTACCAAAAAGACAAAAGACAATAGTGTTGGTGAAGATTTGGAGAAAAGGGAACGCTGTTGGTGGGAATGCAAACTGGTGTAGCCATCATGGAAAACAGTATGGAGGTTCCTCAAATAATTAAAAATAGAAGTACTATGTGATCCAGCAATCCCACTTCTGGGTGTATTTTCAAAGGAAATGAAATCAGCATCTTGAAGAGATATCTGCACTTCCAAGTTCATTGCAGCATTATTCACAATAGCCAAGATACGGAATTAACCTAAGTGTCCATCGGTAGATGAATGGATAAAGAAAATGTGGTATATATGTGTGTGTGTTTTGTGTGTGTGCGTGTGTGTGTAATGGAATATTTTCAGTCATAAAAAAGAAAGAAATCCTGTCATTGGTGATATCATGGATAAACCTGGATGACATTATGCTCAATGAAATAAGCCAGGCATAGAAAGACAAATACTGCATGATCTCACTTATATGTGGAATCTGAAACATTAAAAGTCATAGGGGCATATAGAGTAGAACCATGATTCCCAGGAGTGGGGAGGTGGGGGAAATGCGGAGATGTTTGTAGAAGAGCACAGAGTTGCAGTTATAAGATGAATAATAAGTCTAGAGATCTGCTGTTCATGATGATGACTATAGTTAATAATACTGGATTGACTACTGGAAATTTACTAAGAGATTAGATTTCAGGGGCTGTCATCACACACACACAATGGCAACCATGTGAGGAGATGAAATGTTAATTAGCTTGACTATAGTAATAACTCCACTCTAGATATGTGTATCAGATCCCTCTCTTGTATGCCTTCAATATATACAATTTTTATTAAAAAAAAAAAAAGACTGAGAATGTAGCCCCTTTCTTGCTTTCTCACCCTTTCCTAGTGCTTTATCTTCCTTTGCCTCCTTTCTCTCCCTTTTCCCCCCCTCTATTATCACTATGTTGCCATAGTTTTGACATGGAACTGGGATGCAATTTTTAAAGTAAACTCTTCCACTGTTATTAACACTATTTTTGCCTTGTGAAGGAAGATTTTATTGTTTTCTTAAAAGAGTTACATTCTTCCTTTATATATTTTTCTGCCTGTAATAAATTTGTGACTCCCAAAAGGGATAATTTTTTAAACTCTTATCTTTCCCCTCTAATACCAATAAGCCATGTTTGGGACGCACACATTTCTTTGTTCTCGGATGGGTTAAATGTAATTTTCAAATGAGATAGTTTTCATGCTGGTGAGACTTTTTTCATTTGTTCAGAATTATCATCATTTGTAAACCCTGCCATTTAATTTCCAGTGTCTATGTAGAATGATTTAGCTGATCAAGTTCTGTTTTTCTCTGTCCTTTATTTGTTCTAGATACATTTCATATTGCTTTTCAGTCGACAGGGGAAATTACGGCTGCAGAAATGGTACACGACTCTCCCTGACAAAGAGAGGAAAAGGATCACCCGGGAAATTGTTCAGATTATTCTCTCTCGTGGTCAGAGGACAAGCAGCTTTATTGACTGGAAGGAGCTAAAACTTGTTTATAAAAGGTGTGAGTAACTTTATGAAAACTGTCTTTCTCATTATTGCTTTGGATTGTTTAATCCTGAACATTTTTTATTACAACACCAGTTGCATCACTTACTGAAATCTTTGGAGCCTGGAACCCAAATATTTGTATCAGTAGACTAGCAAAAAGGAACTCTCATTTATTGAAAGGCTTTCCATGTGCCAGGATGGATTCTAGGGATGTAATCTACATGTGGATAATGTACAAGTGCATTCAAGAAATAGCTTCTGGGCACCTATTACATTTCCAGCACTTCTAATGACAGTGGATGCCGTAACAAATGACAGAAACAATGCTGCTCTTATGGGGCATACTCATCGGTTAGGCAAACAAAACCTTATCTGTTAGTAATACATGCTATGGGACAAAATGCAGGTTAAGGTGCTAGAGAGAAGGGCAGCTCTTATTATTGCCATTATTACTCATATTTGCAGAGGAGGAAATTGAAGCCACAGAGAGTTTCTAAGTGATTAGTCGTCAGTCACAGGAACTAAGGGGCAATTGGGAGAGTCAGGATTCAAATCCATATCCTTCTGGCTTTATTATTTTTTTTTAAAGATTTTATTTATTTGAGAAAGAGCACATGAGCAGGGGTGGGGAGGGGCAGAGGAAGAGGGAGAGGGAGAAGCAGACTCCGTGTTGAGGAGGGAGCCCGAGTTGGGGCTCGATCCCAGGATCCTGAGATCATGACCTGAGCTGAAGGCAATCGCTTAACAGACTGAGCCACCCAGGCGCCGCTCCTTCTGGCTTTAAAACTTACATATCCTCTCATTATTGCACCTGCTTGCCATAGCAGGACCATACTGGTGAGCAACTTTAGTTTATGGGTAAGGAAACTGAGACCCTAAGAGGTCAAGCCATTTTGCTCATAGAGGCCCAGATAATTCATGTCTAAGCCTGGACCAGAACCCAGCTGACCTGACCCTGCATTCAACATCCTCCTGCCACTCCCAGAAAGAAAATGCACATTAGGAAGGCTCTTGCAAAAGGTGTTTATAAAACCTGAAAGGCAAAAACAGAGGCCAGTTGGCAGGCTATATTTAATGGAGTAAATTATGAAGAAGTGCCCGGGCAAAGCTGCTTCCGCCAGGTCCAAGGTTAAAGCATTTAGTACTAGCATCCGGAGAGATGTCAGTGAAGGCCCCTTTTAATAAGCATCCCAGGGACGGCAAGGCAGAGTCCCAGGAAGCACTTGTCAACAAGAAGCTTGTCCCTACTCTCTGCCTGCTGGCTTTTTAAAACTTTGAGTTCATTTGTGATTTAAGCCACTGTATAAAGAATAGGCTTTAGCAGTTCTCTCAACAGATATTTGCAGCGCCTGGGAACATGAGCAAGGCAGACTCAGCACCTGCCTTTGGGAAGCCAGTGACCTAGTGGGGCAGAGACAAGCCATGAAATGGGCAGTGAAGAGCACTAGGTGCTCTGTTGGGGGAGGCACAGGTGTGCAGAGCCCGGCATCCAGTCCCGTCTGCGAGGTTAGAGATTTCCCGGAGGAAAGACATCCAAGCTCAGAGCTAAGGCGGGGAGTTGGCATTAACCACACAGATGGGTGTGGGAAAGAGGATTTTAGGCAGGAGGATAGACTGGATGGGCTGAGGGTGGGTCACATACAGAAGGAGTGTGAGGTGAGAGCCTGGGTCGGGGGCTTGAAGTTTAGAAAGGATGGTTCACAAGCAGGGGCATGAGCAGACACCCCCGTTACTCTGGGCCAAGGACTCTGTCTTCCTGATAACAGTTCCTCAGGGTAAAATGGTGTTGAGAGTCTTTCATATAATTAACCGAAATAACCCAATGGCCACTCTGTTTTTATATATTCTCTTTCACATATTGGGAGGCTATTGGATGTGATGAATGATGACTTCTTTCTTCGATTTGGATGGGGAGAGTCTCTGGAGAAGAGGGAGCTTCGCATATTCACTGCAGAAAACACCATCTTCAGGTTATTGGATGTGTCATCGTATTTTACTTTTCTTTCTTCGTGTTTTTCCTTTCAAGGTATGCTAGTTTATATTTTTGCTGTGCTGTAGAAAATCAGGACAATGAGCTCTTGACACTAGAGATTGTGCATCGTTACGTGGAGTTGCTGGACAAATACTTTGGAAATGTAAGTGTCCAAACTGGTCTGTTTGGAATTAGTCCCCGTTTCAGCTCTATGTCAGTTCTGTCTTTATCACATTCCTTCTCTCTCTCAAGTCTAAAATATGAATTGCATTTGCACAAGGATCAGAATATGAGGCATTCTCCCCCTTCCTGTGATTCTTTGTAAACAAAGGTTCCAAAGCTTTCAGAGGCAGGCCGTGTCTCTCTCTGTCTTCAGACCACAACCACCCTAGAGAGCTCATTCAGTGAACAAGAATTTAATTGTGAAGGATTCCTTGATGTTTTCCTCCTCATTCTTCATCATCTGTCATCTTTCTTCTATTTTGACTTTTTAATCCCCTCTCTGGCTTCTTTTACTAAGCTCCAAGTGTTCTTTAATACTATTTATACGTGAAAAAAAAAAAAAAAAAGCCAAACAAACAAGGAAACCAAAATCCTTTTCCTTCCTATCGCTATTTAACCTCCATGCATTTACTGCCAAGTAATATCCTGTATGAGGTGCCCCATCCTTAGAACTCATTCACTTTTACAGCTCGGCCTCCATCTTTATGGCTCCCAGGAAATCATAAAGTTACCACTGGCCCCTTCCTAATGGTCAACACCAGTGATGCTTCTTCAGTCTTCCCCTGCCTCACCTCTCTGTAGCACGGGATCCTTGCTCGTCACTGCTTCCCTTTCTTTTTTTGGCACAACCCTGAGTTCTGCTAATTCTCATCCTGTTTCTAAAGGCCCCTGCTTGGTTTCTGCCCCGAGCTCTCTTCCTCCCCCTGCCCTTTCTACCCTCCTGGAATCCATGACCAGATGGCTCTCTTTCCAGAAGTCTGCTGAGGACAGTCTTCTCTGGGCTTCTCTCAGCCGTCTCCGTTGTAACGTGTCAAGAACTAAAATAATCTTCTGCAAACCTGTTCTGTCTTGTGACTGAGTTTATTATGTCCCAGGATCCTTCAATGCTTCTTTCTTTGTTCTTCCTCCACCCTTTGCTAAAGGCTGCCTTTGTCTATTCAGATGGGACTACAATCCATCTCTTTCCTTCCACTCCCACAAGTACAGGTTTACTTGGGATTGCAGTTTTGCTTTTCTTTGAAACCTCATCTCTGGCCCTTTATGCCTCTGGGCTCTTCTCTGCTTCCCTTTCCTGGCTTGTTAGTTACCGTCTTCCTTGCAATGCATGGATCCAGGTGACGGCTGTCCTCAGCCACTTTCCATCATCTATAATGAATAAAAGCCCAACTTCTTAGCCTGGCATTTAAGCTTTCTAAACATCAGTCCCAGGCCACTTCTCCAACCTTCTCGCTGTTCTTTCTTTTTATCCCTGATAGGCTCAGTGCTCCAACCACATGGGACAGCCTGGTATTATCCTTAACTTGTGCAAGATTTGTATGAACACCAAACTTCAGGTGTCTCGAGATCATGACCTAGGATTTAGTTGTTTGATTTTTCAACACTTGTGAGCAACTCTGGGCCAGATTTTAGCAAATGTTCCAGAAACATGCCATCCATTTCATGGTCTTAAGAAATAAATCATTGGATTTGGAATATATTTTCTCAGTAATGCTCCCTTCCCTGTTCCCTGGGTCACTGAGGATTTCTATTAAGTGTTGTTGGGACAGTTTGCTTCCACAAGACTTTCTGTGCTCTGGTCAATGGAATGAGTAACATTTGCAGTATCGCCAGGGTTTTATCGGATTACTTGCAACAATTTTCACAAGGGTGAGTACTTGAAAGGTTTTTGAAAGAATTTTCTTTCCCTCCCTCCCTTCATCCTTATTATTCCCCTTTATTTCCCTTCGTAAATGATGTTAGAAGATGACTTTAAATGTCGCTTCGGAGATTTTAGGTCGTTGGTCAGTAGAGAGAGTAAGACAGCCAGACCATTTTTTCTTTCTCTTTCTCTTAGCTCCCCATGTTTATTTTCATCTTTTAGAGAGAGATTCGCAGGTGTATAATTGCATGTTTTTGAACGTGAGATTATTTAATTTTATGCTTTCCATTATTCAAAGGAAGCCTGACATTTTGAAATCCACTGCAAACTTGGCCTTTTGTAAAGAAAGGCCTGAAGGTGTTTTCCTGAGGCCCAGGCTTTCCCAGGACCTGCCTTCTGCCCCTAATTTCTGCACTCGGGTTTGACCTGTTGTGTTTTCCTAGATTTCCCTGACTGTGATAATGTGAATGGAGGTTAAATTTTTATGTCAGTCTTATCTGACCAAATATTAGATATTTGAGAACACATTGCTTTCTTAAGAGAATCTAAATCACCTTCACCAAAGCTAAGCCCAGTTAAGATATAAAGAGAATCAGAATGAATTCCTATTTCTCTAACATTAATTTTTCATCCTATTTTGGTGTACCTTTAGAAGCTCTGTCTTTCCCATGGACCAAAATTTAATTCACTAAAAAATTCAATGAATCTTTTATTAAGCTAAGAGCAGCTAAGAGCAATTCAAGGCTATCTGCCCAGTAGGTGTTCAGGTCTTATTAATTAACTGTGATGAGCAAAGCCTACCAGTACTGATTCTCATTGACATCATCTCAGGAATAATATATTTCTCTTTGGCTTTCTTTTCCTCTTGTGTTAATCCTGAAGGTCTCCTGGAATTCTGCCCTTAATATTATCGAAGAGAAAACTTTGTACCGAGCTTCTCTTATAACATTGGAAAATATTACTTTCCTGTGACAGATAAATCAAAATCTCTGGCTACTAATTTATGTGTTTTTTGAGCATTTTTCAATTCCAGGGAGATTTACAAGGATTAACTGGTTAATCTTTTGATCTTCAGTAAACAGCATTAACCCCAATTTATGGAGGCTAAGAAGAAATGCCCCAGAATCTCCCAGTTGATAAAGGTCTGTCTGAGGATTTAGCCACCTGCATATTTTCCCATTAGAGACTATAGTGTGAGTTTTTACAGATGTGCTCAGAGAGTATGGGTGTTGCTGCCCCAGAGAGGTTTGATCTTGATTTAGGAAGTTTTCTGGGAGGAAGAGGAGGGCTCTGAGTCCTGCTGGGTCCTGGTGTCCACTCACTCACTAACCAGACTCATGATTTTGGCTCGGGATAGATCTCTAATTTACATATAAGAAAAATAACACTCAAAAAGATTAATAGAAATATTTACTTTGCTAATCTCATGGGGCTGTTGTGAGGATCGAAGCGACAGTGTAATTAACAATACTTTACAAACTGTCAATTGCTATGTCATTGTACCTTAAACCGTAATTATTGTATGTATGGTTTTATACATTTACTGTATATAATTTAAACTTTTTGTATTTACTTTAGAACAGAATTTAGTAAGAGAAGGTTCTTAGGCTCTATCCAGAAGTATTTAGTTATTGAAATGCCAGAAATAATCTTCTGCATCATGTATTCTGCTACAAGAGTAGACCCTCAGGTCAGATTATAGTAAAGCATAGGCTAAGAGATCAAGGGTAAAATTAAATTATCACTGTTTCTGCCTTTTATAAGCCTTCTTCCAGAATAGAGATACACAAGAAATGAGAAAAGAAATTAACAGTCTCATGTGTTTATAAACATGGAAACCACTTGTTTTTGCATAATTAGATGAAATGCAGTCATTTGAGCATCAAGGGCATATTCCTGATGTACCGGGACAGTACCCTTGAGGTGGACTCACAAGTATTTGAGTAATTGCTCTGCATTTGGTCTAAGGTGCTCTGGGAGATATTCCCTGTTCTTACTCACAGATACAGTAACCCCTTGGGGTTAGGATCAAAGAATAACCAAAGAAGTAGCATTTTGGAGTTGCCATATATGAAATAGTTGCTCATTTGTAACTCTCTATAATTTCAATGGAACTTGTGCATCTGTTTCCTTATGATCTAGAGATAGTAATTGTATATCCAAGCTGCCTCTGTGTGTGTATGTGTGTGTATGTGTGTGTGTGTGTGTGTGTATCTGGCTTTGCATGCCATGTTACTTTATTCCCATCTCTTGAAACTAGATGCAGTAAATTAATTGCCCCATGGCTGCTGGCCAGCCTGCAGGTTGCCTCTCTGAGAGTGGGGTTTGAGATGGTCCTAGAGAACTAGAGAACTTGCATTAGTATCTGTCAGGTTCATCTTGCAGGATTCTAATTGCTGGTTTCTCCTAATGAGGCTCCTGTCTGTCTCGGACTCCTGGTCTACGCCTGCCTTGAACTCTGAGGTTCCTCAGCTCTTGCTACTATAACTACTGACTTCCTGCCTCTTCTGACCTGTGGTAACTGCTTGCTTCTCATACCTTCTCTAATGAGCATGGATGCCTGATCTATTGTGTTTTCTTTCTGTTTATCTGTATTATTTAAAATTGTGTATTTTTTTACATATCCTTCTAGACATATACAGTTTTATTTTTAAATGGGATTATGCATATTATGACATTATGCATATTATTCTGCAACTTTTTCTCCCCCCCCCGCCCCCAATTACAGATGTATCTTGGAGTTCTTTCCACAGCCGTCCATAGAAATCTATCTCATTCTTTCCAACTTCTACATGGAATTTCCATGTCATCAGCGCAGGCAGAGATAGACTGTTGAGGGAGGAGGGAAGTAGCTCTAGATATATACACCCACTTGTTGTTGATTTACCCACTTGATGCTGCTTTCTAATGAATGAGGAGACCATGACCTTTGCAGATGAATTAGGTGAGTTTTTCTGAGCTGGCCATTTATGATAGCGGTATTTACCTAACCGTTTACCTTGTGGAGTCTGCAAGCTTATTGACCTAAATGGTAAATGTATGACCTAAACCCTTTGCTAAAATGTTGACATGGGTTTTATGTAAAGTTATAGTACTCAGCAGCATCAGAGAACTGTTGGTCTGGGAAGCCATTAATTCCCAGCATCATAGAAACAAGGCCTAAGTGATGACTGACTCATTTATCCTGCAGATGTGTACCGCGTCCTGTTATGTGCTAGATACCAGAGATAGCAAGATGACTGATAAGATAAGGTCTGTGCCTGAGCTCACAGTACTGGGGGGGGCAGAGATTGATCAGTCAGCATACACAGAAAGAGAGAACACAGAGCAAGCCGTGTGAAATCCGAATGGGGGAAAAAGGCTTCGGTGGAATCATTGTGCCCCTGACTTTTGAATCTGGCCTTGAAAAATGAGCTTAATTTTGCCAGCAGAATAAAGAAAAGGCCAACTGGGGGTCATTGCAGGAATTGCTGGAATGGGCAAAGGGTAAAGGCATAAGAGAACCCGGTGAGTTAGTGGAGTGTGGGTGTAGCATGGGGTGGCTGAGTGCTGACATGGGCAGCAGATAGCCCGCCCAGGCTGGGTGGTCAGGAGTCCTATATGCCAGGCAGAGGAATGGAGTCTTTGTCCTTAACATAAGACCCTACTCAGGAGAGGAAAGAGATCGGTACTTCAGCACAGTGTTAATGGTTGTTGGCCTTGAGTGCGGACGGACACCGCCTAGAAGGTCATTGCAGTGGCCTTCATGAGACGCTGCAGGCCGGAGCAGCGGTGGTGAACGGGGAGAAGACAGGAAGGGCTGGGATTTATTTCCATGATAGAATCAATAGGAATTGGAGACCAGACTGAGAGGGATGAGACTGAAGGAGAGAGAGGGATGGGGGGGGGGGGGGGAAGAAGTGGATCTGTGGGATGAATTAGATTGAGCCACAGATAGAGGTTGCAGCTATGAAGGAAAACAGGGTCTGAGGGGAAAACAATACGCTTAACCTCAGTTTGGCACCTGGTGACTTGGCCTGAGGAATATCCAGGCAGAGAGGTCTAATGAGCAGGTGGAAATATTGGACTCGCCCCAGAAGGAGATCAGGGCTAGACATCTGGGTTTGTTAAGACACCTGCATGCCAGACACAGCTGTAGAGCGTCCTTGGCATTGTCTAGAATATACGTAGGGGGAAGAGTAGAGGCTTGGCTTTCATGAAAAACACCAGCATTAAAGCAGAAGGTGGGTCACTGGAATGTAAGACACATGCAGCCCTGAGGCTGGCTTTGCTGATTCTGTCCCGAGAACTCCATAAATACTTCCTAACCAAATGTGAAGTAGGGGTAGAGATCATCCAACGAGTCTGAGAAGGATTCAGGATTCAGCAGAGATGGAAGACAGGAACAGGCATTGAATGGCATTGCCAAAGTCAGGGAGCAGGGGAGAGGGGATTTTCAGGAAAAAGACTGGTGAAGGGTATCCAGTGTTGCTGAGAAGTGAAGGAGGGGGAGGGCTAAAAACTTGCAGGTGGAAGCCTTCCAGAGGGTGTGGAACCAGAAACAGAAGTGTTGGGGAGTTGAGGAATAAGTGAGAAGGAAAACCTCAGGAGAGTGCCTGAGTGCTGGTCTGGTCAGGGAATTGGAAACAAGCCCTATCTGGATTATTGGGGGAGGGGGGTGCTCTTGTCGCTTGCTTCCCTTACACAGCAAAATCTATCGGATTCTGTTTTGGTCTATGATAGTCGTTCCCCCTGTGTGGTCCCCAGACCCGCCTCATTAGCATCACCTGGGAACCAGTTACAAGTGCAGACTCTCAGGCCTTACCCAGACCCACCGTATCAGAAACTCCAGGGCTGGGGCCCAAGCACTGTGTCCCTTAAGGAGCCTTCTGGGGGATTCGGATACACTCTGAAGTTTGAGAACCACTGGCTTGTGACATAATTTTGAGAAAAATTAGCACAGTTGAGCTAATTTGCCTCTGAAGAGTGAGCTTCTGAGAGTCCTAAAGCTAGGAGCCAAGATTTCCAGCCGGTCGAGTAGGAGGAAGGAGGCGTTGTCCTCTGCCTGACTTGCAGTGGGGACTTGGCTTCTATTCGTGCAGATGGAAATATGAGCTCGTGCTGCCTGATTCCTGTCCCAAGTCTCAACTTTCTTGTTGTGACATAAAGAAATATTATTTAGGGACATGGCCTGCTTAATGGAATGTGGTTTTACTTTTGCTAAAGGCCTGGGATCCCCTTGTTCTGTTTCTCGGTCCTTACGATACCATCTGATGGTTTTATCTTTGGTATGCCACATGGGTGTAACTGTTGAGAAAGCTTGAGACGCTGACATTTGTTTGCCCTGATATTCCTGCAAGTTTACCAAAACATTTGTTTTTGTCTACCAGGTCTGTGAGCTGGATATTATCTTTAATTTCGAAAAGGCTTATTTTATCCTTGACGAGTTTATAATGGGTGGAGAAATTCAGGAAACGTCCAAAAAATCTGCTGTCAAAGCCATTGAAGATTCTGATATGTTACAGGAGGTCAGTACCCAGCGTTGGTGCCATGGGGGAAAATGATGATGGTGCTGCTGCTGATGATATGTTGGCAGAGACTTACTGAGCGCTTCCTCTATGCTGAGTGCAGTTTCTAAGTAACTTACCTGTTTTAACTCATTTAATTATCACAATACCTCTAAGAGGTGCGTAGCATTTTTTGCCCTCATTTTGAAGCTGAGTAAACTGAGACACAGAGAGGTTAAACAATCTGCTTGATGTGACACAGCCAGTAAGTGTGGAATAGAGATTTGAACGCAGGACGCTGGGCTCCAGAATCTTCGTTCTTTATGTTTGGCTGAGTTTTTTTTTTTTAGTGAGGATACCTAACTGTCAAAAAGGTATCAAAAGCTTGGTGCTAATTTTTTTTCAAGGATTTTACAAGAGGTATAAAAAGATTTTCATTAAAATATCTGCGCTACCGGGGCGCCTGGGTGGCTCAGTCGTTAAGCGTCTGCCTTCAGCTCAGGTCATGATCCCAGGGTCCTGGGATCGAGCCCCGCATCGGGCTCCCTGCTCGGCGGGAAGCCTGCTTCTCCCTCTCCCACTCCCCCGCTTGTGTTCCTGCTCTCACTAACTCTCTCTCTTTGTCAAGTAAATAAAATCTTTAAAAAAAAAAAAAATATCTGCGCTACCCTGGGAAAGGAGAATAGGAGTACGTCGTTATTTCATTTGCCAGGGATATTAGAGCTTTATTATTGAAGATGGCATTTATCATTTTAATTAAAATTTCTCACACCTCCCGCCGAGGCTGCCTGTGTGCTCCTATTTGCATAAATAAATTGAGAATACTGTGGCTTGCTTGCCAAAGTATAAATGGGCCCGGAAGCATCCATGTGCTCCTGGTTCTGTGATATTTATATAAAATACAGTGGGTCTCGGGCGCCTGGGTGGCTCAGTTGGTTAAGCGACTGCCTTCGGCTCAGGTCATGATCCTGGAGTCCCTGGATCGAGTCCCGCATCGGGCTCCTTGCTCAGCAGGGAGTCTGCTTCTCCCTCTGACCCTCCCCCTCTCATGCTCTCTCTCTCTCTCTCATTCTCTCTCTCAAATAAATAAATAAAATCTTTAAAAAAAAAAAAATACAGTGGGTCTTTTAGAAGCAGGCTAGATTGGCATTGTACCCAGTAAGGGGACTCACCTACATCAGCCCCTTCACTTCTTCCTCCCAAGGACACCAAGAAAGAGCACATCACCCCTCTGACCTTTGGCCTCCCTAATGAAGTGAACCCACCAGTTCTGGCACAAAGCTGAGCTCTGTCCCGGCTTCACCACCCCTGGGTACTTTTTCCCGCAGCGTCCTTGTGTCTTTCCGCTTGCCTGTTTTACAGTAGCCGGTCAGGAGATCCCAGAGGATCATAAACTCTCTCTTAAAAATTGGCATTAAAGCCATTCTTCCTGCCTTTTGAGAAAGAAGATACTGATTGTGTTAATAAAACAACATCAGGCATGGTTTCCCAGCCCCTTTCTTGTGCACGTCTCTGAACCGATGAGCTGCTCCTGCCCATCCAGGGGAACCGGTCCTCAGGTGAACGGACCCTGAGGAAGACCTCTGTAGGAGCAGTACCCCAAAGTGTCTGCGCATGCCTTTTAGGAGGCCGGTGCATTTCTTTCCAGAGTTGTTCTCGCCTCAAGAAATGCACTTAAACTTTCTGCTGTTTACTTGGCTCTCTCCAAATGCCACAGGAAGGGAATTTTACAAGGTGCTTGAGAACTCAGTGGTTTGGAAATTCCACAGAACAACCTTTCTTAAAATATGCCAGGGGTTATTTATAATTCTATCCTCAGGGCCCTGACTGTGGAGTCTAAGCCTTACAGGAGAAAGGGACTTTTTAGCAGGGTCTTTGGCACTCACAGTAATTAAAGCTTTTTGAATTGGGGCCAAGACACACCTGGATTATTTTGAATTCCTCCTCTGTAAGAAATATATAGAGTTTCAAATAGCTTGCAGTGAATCTGGTTCCATGGAACTCTGGGAAGCACAGATTTCAGGAGAGAGCCCTTTCACAAGTAAACATTAACTGGTAGTTCATGTCCCTGGCGATCAAGTGGAAGGTCTTGATGGGTAGGCCTCCGGAGCCCCTCCATTTAGCCCCGGCGTCCCCATAGTGAGCAGGCAATGCCATGACTGTCCTCCAAATCTCTCTTGGTGAAATCACAGCACCTGCCAAATAGAGACAGTGTTATCAGTGCTCTCTTGGGCTCTGGGTACTTCAGCTAAGTCAGTGAATCAGTGAACGTTTGGGGAGCTGATTGAGAAATTGACTGTGTATATCTGATCAGAAATGTTTAGAATGAAGGGGTGCAAGTAACATAATTACATAAGGAAAAACATGACTGCTTTCTTTTTTTCCCTGTTCTCTGGACCTGAGTACACACATGTAGCTATTAAAGGTTAAGGGAGGCCTTTGTAATATTGCTTGTGCTTTTAGCTCCTGGAACTTTCCCCGACTCCTACCCAAGAAAGGTTTCTTAGAATAGAAAGGCTGTCCTCACATATTTAGTAAGAAGATACATAGTCTTAAATCTCCAAATGCTCAGGGATTATTCTGAGTGTACTGGGGCTTGACATTAGTAGTACGGATTAAGAAAAGAACAGTTTAAGTGGTTGGGGGTGACTTTAGGAGGTGCCTTATTTTCAGGGGGACAACCTGTGGGCGGTGGTGCGGAGTGAGAAGAGAAAAGAAGCTGAAAGGGAAAGATGGTCCTCATTAGCTGCGGGGGTTGCAATTCCTGGCATCGCCAGCGGGGGCGACCGACAGAAGAGGTTTCCCCACAGGGTGAGAAGCGAGGGTCAAAATGTACCTCATTAGCTCACGAAACAGGATATCTTGCCTGTGTATGTGTGGATGCGTGAGAAATGGCTAGGTGCACCCCAACATTGTCACCCTTAAAAGCACAACTCATGTTAACAGCTACGCGAGACCATAGTGCAGTAAAAAGTTGTAGTGCGTACGGTGCTGAATCCACAAGAAATGTGGGGGTACAAGATGGATAACAGATGGGGTCCTGAGGGACAGATCTGGGTCCTCTTGTGACTGGCCAGAGCAGAGCTCTTTAAGGTTGTGTCATTCTTAAAAGTCTGTTCCAACCTTGAAAGTGGCAAGCTCAAGAAAATACGGACCTTGTGTGCTCTTGGTTCATGTAATCTGGGGAACAGCATGGTTCAGAAAGGGCAGTCCGTGCAGTCTTTAGCAGGCTGAGTTAACCAGTGCTGTGAAGCAGGGCTGATAACTAGAGGCCAGTGAACCAGGAAGTCAGTGGAGTGACAATTCCAGAGCCTTTTGCTGGCCCAAGCCCCTTCCAAGGCTGCAGGCTCATATGGTGAGATTTGCAAAGGTAGGATATCTAACTGCAAAGCATATGTAGCCATGCAATGAACATATTATAAAGTGTGTCAGGTACTTAATGAATGGAAACCATATGCTGTTGTTCTGAATTCTGCAATATTTGTCATCTTTTAAAAATTTATCATCCGAGGGATGCCTGTGTGGCTCAGTCGGTTAAGCGTCTGCTTTTGGCTCAGGTCATGATCTCAGGGTCCTGAGATCGAGCCCTGCATCGGGCTCCTTGCTCAGCAGGGAACCTGCTTCTCCCTCTGCATGCTGCTCCCCTTACTTGTGCTCTCTCTCTCTCTTTCTCTGACAAATAAATAAATAAAATCTTCTAAAAAAAATTTATCATCTGGGGGCACCTGGGTGGCTCAGTCAGTTAAGCATCTGCCTTCGGCTTAGGTCATGATCTCAGGGTCCTGGGATCAAGCCCCACATCGGGCTCTCTGCTCTCTGTTTGTCCCTCTCACTCTCCCTCTGTGCTCTCCCTCTCTCAAATAAATAAATAATTAAAAAAAAAAAGTTAGCATCTGTTATTTCTTTTCTCATTCTAAATAAACTTTATACCCAATTTTGTATTTCTTTGTATTCCTTTTTTTTTGTAAGAGAGAGGGAGAGAGTGCAAGCTGGGGTTGGGGGAGAAGTAGAGGAAATCTTAAGCAGGCTCCATGCTGGGGGAGCCCCAGTGCAGGGTTCAATCTCACAACCCTGTGATCATGACCTGAGCCAAAATTAAGAGTTGGACGCTTAACCGACTGAGCCACCCAGGTGCCCCTTTGTATTCCTTTTTTAATGATATAAACTCTAGATGCTACAAAATAGGCATGGGCCCCAGGCCAATGTGATACTCCGGCTAACTTTAAAGACACCAGCAGCTTCTGTAAGAGGAGATACAGGGCAAAGGTCTTAGGGTGTGGGTTGCTGTTGGCCAGTGTGAGGTGTAAGAGCTTTATAAGAAAGTGTGGATGACTGAGCACAAGTATTTCATCAGAGGAACACTGGAATTCTAAACAGAGCTGGTGAAAACCAGTTAGAACACTGGATTTCTTTCTTTTTTTTTTTTTTGTTTTTAAAGATTTATTCATTTGAGACACAGAGATACAGAGAGAGAGAGAGCATGAGCAGGGAGAGAGGCAGAGGGAGAAGGAGAAGCAGGCTCCCCGCTGAGCCAGGAGCCCGATGCGGGGCTCGATCCCAGGACCCTGGAATCATGACCTGAGCCGAAGGCAGACGCTTAACCATCTGAGCCACCCAGGCACCCCAGAACACCGGATTTCTAACTTTAGTACCCTCTGAGCAATGTTGCTTAGCCATGGCCTTGCTCAGTTTGGCCCGTGCTGATCAATGTCTTCCCTGGCAGGTGCAAGTGAATCATGTACCCTGAGGTTCAAGCCTAAGAACAGGTTGCACATTGCTGACTGAGCTGACCCTGGCTCACACGGAAAAGGCAGGGGCATTACCCAAGGCTGCCCCCTTGAACTTCCTTATTGATTCAACCCAGGAACCACTCTGTTAAACAAATATATATGTTTACAGTAGGAAAGAATGCAAGAGAAAGTCCATTCATCTTGCATGGTAAAGGGCTTGCAAAATCACTGTATATTTTAACTCTACCTCTAATTGCAAATCTGCCCAAACCTTTTTTAAAAAGTGCTGGAAAAAAATTATGGCCTTGTGGTGTGTTAGCAAACTTGCCAACTGATGGGGATGAAGAAAGTTTGCATACTTTGGAGGAAAGCCGTTTCAAAATACGTGGAAGAAATTCTTTTTTTTTTTTTTTTTAAGATTTTATTTATTTATTTGACAGAGAGACAGCGAGAGAGGGAACACAAGCAGGGGGAGTGGGAGAGGGAGAAGCAGGCTTCCTGCCGAGCAGGGGGCCAGATGCGGGGCTCGATCCCAGAACCCTGGGATCATGACCTGAGCCGAAGGCAGATGCTTAACCAACTGAGCCACCCAGGAGCCCCTACATGGAAGAAATTCTTATGAATCGTAGTCTATCCTTTATATCTTGCCAGTAAGTGTAAAAAGATGTTTTGCACAGAATCTGTAGCAGAAACTGAGATTTCTCTAATACATGTGCCTGGAGGTGGTTCTCATGATCGTTTCAGTAGGCATATTTATCTGAAGTCAACAGTGATATGCTGGCCGCTGATGCTTTAGTATTTTTCTTATCCGACATTCTTTTTATGATCAAGCTCAGCTCTTTCTCTGTTGAAAGTTATTTAGTTCCAGCCATATGGAGATGTATGCAAATTATTCTCAAACTCTGAACCACTGTTCTTGATCAGGATGCAAAGATTTATGTCCATATATGTTTCGGGAACTTCTGTTCAGTAACAGCAAAAAATGAGTAAGTAAAAGAATGAAAAAGGTTTCACCTTCTGCTAAAGGCTGTGGTTTAAGGGGAAATTGTTCTAATTTATTTTTCTCTTTCAGACAATGGAAGAATATATGAACAAGCCTACGTTTTAGCTATGCATCTACTTGAAGAGTCCAAGTGCTACACGCTGGGAGCCTATAAATTAGCAAATTCCTGGTGTCCAGTTCTTTGACAGAGCCCCCGGCATCATGCCAAAAATAACCTAAAAGGGATTCTTTGTTAACTAGCAAAGGGTTGTTTAACATAATATATTTATCATTATTACATATCTGTATTATACTGTATATACCTACTTATTGTAGTCTGGATGTTCAAATAACTGCTTCGTGACTCAACTGACTGAATATTTGTTTTGCAGTGTTTGAACCCGTGTGATATTTTTAAGCTAATTTAAATAAATGTGTCGCAATATGTTTTTTGTTGCATTTGATCCTCTACTGACAACTGAAAAGTGCATTGTAATAACCCCTGATTTTGAATGTAAAATATATGTTATATCAATAATTCTTTTCTAAATGTTTAGCTTTTTAAATTTTGTAATAATTCCAAGTTTTGTTAAGAGTTCAGAGCTCATACATAATGCTAGACATTTTTAATATGCTTAGTAAAATGTAACTTCAGTCCAGATACAATGTATCTGATTTTAATGTCCTAAATTCATTTATTTTTTCAGGGTTGGAATTAAGGAAAATAACCAAAGGCAATAAGGGACTTAAATGGTTTTGATGTCTTAGAAGCTGCCATCTAGTTGAAGTTTTAATTTTACCTTTTAGTTGAATATTAAGGTCATTCCGATAAGGCTGTGTTTCCTACAAACTCTATGTATTTAATAAGGATTTGAGATTTCAGAGATACAGTGTCTGTGACTTCCCTTACTATAAAAATAGTATAATGAAGACTAATACCAATAGTAGTAATTATTATTACTACTATGATTTTAATAATTTTTGAGGTTCCAAGCACTCATTGCTTGAGAGATTTTGCTTCAAATATGTTTTATTGTATGCCTACTGTATTAGAAGACTTATTGTTTATTAGACTTAGAGAATTGAATATTATTACAGCCTATATGGTAGATGCTCTTCCTTCTTTTTTATTTCCTCATGCCCCAAATTTTGCTGCTGACCATTATTATTGTGAGTATGTTGCATTCGTGCTTCCTGGAATGAAAGCTCTATATAACCAGGTAGTAAATGTGATCAGGCATTATAGGAAAATAGTTCGTCATACTCTGTCTTGATGTCCCACTTCTGATGTCCTGTCTGTGCATTTTTAATGTTAGTTTTGAGGTCTGGTATGATTCCTATTGGAGTGGTTAGGAGCCCCTTAGTGCTTTTCCTATGAGAAGAGTATGCTTGCTGTTGTATTCTTTCTCTAGAAGATCCTATATGGTAGATCTTTAGAGAACATGAAGGAAAAATGTCCTCTTTGAGGGAAAAATGTCCTCTTTGGTTCATCTTGCCAGATAGATTTAGGGGAAAATAACAAGACAAGACCACAAGAACAGAAAAAAAAATTGATCAATTCCTCAATAGAGCCATTACTAAAATGAAATAACTCAAATTAGAATGTGAAGGAATTATTGGGCTTTTAATACCTAATATTTACTCAAATTAATCATGTGATTACAATGATGGCATGGTTTGAAGTTTAGCTGTCATTTTTGATCACTTATGTTTATTTTATGTCTTCAGATTTGTGGTTTCACTTTTTTGTTGTCAATATGGTGGAACTCTTTATTTTTAAAAAGTTTTGTAGAGATGGACTTTATATAAATCAACACAGTTTTTCTGGTTCCTTTGAAGTTTTCCACCATTTGGGGGTGAAGGTATTTATTCATGTATTCTTTCAAATTGGATACTTCCACATTAGGCACTGTTGAGCTGTATGGAGGGCTTTTCAGACTCCACGTCAGTGTCTCACCTAGAAAATGAACATAATGATATAGCACACTGTGTAAATTTGAGGGATTTGGGGGACATTTTACGTGGGTCTTGGTGAAAATAATAATTATATTTTCTTTATATTATATAATTATAATAAAACTACCAAGTGAAAGATAATAAATGCTAAATTTGTATAAAACTTACAAATAAAATGTTTTTAAATTTTTTAATGAGAAACTTGAGTGTGCTTTTATGAATATAATTATTTTTTAGCCTGATAGTCCAATTTTATGCATGAAATTGCTACCCATACTTCCTGGTGAAGTCCCTTTAAAGTGATCTCTTTATTTTCTTGGTACTTACTGTCCAGGAGCAACTTCACAAGCATGTGACAGCAGATGGGAGAAGAGTATTTACTGTTTTGCTCCTATTGACTTCTTTCTCATCATTCACCCACATTTTTCTTTAAAGATTTTGTTTATTTGAGAGAGAGAGAGGGAAAGCATGAGCCGGGGGAGGGGCAGGCAGGGTGAGAGGGAGAAGCAGGCTCCCCGCTGAGCAGGGAGCCTGATGGGCTTGATCCCAGGACCCTGGGATTATGACCTGAGCCAGAGTCAGCCACTTAACCGACTGAGCCACCCAGGAGCCCCCATTCACCCCCATTTTGATAATCTGATTTCTTTGCAGGTACTTAGTGATGCAATCATTCTTTAAATCTAGTAATTTATTTTCTTTCATGAACAAATGTAAAGTTGGCATTTACTGTGACAAAGTAAGTGAATCTTCATTCAAACTCATTTTCCAAATCAAGTCTCCTAAAATAATGATAAGGCTTTTTCATCAGCTGTTGTTCTTCTAGAAGTTCCTCTCTAGGATTCATATTGTTTGAAACATCACTGTGAAACACCACTGAGGAACTGTGTTTACCTTTACTTTTCTAAGGTTAAATCAATGAATGTAGTTGTTAAATGTTAATGTATTCTTTCACACGGTCTCTGCCGTTCTGGATTAAGTCCAATCAGATGCTATGGGATGTAAGTAAAATAAGCCAATGACCATTTTTCAGTAATTAACAAAGGAGAGGGCCATTAAATTTTTCTTCAATTCTTATTTTAGCTTTTGACAAACTTGAAAAAACTCGTCCCATAGACAATGTACTTTGGTATTCCAAGTGATAATCTGTTCTGTCACATAGAGCTAAAAATAGAAGGACCATAACAGCTAGGGCTGTATTAGCTTCACATTTTTTTTTTAAAGTAGGCTCCACGCCCAGCGTGGAGCCCAGTGTGGGGCTTGAACTCACAACCCTGAGATCAAAACCTGAAATGAAATCAAAAGTCGGACGCTTAACCGGCTGAGCTGCCCGGGTGCCCCAGCTTCGCCTTTTGCTAGTACTATTTAATATGGAATTCAGACAGACAGATGTACTTTTACTTCTGATAAGTTCTTTGTGAATAAATTCACCTATTAGCTGAATCTCAGGCTTTCTCCTTGCATCTGTACCATCAGTATTTTAGTTTTGCTCATAACTTACTTGTTTCAAAGTGTTTGTGTACTATTTTGTTAACTAGTTTGTTCCACTACTTGATAAAATAATGTTCTAAGCATTTCTCTTCTGGGATTAACAGCCTCCTTCCTAACAAAGGTAGATTAATCTGAGGCGATACACTAATGATTTAATCATCTTCTAGATTAGAATGATTTCAATGTGTTTGACACATCCTCTTATCTGTTTACTGATAGTATTATTCAAAAAGCACTTTTGTCTTTCCTCTGGAAAATGTTGAGAGTTTCCAGGAGGCTGGTAAAATGAGCAGTTCTGCAATTGTGTGAGTCTGTGAGCTTTTACTATGGTTAGCATAACCTTCCAACTAACTCTCTGAGCTACACCTGATGCTTTTATAACTTATATACCTGATACTGTTATAACTTATAAGAGAACGTGGCTTCTTAATACTTGTACATGTTTAAAATGCTAATCTTATGCATAAGGTGAATATTTAGTAAAAGGATGCCAGCATAATTGACTTGATAATATTTTGAAGTAAATAGGACATTTAGGCCGAAGCAAAGGAGGTATGAGGTTGCTTGGTTTCAAATGTGAGATAATCCTCATTCTGCTTCAGTAGTAATTTAAACTTTTTTTTTTTTACTGTTTTTTGGAGGGGGAGAAATCTGTTGAATTTGGGAAGACTCCAGTTTTAATAAATTTTTTCATTATGGTGGAAAAATATCTGCAAAATCTAAGACTATATAAATGTAAAGAATAAAGAACTAGTGGACTTGAAGGGGTTTGTGATTCAAAAATTAAGTCTCAAAAAAAAATTGAAGTCATTTGCAGTTTTTAGAATGGCATAAAACTAAATTAAAAAATGAAAGTGTGATAATATAATTTTGCAAATTAATGCAGTCAAAATCAAAAGTATTGAAATACTAGTTTTCCTTTAATAAAATAACCAAACTTCTAAAGACATCTTAAAATATAAATATTACTTTTACTTATGTAGGAGTAAATGTATTTTGGAGAAACTAATGAATTGATTAAATTATGGTTTTCTGTCTATAGAAATAGGCATCTTTTATTTCTGGAAAAACATTTTTAATATCCAAAAATTTGGATAAGTATAACAATTGCACTACTAGGTATTTACCCAAATGATACAAAAATAATTAGTTTGAAGGGGTACATGAACCCCAATGTTTATAGCAGCATTATCTACAATAGCCAAATTATGGAAAGAGCCCAAGTGTCCATAGACTGATGAATGAATGAAGAAGATGTGGTGTGTGTGTGTGTGTGTGTGTATATACACACACATGATAGAATATTACTCAGCCATAAATAAGAATGAAATCTTGGGGGCGCCTGGGTGGCTCAGTCCTTAAGCGTCTGCCTTTGGCTCAGGTCCTGGGATCGAGCCCCTCGTTGGGCTCCCTGCTCAGCGGGAAGCCTGCTTCTCCCTCTCCCACTCCCCCTGCTTGTGTTCCCTCTGTCACTGTGTCTCTCTCTGTCAAATAAATAAATAAAATCTTTAAAAAAAAAAAGAATGAAATCTTGCCATTTGCAATGAGGTGGATGGAACTAGAGGGTATTATGCTAAGTGAAATAAGTCAGTCAGAGAAAGACAAATACCATATAATTTCACTCATATGTGGAACTTAAGAAACAAAATAAATAATAGGGGAAAAAAAGAGAGAGGTAAACCAAAAAACAGACTCTTACCTATAGAGAACAAATTGCTGGTTCCCAGAGGTGAGGTGGGTGGGGGATGGGTGAAATAGGTGACGGGGATGAAGGAGGGCACTTGTGATGAGCACCGGGTGTTGTATGGAAGTGTTGAATCACTAAATTCTACATCTGAAACTAACATTACACTGTATGTTAATTAACTGGAATTAAAAAAAAATTTTTTTTAAAGCCAAAACTGACACAATGGATGGATGAATGAATACACCAAGGCACATAATAAGAAAAATGAATAAAATCAATTATGTTCTACTCGGAATACCTGATCTCATATGATAATAGTAACAGTTAACTAAGAGAGCAGTTTGTACAGACTTTGTGTATTCATTTAAAACTTTATTTAAAATGTAATTAACAGCATAGAGCAGGTTAAGTTGGAAGAAAATTTAAATCTTTAGCAGACACAACCTCCAGAATGATAAATCATAAATTAAAAATGAGACTAACGCAGTAGTTTAGTAAGTGCTACATCTGCAGACACTTTTTTTCCCGCCCTCTGCCTTTTATCAGTGTGTTCTGTATTCAAAGTTGTAGGAGCCAAAACACATAATTACTAAATATTTCTGAAGTGATTTCTCTGAGGCAGCCATCCAAATACTATTCAAACATAATTTCAACTGTTGTGAGCTTTTGAACTTGTGGGAAATAATGGCTTGATTTTTTTTTAATATCTATATAATTTTTTTTAATCTCTGTATAATTTTCTATATAATTTTCAGCCATCAGTCTCTCTGAGCAGACACGCAGACCATTACTCACTGGTTGGGACCGTAACTTACTGTTGGGATTTTTTGAGCCATAAGACTAAGTATCGTATTTGTGGTCAGAGCATCAGAATGGACTAGAAATTGGAGACCTTTATACTGGTGCTGGATGTACTGCTGAGAAGGCTCATGAACTTGCCCTTTGGAATGGATTTGGAAAGTCAGAGTCAGGATTTTGGAAGTGAGCTAGTCTCTACTACTCATTACACAAAGAAAAAAAAGAGTAGTCAGTGCATTAACATTTACACTTTGATCAGGTCTCAGTGCTAAGCAATTGCTTAATTAAACCTGGTCTTTTTCAAAGGTGTTACCTCATGAAAGTATTTGATGAGCTTGTTTTCCTGGGATGAAATACAAGCCTAATGACATTTAAACATGTTTTTCACCCCTTTTAAAGGATACAGACGAAGTATATTGAGTGCACTTTGAATGAGGGATGCCTTTCTAGTAGAAAAAAGCTACTGCTGGAATATAGGAAAAGGGTGAATTGCCAGGTTTGTGTTTGTTGAATTTTGGCGGTAGAACTTCTTACATGTTTCAGAGGGAAGGGAGTACAGAAGAGGAATACTTTTTTTTTTTTTTTTGGCTAGTCTTGAATAAAAGGAACTAATGATCTGGAAAAATCCTTGAATTCAGTGACTGCCTCCTGCATATAGCTAAGACTTATCATTTCAACCCTCTTTGTACCTAACTATGAAAAAAAACCCTTTGCCTTTGGTTCTGAACTGAGGAGCGGGGGTGGGGGGGATGAAACCAAACACTGCCTGAAAAGGAGGCAGATACCAGCTGCTTATTCTCCAGCTCATTTCCTGTTTCCTCCTGGGCGCACAGCTGGACTTCATCTCCTGGCCCCTCTTCAAGTATGGCTTCTCCACGGCGAAATGACAGCCAGTGGAATGTGGGTTGAACTAACAGACCCCCCACTCTGCAGGTCTGGCTCGTGAAACACTCCCACACGTGACCCTCCATTTTCGGGCTTTCCCTGTTATAGCTGAAGGAAAATACTCCAGGATCCAGAGAAGGCAGAGCCACGAGATGGAAGGAACTAAAAAAGGCTGTCAGGAGGGCCAACCAGGTAGAAACAGCCACACTGGACCTCTCCATGCGACAGAAAGAAACAACTGTGAACTGAACTCCTGTGGTTGATTTGTTTCAGCCACGAGCCCACCCTAACACGTGGAACCATCATGGGCTACCATCGGCAGGATCAAGATAGGGGTAATCAAGTTTATTTTCAGATAATGGAGAAACATAGCCCCCTTTAGAGCTAATACAAGCAACTAATTATCCAGAAGAGGGTGGATAATAAATCTGATTGGGAGAGTAGGCTGCTGAGAAGTAGAAAGATTTTGATGTTACTACCCACACACTGCACCAGTTTTCTAGAGGGTCAAACTGGGTCCCTCCCAAAGGGTACCCTGAACCTGCATACAGATTTTGTTTGGCTCTCGCTGGGTAAGAAAATTGAATCAATTCAGTGATTGTACATGGAAATTAGATTTTTTTTTTTTTTTGCTTTGCTTTGCTTTGCTTGGAAACTTGTAAGAACTGGCCACTTTGGGCTTGCAGCTCTGCATGGCCAGAATCAGCTGGAGCTGGAGGACATGCACTGCTGCTTTCTACAGTCCTCACCATTATACCTGCCCCCTTCACTGAGTTACAGACTCGCCCAGCTTGGGGTGGGGGGGAGCATTTTCATTTTGACCCCTGCGCTACATTTTCACTCTGCTTCTGTGGTTGCTGATGCAGCTTCTTAGTTTGACTTTTGAGACCTTTCATGATCTTTAAGTCTCCTATGCCATGCTCCTTCACAGTTCAGCGTGTTATTGGTGCTCGTTCCCTTTATTCCTTTACCTGAAGCACTGTTTGCTTCAATTGTATCCAGATTCTTTAATACACAACCCGAGTGTCACTTTCTTCATGGCTCTCCTTTCATTCCATCCTTCCTCCCTTTCTCTGTAATCCCTTTGCGTCATGTACATGCTTCCCAGGGCACTTGTCACTTTAATATTATAGTATAGATATTTAAATACATGTCTTATCTCTTGCCGAAAAATACTTGAGAGCAGGATATGTGTATATGTGTGTGTGTGTGTGTGTGATAGAAAGAGAGAGATCAATCACTTTTTTGACTCTCCTGAAGGGCCTGTTAGTGTCTTGCATACACGAACAAAATTATCAACATCTATCAGATCAGAATATGAAAACCTCCCCTTTAAAAAGGTACATTTTCTTTAACACTCCCTCACTGGAAGGTTTTGAAGAACCATAAGAAGTTTATGAGGCCAGCAAGCATTCTGCCCATTTCTAGACTATGTCCGCACAAGAGTGTATTGTTGGCCAATGTTGTATTGAATTCTGAAATAATGTTAAAATCTTACATTTCTGATGTATGACTGGATCCCTGAAGCTTCAGATGACTTGTTTGATTTCATCTCCTGCTGGGTCCCCGGCGCCCTTAGCCGTGCTTGAGACACAGTAAAATATCAAGAAATGTTTGCTGAATGGGAGCTGAGTGATGAAAGACTGGGTGCAATGTGCCAGTGAATTGGCCACGGTTGTTTCTGGGATTGCAGCGAAGTGATTAAAATTAAAACTGAGCACTTAGCAGCGGTACCATATGGATATGTTTTGTTTCTTGCGAAAGAAGACACAAGAGAACTAGTGGGTTGGGACCAGAAGGGAAGCCACCACACTTCCGGGCTAGCCTTCATTCAGTACCATTTCCGTGCGTGGCACACCAGGCTTCTATGTTGGAGCCACTCATCTGGGGGCAAACCTGTCGTCAGAGTCTTACCAGCGTGAGGAAGGAGAACTGCGTGGTTTGCTGATGTGGTTGTACACAGGAATAGCCTCTTGAAACATATGCATTTTACTTCTACCCAACAATTAGTATTTTCTGTATTTTTAATTGGGTCACATGGATCAGACTCTGCTGCATGATTATGATAGGGCATGGCTTTTTGTTAGAATGGAAATTTCCTTTTTGAGGATCTTCTTCTTGTTGTTCTTCTTTTTAAAAGGCTTTATTTATTTACTTGAGAGAGAGAGAGTGCGCATGGGTGCGAGCACGCAGACCAGCGGAGGGGGAAGGGCAGAGAGACAAGCACACTCCTGGCTGAGCGCGGAGCCTGAGGCAGGGCTTGATCCCAGGACCCTGAGATCATGACCTGAGCCAAAGGCAGACACTTAACTAAGAGCCCCTGAGGATTTTTTTCTAACTCATGAAATAGAATGCACTGAGGTGCTAAGTCCTCTCTGTCTCTTCATTCCCTTTGCCCTCTGCTACAAAAATGAGTTGACTTGCTTTTTGGGTACCATGTAAGATCTCTGTGAATTTAAGTTACACGAAAACAAAGCTATGAAGGCACATCTGTAAACAGAAATGAAAAAACACCTTTTAAAGGAGCTTGCTGTAGCAGAAAGTGGTATTTGCCGTAGGAATGATTGACCACCAGTTATATATTACACCAAACCTAGCTAAGATAATGCTCATAAGGGATGAGAAAGGCAGTTTCTATTTTAAAAAGATTTTTAAAATTTAGAACAGCTGAGGAGGTATGGAAGAACAGATAGCAGTAAAAGAGAAAATGATTATTTTCTGCTGGCAAATGTAAAGATTCCCCATTTATTGATTCTCTCATTTTGTGCTCCTCTTTATAGATGGAGAAGTCATAAAATAAGAACTTAGAATGAACAGCAATTGTAAAGGAGGTCTGAGAGCCAGATTGGATTATTTTTCACAAGTGCCAGGATGTACAAAGCTTGGGAGCTCTGCCATAAACCACTTGGTAATAATTAGCCTTACAAACTTTACCTTACAGAGAGGACTTAGAACAGGAGCCTTCACAATACGACAGTCCAGAAACCCCAAATGCACTGAGAATTCCTCTCTAATGCATGTGCTGAAGCCTTGACCTGAAATATCTTACCTTTCTCTTTCCTGCTCTGACAGTGCCCTACTCGCTCTTGACCTGGCAATTCTTGGTCACCATCCAGGCTCCAGTTCAGGTGTCAGATCCCGTAGAAACTGCCCCTAGTACTCCCTTCCCCAGCACTGATGGATCCCATGGGTGCTACGGGAGCAGAGAATGTTGTGTGTGGCTCATAGGGATGTGACCACATGCTGACAACATGGTGCCTCTTCCGCAAGACTGGGAGCTGCCTCAGGGCAGAGGCTCTGAGCTTCACACTTACATAATAAATAAATACATCACACTTTCATATTTTAGGTGGAAGGATGCAGCTAAAAACCTTGACTCTGGGGTTCCCACCCACCACATCCCGCTGGACACAGTTGACTATAGACTCGGGGTCCCACTGTCCCTTTTTATTCCTTGATAGTGTGGATGGAATCATTTTAGGAGGTGTAATTTTTTCTTGGATGATAATGTGTATAGGAAAGGGTTAACTCAGCAGGTCTGGGTCGCTCCAACCCTGCACATTCGACATAAAAACCTGCCTCCAGAATGGGCTGGCTCTTGAGGACATAACCTCTGAGCCCTTGGAATGTTCTGCCTGATAAGAGTGGTTTCACATGTCCGAGGGCATGGGCCATGATCTACCAGTGTGGCCAGACAAGTTTATCCTGACAGTGTGATTTATGGTGAACGCTTGTTTTTGCTGTGGGTTAGGGGCTGGAGCCTGAGTACCTGAGACCAGTCACATGGGCCCTGTTTACCAACAGGACTGATCCCAAATGAAACCTCTGGACACCAAGGCTTGGGGAGCTTCCCTGATTGGCAGCACTTGGCATGTGTTTTTGCACATTGTTGCTGGAAAATTCAGTGTAGCCGCATGTGACACCATTGAAAGGGACACCCAGAAGCTGGCGCCTGGTCTCTCTTGGACCTCACCCCATGTGCCCCTTCCCTTTGCTGATTTGACTCCATGTCCTTTGACTGCAACAGTGGTTATAAGACTTCTGAGCCCTGTGAGTCCTGGTACATCACTCTGGGCCCTCCCAGGGCACAACCCATTCAGATGCTACCGTTGGGTAGGATGGTATGGGAAAACAAATAATTATGGAGATCAGAAAGGGGAGAATCTGGAAGGTGTTTGGGGGGCTGAGTGCCGTGGGTTCTCTGACCAGGTTGGGTCTTTCCACTTTAATGGGAAGACTCTCAGCTTTGTTTCTTTTGACACGAAAAGTATCTCCATGTTCCCAAGGGAAGGAAATGAAGTGAACACAGGGTAGGTATATATAACTGGCAATTTTGCAGATTTGGGGCTTCTAACTCTGCCCACGGCAGCCTGTCCATCTAGGACTTCTTCCTCTAGGGAGCGGGAAAGGCAGACCTGCACTGCAGTGAGGGGAGACGTGGGCCTTTCTCAGCCTTGTAGGCACTGTGTCAGCTCTCTAAGACCAGGGGAGTCTCTTCACATAGGCCATTTTACGAACTCTTGATATTAGCACTCAGAATCTCCGAGGTGGTTAACAAGGTGGGTTTTGCCCCCGGAGTCTCAGAGTTCCTATCCTCATGCTGTCACCTGCCTGCTTGTGACTTTGGGCAGGAAACCTCTGCCTGCGTCAGTTTCTTCATCTGGAAGAAATCATCTTCAGGATGACAGGGTCTGGAACCTAGAAAGTGCTGATTACGTGTCAACGGCTGCTGTTGGTTTCTCTTCTGGATTTATCTGAGAGGCATCAGGAGAGCTAGGCTAACTGTATCACAGGGAAGAGGGTTCATGTTGTTTCAAATAGCTTTCTGGAGCTAAAACAAAGAAAAGGGACTGCAGTGGAGGTCGACATTTTGTGAGTTGATTACAGAGATTGAGCATGAATACCATGTCTTAGATATTCCATTCAAGGAAGATGATTTCTTTATGGCAAATCGGTTGGGGTGTGTTCCCTTGAGGGGGCTTCCTCCTTCCCTCATCCCTGGGGCCCCTTTCCCAACCCCTGCCAACAGCTGGCCAGGACGAATTTCTTGCGTCTCCAGACAAAACAAGTATGAGGCTAATATCACCCCTGAGGCCAAGAGGGGCAAACCGACAAAATAAGAACTTCAATCATAGACAAACTCTTGGTTTAAAATAGTCTTTTTCTTCGACATATTTAGGATAATCCCCAAATGATAGAGCTCATTTTTGCACACATTTGAAAGGCCACGGGCCAGTGTTTTCTGGAGCATCATATCCTCAGTGTGCTGAGGGTCTGATGTGACATGATCTCCTATGTGATTTGGCGAGGCTGTCCCTCCACAGGACAGTAAAAAAGAAAAAGAAAAAGAAGGCATAATGAGGCATTTTAATTCTCTAGGGTTAGGTGCTCCATTTCCAAATTCTTAAAAGTTTCAGTAAGATTGGCATATTTGAAGAAACGAGTAAGAATTCCTAGCACATTCTTTCACAAAAATGCAAATCGTATTTAGCAGAAAAAGGAACACCAAAAATAATACCCAATGTCGGCTGACAGAGGTGAAGAGCATAGACTGCTAAAAAAGAGTTTGTTAGTGTGTGTAAATAACACTGTCATGATCCTTTGACCCAGGGATTCTGAGAATCGAATGCAGAGGTTGGCAAGTTGGCCCATGCAGATCCAACCTGTGGCCTGTTTTTGGTATGGCCAGCAAACTAAAGACAGTCTGCAAGGTTTTAAACTATTTTCAAAAGGGACAGGAGAAGAAAGAGGAGGAGGAGGAGCGAGAGGAAGGGGAGACAGACTGCCTGGCCCACAGAGCCCAACATTTTTACTATCTGGCCCTTTTCACAGCCATCTGACCTAAGGAATAACCCAAAACATGGAAAATCTACATGAAAAGGGTGATCTTTGCAGCGGTTAATAGTTCAAAAGACTGAGAACAATTTAAGTGCCCAAGAGAGAAGACTAGTTCCATAACTATTAAGTGATTCACATAAGAGGATATTTTACCACAAACAAAGTGATGCCTCAGCAGGACCATGGATCTGTGTGATGCATTTTGTCCATCTTAGGAAGCCTTTATGGACTGCCAGGCTCACAGACCTTCTTCTCACTCCTAAATGCTTAATGCAGATATGGATAAACAGCACATTTTAAAACTTCATGATATTCTGCCTTGAGCAGGAAGGTCTTGACTTAAGGAATGGACCCTGACAGCTCCTGCTACCTGTGTTCTGGCTCTCAGGACCCTTCGTAGCAGAAAAGTTACACCTAGGGTCACACAACCCACTTGGGAACATGTTCTAGCTCAGGACACTCTCTTCTCCTTACTTCAGGAAGCTTTTCTTTTTCCTGGCAGCCCTCAGTATCCCTTCCTCCATATTCTGCAGAGTATGGTGTGGGTGGGTAGGATTCTTACATTCTTGCGTTGATTTCTATGTCCTTCTGAACCTGGATACCATAGGGCAGGTTGTATATATCTCATTACATGGAAGCTTTGTGGTTATTTCTGTAAAAGTCTGGCTTCAGAGCCTTGGCCAGGAATATGATCACATTTTTGTTTTGTTGAAAGACCTCAGATAACATTTACATTGTTGGCTCTTTTCAGAGAAAGAGGCCATGTCGATTGTTTCAGTCTTTCTAATGAAGACTTGAGAGGAATTCTCTAACCCAGGCTCTGCGCCAGCGATTTCTTTATGATCAAACAAAGCACCGCTGAGCTACAGGTCAGATCTAGTCCCCATGTTACCTTTAATCCTGTTGTGGATCCCTGGTGCCCGTAAGATAATGTCCAAGCTCCTGGTGTGGAGCTAGGTGTTACCACAATCTCTCCAGCCTCACCCATCACCGTGCCCCTCATTCAATCGTGCCCCCAACATGTGATATGCTCTTGCTTTCTTCTGCAATTTTGCGTGTTTGGAACCTACAGCTTATATGTCACCTCCTCAGAGAGTCCTTCACTGATCACTCCAGTTGTCACTTTCATCTTATAACCCCATTTTCTTTTCTTTATAACACATGATTTGAAATTCTCCTATGGCCTTGTTTGTCTGTTGACCTATTTATTTACCTGTGTTTGCATGTATTTATGCATTTATTCTCCCCCTCTTCTCCCTCACTAGAATGTATGCTTTTTGAGGGCAGGGAGCCATGTTCCCAGCCCCTAGAACACAACTTTAAAGAGAGCCTGGTGGGCAATGGGTTCCCCAAATTTCCATTTTCCATCATGTGCCAGAGGATACTTCCTCATGTGTAGGACCTAAGGGTCACCTTCCCAGACCTTCCAAGGTGGAGGAGGATGCCTCATCTTCTGTGTTCTGCCAACACAGTTCTTAAGTAGCTGCCATGGTCAGGTTATGCATCAAATCCCCCACTAGACTGTGAGGAGCCTGGGAAGGCAGAGATCGGCCCTTTGTGTCCACAGCTCACAGTCTGGCATTGAGTAGGGAAAAATTTTTATTTCCTGATTGGGCAATGAATAAATTCGTAGTAATTCCCCAATTAATACTTGTCATTATGTTGAGTTGACTTGAGTCTACAATTTCTTGGTTCCTTCTTCTTAAAAAGGAACAAAAAATAAAACACACATTGCTATATCTATTATCCTAATATCATGCTATATTTATTAGCTTAAATTATTATTGTTACTCAAGTTTAAAAATATGTGCCTTTATGGAGAATGCTAGCTTGGTTTATATTTGGTTTAACTTTTATTTTTTTATTTTTATTTATTTATTTTTTTTGCCTCCATCTCTCCTAACTTGACAGACAACCAAAAACTCTAGAAATCATGTGAAGGCATAATACTTCTGGCTATTATTTTGCCATATTCACCTCTTTTCCCCTTTTACAGTCACAGAAAATAGAGTTGGTGAAGCAGCTTCAAAGAGTTCATTTCGTGATTCCATCAGATGAGCTTATATTCAGGCCAGCTACCTCACACACAAAGAAATAGGAATTAATCATAATCAGGTCTGTGCAGTGGTGACATAAGGTTAGGGCTCAGGGGCAGACATTGTTCAAATGTTTAAGATCCAGAAAATACGGGAAGATTTTCACTGATTCATTTCTTTGTTTGCTAATCCGCTTACCCATTGATGTACCTCTTATTTAGTAGTACCTCACTTAAGGATAAAAAGAACTTGGAATGAATCATGCTCATGGACAAGAATCAAGGAGTTTGTAATTGAGCAACGAGCTCGGGCTGGGAGAGGTCAACAGGGGACTCAATTTCCGAGCAGGGCTGGTCCCAAAGGAACAACCACAAAGCATTCTTCCCTTATTTGCCTGCCTATTCTTCCCACCTGTGGTGTGGCATAGCCAGAAGGAAGCCAGCCCATGTGAAAGGCTCAGCAGAGCTGGGCTCGGTAGCCATTCGGCACACCTCTAGTTACTGACTATTCTTAAAGCTGAAATGCCAGAGCATAAGATCCAAATGAATACTGGCCTCATGCTGGAAAGATCTATGGTTAGTCCAGTCTGCTGCTATGGCTCACAACCATGTTGGAATTCCTCTTCCGGAACTCACCTCCAGAATGCCACACTTTGAGCCACTTAATGACCAAATGAATATTGAGCTCCCACCACATGACCACTGTTTGTGCCCTCACTCACTAACCGAGTCTGTGTTGTTCCAATTTTACAGCTCAGAAAACTGAGGCACGGGAAGTGATTTACCTGAGCATGGTCATACAGGTGTTAGGAGGTAGCAATGGGACTTCTTCCCAAATCTAATCACTGGCCAGCAATTTGATACTTGGAAGTCTTTGGACGTCAGGTCTGGTGAATATGGTAGAGGGTTGACTTAGGTGCAAACCTCTGTTTAGGTGAAAATAAGGCACATTGATTTAATGAGACCAGTTTTCTTGTGGGAGTCATCAACCGAATTCGAAGGCAAATTCAAAAGATTCATTCAGAAAGAAAGAAAGAGAGAGAGAAAGGAATGGAAAGAAAAGTAATAGAACAGAGAGGAAAAAGAAAGAAAAGGAGAAGAGGGAGAACAATTGGCTGGCCATCAGAGAGCACACTGATGGGCAGTCCAGGAAATCAGCCGGGGGAAGGGCAGAACCCAACAGAGGGAAGAAGTTGCTCAGAGTCACCCTACTGCCCAGATCGTGCCCTGGGCCCCACATGGCAGAGTACAAACTGCCTACAAGGAAATGAGAGAGTTTTGGAGAAGGGGGATTCCAGAGGAATGGCCAAGATGGCCTTGAGGGGCTGAAAGGGAAAAAAATATATCCAAAACATTTCGTTGCAACTATTTTCAGAAAGAAAAATGCAATGGGTACCCTTTTATCTGTGTACTAAATTTAGAAAAAACAAGCACAAGGACCACAGACTCTTGGACTTGACAGGGCTTTAAATATGATCATCTCATAATCCCTTGTCTTTATTGTAAATGAGAAAACTTTAAATAAATGTAAAATAAATTTCTTTTCAGCGAGTGACTTTCCCATTTGGGTAATGAATTGCAGAGTTGGAACTGGAATCCACATCTCCAGATTCCTACTTTGGTGCTGGAGTTGGACTAGAATTTCTTGTTCAGTGTCAAATTCAATGGTTTGAATCCCAGGTCTGCCACTTACTTGCTGTGGGATCTTGGATTTTACCCAACTTCTCCATTTTTTCATCAGTAAAACTGGGGGTGGTGGGGGAAAATCTCCTCCTCTTTGTTAAGATTCTTGAGGGAATTACATGAAGTAAAGCTTGTAGGAGTTTGGTTCAATGCCGGAGAATTAGAAAGTGCTCAATTAAGGTCAGAGCTAACCGCAATTATGGGTACTTGGATGAGCAGGATGGACCTGTTGCAGTGGCATCGTTCTGAGACATCCATACTGCAGTCGAAAAATAAATTGATTTACGATACTGGTGAGTGGGTGGATGATAAATGTGTTGAGGAACTTTGCCAAAGAAACAGCTGAGTGAAAGGCCAAATTCCTGGCTCACGATGTTTTTAAAAATGGACTTCTGTGTGTTCCTAGATTGGCCAAGAATATGCTCAAGACAGAAGAATGGAACTTCAAACATAGGAGGAGGGCAAGAGAGGAATGTGGTTTTATCTTTCAGGTGCTTCAAGGTTCTGGCTGTTTTTGGAGATACCCAGGTCCTGCATTGGCTCCTCTGTGAACTCGTGACCTGGGAGGAGAGAAAGTGTGGGGGGCTCCAGCTGAGCCTGTGCAACAGGAGAAACAAGCTATTCACCGTTGGGGTCCATCTCTGGCTCTTCTCCCCACATTCCTGCCTGGAGCCCTGTCCTCCCCACCCCTGCCCTCTCCAAGGGGTCTCTACATGTTTGCTGCTCCAGAAGTACCTGCCTTGCACCTGCCTTGGTGCAAAGTGACCTGTTTCTATCCATTGGCAAATCCATACAAACGTCCTAATCATCTAATCAGTCCTTGCCTCTGAAACACCTTGCTCTTCGTACAAATAGAAAATGCCAAACCAAAGATAGGGGCTAGGCCCCAGGGCCCCAGTTCCATGGTCACAAGGTTTGCCTTGAGGCAAGACTGAACTCCTCCCATCTCTAATGCTCTGTGTTCGACATTCCTTCATTCTCCCTCTTCTTCTAGCTTTGGGGCTCTTAGAGGTAGGGTTCCACCTATGATCTCTGACCTCAGACTCTCTGCTTGCATTGTCCTCCCAGTTCCATGTGGCTCTAGCACCTTCCCTGGCATTTGATTTCTTGGAGTTGACCTCAGAGCCCATTCCTCTGCACCACCCACCTCCTCCCTTGTCACACCCACTTCCCTCCAGAGAGGTGAGTGGGTTAATGGTTATTTCTGCTGAGTGTTGACCACAGGTGCTTAGGATATGCTGCTCTTACCACAGTACTTCCCAGGGTGTGACACATCCAAGTCATTGAAGGAGATACTCTATAAAATAAGGTCCTGTGCTGAAAACTGCCTTAACAGTCCCAGTACATCTGAGCTGGGTGCAGGCTCTGGAATCCCCAATTGTGAGGAGACATTTTAACTTGGTGTTTTATAGTTGTATTTGAATATAGGAACATTTTCCCAGAAAGTATTTATTAACAACCCAGAGAACTAGTATTTCATGGAGAATGTTGCCTTCACTCCATGTGAAGATGGCACCCCAGGGGAGAGTGTCACCCATGGAAGGTGCTCGCTTAGTCTTGTAGCAACCCTATAAAGTGGAATTATTACCCTCATTTTATTTTACTATTTTGTAAGAACTTATTTTATTAGAACATTTTTAGGTTTACAACAAAACCTAGAGGGAAGTACAGATATTTTCCGTACACTCCCTACCTTGACACAGGCATAACCTCACTCACCAGAATGATACATTCCTTTTTTTTTAAAACCAAGGATGAACCTATATTAATACATCATAACCACCCAGAGTCTGTAGTTTACCTTAGGCTTCACTCTTGGTGTTGTATTCTGTGAGTTTACACAAATTTATAATGAGATGTGTCCATCATTGTGATAACATACAGAGTATTTTCATTGCCCTAAAAATCCTCTGTGCTCTGCCTATTCATTTCTCCCCCAATCACCCCTGGTGAACACTGATCTTTTACTGTTTCCATAGTTTTGCCTTTTTCAGAATGTCACAGAGTTGGAATCACGCAGTACATAGCTTTTTCAGGTCGGCGTCTTTCACTTAGTAAATCACATTTAAATTTCCTCTGTGACTTCATGGCTTGATAGCTCATTTATTTTTAGCACTGAATAATATTCTGTTGTCTGGATGTATTGCAGTTTATTTATCCCTTTGTTTACTGAAGGATAGTATGCTAACTTTTTAAAGAAACTGCCAGACTGTCCTTCAAAGTGGTTGTACCATTTTGCATTCCCATCAGCAATGAATGGGAGTTCCTGTTGCTCCACATCCTCGCCGGCATTTGGTGCTATCAGTGATTACTTCCATTTTATTTTATAATTTTTAAAAGATTTTATTGATTTATTTCTTTGAGAGAGAGAGAGAGGGACAGAGAGCACAAGTGGGGGGGGAGGAGCAGAGGCAGAGGGAGAAGCAGACTCTATGCTGAATGCGGAGGCCAGTTGGGGCTGGATCCCATGACACAGAGATCATGACCTGAGCTGAAATCAAGAGTCAGATGATTAACTGACTGAGCCACCCAGGTGCCTTGATTACTCCCATTTTAAAGAGGTGAAGTAGTTTTACAGAGCTCACACTTAATCTTCCCACTGGCAATCACGGGTGAGGAACACACCATCTTATGTTGAATCTGCTGGTGCCATGAAAGTGGCAGAAGAGAGGCAATGCCCCCTCTCTGGACAAGTGTCTGGAGCAACAAAAGGGACCCACTCTATGTTGCTGTAGGGCTGAGTGGTGAGTTCAGCTTGCAGAACCCACTTTTGGGTTATCTCTCTCTCATTGACCCACCTCCATCCAGTCCACCTGTGAGACATGGTGGCTTATCTTCAAAAGATTCTTAAAGATCTCTTTTCATCACCTTTGCCTTTACTACCCTAGTTCAAGCCACCAGAATTTATTGCCAGGATATCATAAAGGCCCCTTAGCTGGTCACTTCCACTCTCGCTTCACTGCAGTCTGCCCTGTAGTAACGAGTGATCTTTTTCAAATAATAATTACATCATGGCACTTTTCTCAAGTGTCTCCAAAAGCTGCCCATTACATCTTATATCAAATCCACATGAATCTGGCTCCTGCCAACATCTCTGTCTTCAGGTCACTCTCCTCTTTGTCTGTTTTGCTGTGGCCATGTTGGACTTCACCTCTGGTTCGTGAGTCCAGCCAAGATCAGTGGAACCACCTAGGCAGGCAGGCCCCCAGACGTGGGGGCAGCACTAGCTCCATGTTTGATTCCAGATAACTGTGCATGATTTGTTATAAGCACCGTTCGGTAAGAAAGAGCCAATGGTCTGGCTCCCTCACTTTGCTCATTTACATTTGAATGCCTGCTAATCAAAGGGGCTTTTCTCGGCTATTCAATCACTTCCTATTTATTTTTTATTAAAATAAATTTTATTTATATTATCAATTTATCCCTATTTCTTCACTTTTTTTGCTTTAGTTTCTTTTAGCTGTTATCACTGCCTCAATCAAGAATATATATCTGTCTCAGGAAGCTACTGGAGGGCAGGAGTTTTGTCTTATTTATTACTGTCTCCCCAGGGTCTATAACAATGCTTGTGTAGATGAAGAGCTCAATAAATATTTGTTGAATAAAAGACTGATATTAAAGTCTTTATCTCAGTGTATATCATCCTCAGGAGGACTTCTCTGATCCCCACCTGCCCACACTCAGTGGGGATCCCCACCTGCCCCACTCACTGGGGATCCCACTTCCCCCACTCACTGGGGATCCCACTTCCCCCACTCAGTGGGGATCCCCGCCTGCCCCCACTCACTGGGGATCCCACTTCCCCCACTCAGTGGAGATCCCCGCCTGCCCCCACTCAGTGGTGAGTACTCAGGCTTAGTACTTTCATACTCTCTAATGCTTCCCTGTCTTAGCATTTCATATTGCTTGCCTATTTATGTGTATTTCTCTCTAGATTCCAAAACACCCGGGGCTCTGTCTTGGTCATTTTATCCTTAGAGCTTAAAATAAAGGCATGGCAATGGTCACTAGATATTTTTCTGAAGGTATGAGCATATATTCAGCACATAGCCCATTCTGGGTTGAATGACTTTGTCTATTGTGTTAAGAGAGGAAGCAAATAGAATAAAAATACCCCAAAAAGAGAACAAGGTGTTTTTATGCCCACTTGCTTTATTTGTACAGGATCTATTTTATGAAAATTTAACAATTTTACTTTTAGTTGGCTGAACTGTCTACCCACAAATAATTTAAAGTTGTCCCTGGAGAGGGAATGACGCAGAAAAATAAGAATAACTGGTGTTGACATGTGAATTACACCCTGGAAGGCAGCAACAGCTAGTATATCAGTTCCATCAGGCTCCTCTTAGTTACTGTATTTATGATGTGGACTTGAATTCAGAAGACCAAACATAGCAGCAAGAGCCCCAGACAATTGAAGGGAGCCAAAGCCAAAAGTTTATCTCATGTTTCCCATCAAGCTCCTATTAGAACTTATCCCTCTTGTATTGGCTTTTTATCTGGTTTTATCTGGATAAACCAGGAGCAAGGAACATTTTATTAAAGATATCATTATTTAAGGTTAAAAAGCACCCCTACCTGTGACTTACAGTGTAGAACATATTCAAAGCAGGATTGGTTTTTTGTATGTTGTCACTTTTTCTATTCTTTTCCTCCCTCCTTTTCTCCCTCCCCCTCCTTCCTTCCCTCCCTTCCTTCCTTCCTTCCTTTCTTTCTTTCTTTCTTTCTTTCTTCTTCTTTCTTTCTTTTTCTTTCCTTCCTTCCTTCCTTCCTTCCTTCCTTCCTTCCTTCCTTCCCCTTTCTTTTTCTTTCTTTCTTTTTGTGTGTGAAATCTTTTTTTTAATTATGTTCAGTTAGCCAGCATATAGTACATCATAAGTTTTTGATGTAGTGTTCAACAATTCATTAGTTGCGTATAACACCCAGTGCTCATCACAACACGTGCCCTCCTTAATACTCATCACCTGGTTACCACAGCCCCTCCCCCCTCCCTTCTATAACCCTCAGTTTGTTTCCTGGAGTCCATAGTCTCTCATGGTTCATCTCCCTCTCTGACTTCTTCCCATTCAGTTTTCCCTCCCTTCCCCAAAAGTTTCCAAAAGTAAATTTGTTTGACTATTTGCACAGGGATGTCAGAGCTTTGTTGAATTGTGACCCGGGGGTTATTTGACACACTTGAACCTCTGTTTGAATAAGTATCAGAGTGAGTGGTGGCATTGCCCCATGTGTAAGCTGGTAAAGTCCTTGGAAATTTGGCAGTGAAAGGCAAACTGGAAGTGGTCACTATTAATATGTTGTAAGCAGATTGTTACGGACCCCATGTTTGGTCCTCCCCGCAGATCATACGTTGATATGTGATGGTATTTGGAGTGGGGCCATTGGAAGTTAATTAGGCTTAGAAAGGTCATGATGGTAGAGCTCCCACGATGGGATTAGTGTCCTTAGAAGAAAAAGAGGCCAGAGCTTGCTCTCCACCTTGTGAAGACACAGCAGGAAGGCAGCCCTCTGCAAACGAAGAAGGTCTTCATGAGACATGAATTCTGCCGCCACCTTGATCTTGATCTGCTGGCACCCCCGCCTCCAGAATTGTGAGAAATAGATGTTTGTTGTTTTTATATGGTATTTGTTAGAGCAGCTAGAACTAAGACACAAATCAGTACAAAACACTGTATGCCTTCAGCATTTTCCAAAGGAAAAGAATTCACAACAAAAATGTGGTATTGCTTGACAGGAAGAAAAACTCCTTTTGCCAGTTTTTCAGTCAGCTTCATAATGAAATTGGGGTTTTCACAGTTTAAACTTCCTCTGGATTGAAATCATCACTGCCAGGCGGGGGAGGAAGAAGCCATTATGACCCCCATGGGACTCAGGAGGGCATCTGGGTCATTCTACCCAGGACATTACCATTCCCTTCCTACTCCTCTGAAAGAAACAGAGGCTGGGCGTCAGGTGCGGGTGAGTCATCTTTCCTCTCAGGGGCTCTGGCTCGGATTTGCAGGCTGCCTTTGCAGCAGCAACTCTGTTAGTCATTCATAAAAAAGCGTATTGGAAAAGCTGAAGGGAAATGCTTGGATGAACAAGTGATTAAATTTCTATTTTCATGGCTGTGAATCTGCTTGCTTGTTCACAAAAGCAGCTTCATCCAGTACCAGGCACCCTGAGGGCGCTCAGTAAATACTTGTTGATTGACTGACAAAAGGATCTCCTGGGTCCTGGTAAATCGGGGTGTTGAACTGAATTGTCAGATATGATTATGTAGTTGGTATACAGAAGTTTGTGCTTATTCACTTCACCGTACCGTGGAATGTCAACTCAGATTGATCAGATTTACATAAAGAGTTTAGTAACACTGCTGGCCGCACTCTCATGAACATCCCTGAAAGGAAAATGAATAGGGCCCTTCCTGGAGCTTTATCTGCAAGGTTACGTGTGGGATTCAGCACACGGAAGGTTGAATTGTGTTGTAAGAATTATGCTTTGTTTTGCTCTAGAAGGCCCTCCCCAGTGTTTCAACCTGTTTCAGAACCTGTTAGGGAAAAGAATAAAAATATCTCCTTACTTGCCAGCAATGCAGAGGAACAATCAAGAATGAAGAAAAAGAAAGAGGGTTCCTTCCTCCTGGCTTCCTTCAGCCTGAGGCAGGCAATATCTTTATTGCTTTGCTACCATTTAGCTGATAGGGAATCTGAGACCCCAGGAGGGATGATGAATTAGCCAGCAATGTCTAGGAACCATGGACCATGTTTTTATTTCTTTGCTCTTAGGGGATCTCCGTGGCTTTCCAGACCATCTGCATGTCGATGACTCTTAACATTCCCAGCTCTAGCCCTAAGCTCCAACCTCACATATATAGCTTTGTGTTTTACTTCTTCACCTGAAGGTGAGAGGTAGCTCGGACTTCACATTCAAACTGGAACTCATGACTTTCCCCTCACGAACTAGCTCCTCCCTTCCCTCCCTGGGGACAGACCACCATTTGTAGTCATCTGAGCCAAAATGTCTAGGAGTCATCTGTGGTTCCCCTGTTCTTCTCATTCTCTACATCCGATGCATTGGCAAGACTTTTCATTTCTAGCTCTATTCCCTTCTCTCTGCATCCAGTGTTAGTACTCTACTATAAATCACGGTCATTTCTGCACTGATGGCAGTCACTCTGAGTTAGTCTCTCTTCTTTTACTCTTGACCCCTTTTATCTATTCTTCAAACAGAAGTTAATGTGAAATTCTAAAAATATTAATCAGATCCTTTTTACCCTGGTTCTTGCTTTAAAATGTCCACTGGCGGGGCACCTGGGTGGCTCAGTCGTTGGGCGTCTGCCTTCGGCTCAGGTCACGATCCCAGGGTCCTGGGATCGAGCCCCGCATCGGGCTCCCTGCTCCGCGGGAAGCCTGCTTCTCCCTCTCCCACTCCCCCTGCTTGTGTTCCCTCTCTCGCTGTGTCTCTCTCTGTCAAATAAATAAAAATAAAATCTTTAAAATGTCCACTGGCTTCCTGTTGTCCTTCAGATGACCTTCAAACCTCCCACTGGGGCACAGGGTCTTACATGATCTGGTGTATCTCATTCCACTTTCACCTCGTTGCTCTGGCTTCTCTTAGTTCCTCCCACACGTCAGTCTTGCCCTCCCTCGAGATCTGTGCACTTGCAGTTTCCTCTGCTGGAAATCTTTTCCTTACCTCTTCACAGAGCTCTCTTTCCTACCTTTTAGATTTCACTTCTAGGACCCCTCCCCTGGGAAGCCATTTCTGAAAACCCTTTTAAAAGTGGTATTCCCTGCTCACTCCCATTCCTTAGGTACCACCTCACTGTTTAATTCCTCCGTAAAGTTAATCACAGATACCAACTCTAGTATTTATTTACTGGTTTATTGAATTTCCACTATGCTCTCTGCCTCTTTCCAAGGAGGATGTAATCTCTATGTGAGCAAGAGCCTTTGTCTGTCTTTTTTGTTTTAAGATTTTTTATTGATTCATTTTAGAGAGAGAGAGAGCATGAGCAAGGGGGAGAAGGGTAAAGGGAGAGGGGCAGAGGGCAAAGCAGACTCCCCGCTGAGCAGGGAGCCTGATGCAACGTGGGGCTCAATCCAGGACCCTGAGATCATGACCTGAGCTGAAGGCAGCTGCTTAACTGACTGAGCCACCCAGGCGCCCCAAGCCTTTGTCTGTCTTAAAAGAGACAAGATGGAATAGTAGTTAAACTCTCACACTCTAGAGATAGATGTCTTTTTTTTAAATTTACTTTTTCCCAGTTTTATTGAGAAATAATTGACATGTATCACTGTACGCTGAATTAAAAGCCCAGCTTTGCTACGCATGTGACCCTGGGGAAGTTGTTTAACCTCTCTGTCCTCACAGGTAAAATGATGGCAGTAAAGGTACCTGCCTCATAAAATTGTTATGAAGAGCTCCCTTCCCATACACCATAGCTGTCACAACGGTGTATACGCAGCAACTGTCAGCTGTCAGTATTGTTAATTACAAACCTGCTTCACATGCATTTATTTGTTGAATGGCCAATACATTAATGTTATGTATTCAAGGAACACTTCTGCTGTGTCACAGATCAGTCTGTAGAACACGCATTGAAGGAGGGCCCCACCTGGAGGCTGAGAGAGGAGTTTGGGAGCTGGCTGGGTGAGCAGCCGCTGTGCAGAGAGGCGGGACGTAGCATGTGGAAATGGAAAATGATAGTAATAGAAGCCAGAGTTTATTTAGTACTTATCCTGTGTTAAGTACAGTGACCCATTTTTCCATTTTTTTCCTCCTCAAAATTTCTGATGCATTACTGTGAAGTTATCTTATGAAGCACTTCTGATGGTTCTTCTTTGCATCAACCTTCCTCCTCCTACAGAAGCTGGGTACAGTCCATTCCCCTGCATGATTACCCTTCCCATCCCCTGCCCTCATGCCTAGTTACCATATACCCTTCCTCAGCTCTCAACTACAATGCCATTTCCTTAGAGAAGCCTTCTCTGATCCTGATAGAATGTTCTAGATCTCCCTGTAGTACATGCTCATCATGCCACCTACCTTTCCTTTCTTGCATGTACCATTGCTTACATTAATTTACATGATTATTTAATTAATCTGTCTTCCTGACTAGATTCTATACTTTGAGGGGGCCAGGTCTCTGTCTCGTTTTTCTCACCATGGTATCCCCAGAGCCCAGCAACACTCCTTTCCAGTGGTTGGCACATAAGAAATACTTGCTGAATAAGTAAGTTATTGCAGCAGATGATATTGCAGCAGAATGAAGTGCCCCCAAATCTAACTGTAACTCTTCTTTGAAGATTAAAAAATGCAAAAGCCAGTTTATTTGAATTGAATTTTTGTGCTTATCAAGTCCCACGCTTCTCTAACTTCCTTCCCTACTGAATTTAACCTGAGATAATGATGAAAAACAAAATTTGTCTTAAGTTCTAGAAGAAAGAGAAGTCACAAAAAGAAGGAAACTGGTGAGAGCTGTGGTAAATGAAGGATAAAACCAGGATACTTTCTAGCATCTTTCAACTTTTACTCTATTGAGAATATTTCAGAAAAAAAAATTTATAAGTGATTGCATTTTCCTCTTTGAAACCTAACAGACACAGTCTCATCTGACTTCTGTACAGAGTTATCTGTACATTCATTACAACCCCTCTAGAAGAAAAGCTTGATTTTCTTTTAATTTTTAGGGGACAGTAAAAAGAACTTCTGCTGATATCAAATTTATAAATGAAAAAATAGCATCCATCTGATTAACATTATTTCTTAAGAGTCCGGTTCAACAAAAACCCAAGGAAATTCAAGAAAAAAGAATCATCAAGGAGCAGTAGTTTTAATTATCACTTGATAACAAAGGTCATTCCGTACTTTATTATTCTCATTAAAATAAGAATGACTAATTCAGCATGAACCATACAAATTGTTTACAACTTTAGATTATTCATGTCAATAATTTCCACTAGGGTTTATTATGAAACAGCTGGAAGCCTGATGGAATTCAGAGAAAACAGAACAGTCTTACTATGATGGTAGTATCTTCAGAGATGGCAAAAGTAGGGAAATCACCAAAAGAAGCTATTGTTTGACCCACTCCCCTACTGGTTCATAAAAGAATGAAACCAATGCTCCTGAGGGGAGAGATCAGAACACTGAAATGACTCCTCTAGAAGTTCAGAAGGAAATGTGACAGGTTTGAGTTCAAAGACAATTCATAAGACACTTGTCAAGTCGGACTGTAAAGGCACCTATTTCAAATTTAAAGCCAAATCTCTTGTCTGGAATTTGGTTTTTTCCCTTGCCTTTAACAAATTAATATTTCAAGCAAGGATAAGATTTTTTGGAGGTGTATATGAAAGGTATATTTACCATTAGGGATTAGGTATAAGAAAAATGAACTGAAATTACATTATCAATGAAGTTACTGGAGATCTCTTAATATGAATTGGAGCCCCAAGGAGAAGTTGATGTAAGAAAATTCTTTCTGAACCAGTGTTCAACCTAAGAAATAGGGACTTGTATGAATGGAGGGAAATAGCAGAAGAGAATGACAGGAAAAAAAATAAAAAAAATCAAAATGTGAAGAACTACAGAATAGGTGGTCTCTCATCCCCTCTCCATCATTTAAAATTTTTCTTAAAGTTTCTTTCTTTTGATTTTTATTTTTTAAGTTTTAATTTGTACAAGCAATTTAGGAACTGTCTCTGTTTCTTCTATAGAAATTTATCTATGAACTCTCTATCTACTGGGATCAATTTGGAAAACCATATTTTCCTAGATAATTATCCATTCATCCAGTGTTTCAAGTGTATTGTATAGAGGTCTGCAAAGTAGTCTTATTTAAAAAAGAAAAATTCTTCTTTTTCAATGACTTGTTTCCCCCAATGTCATTAATTTTCTGTATTGTGCTTTCTCTGCTTCCCCCCTCAATTTAGTTAGCTAGTATTTTATTTGTTGTTTTAAGAAATTCATATCTCGTTTTATTAATTAGATCTGCTGTTTTTCTCATGAATTTGCTTTCATATTGATTATTTCTTTCCTTGTGTTATATTTTGGTGTACTTTGTTACTGTACTGATGGCTGTTTTGTTTGGCTTTTATGAGTCTGGAATTTAGCTTAGTTTTTCATTCTTTTCTATATATTGATAAAGTGTTTAAGGCTATGAATTTTTCTCCTACAAACAGCTTTAAACACATCCCATAGATTCTGAACTGTAGTGTTTCAATCATTGTAAAGATTAAAAAGGGACAGCGTGTGAGTCTTCTTTGGGCTTCCCTTGCTGGTAGCTCTGGCTGTCTATCAAAAGCATTCAATCACTCAATTTTGCCATCATAATTCTTTAATAGTATGGCTTTTTAACAGTGGTTTTGGTATACAGACTCTAGGAAGGCTAATATATTTTAGAGATTTTATGAATGATAAGTAAGCCTGTTTGGTCATGTCTTACAGAGTAATTAATAAATATCTACATTAAAAATAATTTTTAGAAGGGCTGCTATATTGCTTGTATATTTCCTTTTATTTAATAGCTATTTGAGAGAGTGTTTTTCTTTTTTTTTTAATTTAATTTTATTTATTTATTTGACAGAGAGAGAGAGCAAGCAGCAGGGGGAGAGGAAAAAGCAGACTCCCCGCTGAGCAGGGAGCCTGACATGGGGCTCAATCCCAGGATCCCGGGATCATGACCTGAGCGGAAGGCAGACGCTTAACTGACTGAGCCACCCAGGCACCCAGAAGTGTTTTTCAATTTAAAGTTTTCAAAACAAACTTGATTTTGAAATAATTTTATGCTTACAGAACAGTTGCAAAAATAGCATGGAATTTCCATATACTCTTCAGACAGTTTCCCCTATTGTTAATAGCTTATGTGGTTATGATACATCTGTCCAATCTAAGAACCAATATTGGTACATTACCGTGAACTATACTCCAGACTTTTTTGGATTTCTTCAGTTTTCCCATTAATGTTCTCGATCTGTTCCAAGAATGAATGTAGGGTATCACATTGCATTTTGTTGTCATGTCTCCTTAGTCTGCTTTGGCCTGTGATAGATTCAATAGTAATTTTTAAATTTCTGAGGTGGGGGGGAGGGACTTTTAGCTTTTTAAAAAAATAGTTATTAATAATTATCAATTTTGGGGCACCTGGATGGCTCAGTTGGTTGGGCGTCTGCCTTTGGCTCAGGTCATGATCTCAGGGTCCTGGGATCAATTCCTGCATCAGGCTCCCGGCTCAGCAGGGAGTCTGCTTCTCCCTCTGCTCCTCTCTCCCCGCCCCCCGCTTGTTCTCTCTCTCTCTCTTTCTCTCAAATAAATAAATAAAATCTTTAAAAAAATTATCAATTTTATTGCATTGTCATCAGAGTGTTATTTTTTTAATTTTATGTGACTTAGTGTTATTTTCCTGTGACCTAATATTTGATTGTGTTTGTAAGCATTCTATGTGTGCTTGAAGGAAAGTGTGTTCTCTCTTATCAGGTCAAAGTTCAGCATAGATCACGAGATTTGTCTTATTAAATACGTTTTTTAGGTCTTCTATATCTTTGTTTATTGTCTACTCGATCTATTTTGTGCTGAGGGTGGTGTCTTAAAAGTCTCCTGTTTTTAGTATGTTTCTACCTATTTCTCTTTTTTGGGGTTCTGCTTCATAAAGGTGGTTTCTATTTCCTTTGGTGCATGATATTCATAACTGTTTGAACTTTACTGTGAATTTTAAGACTTAGTATTTCAAATGGTCCTTTGTTACCTTTAATGACTTTTGGCTTGAATTCTATTTATTTGATACATCACAATCTGAAAGCTTGCTGTCTTATTATTTCCATTTTCCTGGTTTACCTTTGCCCATCACTTCATTTTAAACCTTTCTGAATCACTTTATTTTAGTTGTGTCTCTTGAATACAGCATACAGTTAGGTCTTGCTTTGTGAGCATCACTGAGATATTTTTTTCTTGTAATAGATTAATAAAGCCCATTCACATTCATTGGTATGACATTTGCGTTTGGTCTTTTTCAAATTATTTTATAAATACTATGTGTACTATATTATGTTTTTTGTGGTTTATTCTCTATGTGATGTGTTTTCTTTTTTAAAAAATTGCTTTTGATATTTAGGAAGGTTTTATTTTTTCTAGTAGTTACATATTCTACTTTTCTTTTTTTTTAGTAGTTATTTTTGTACTTTTTTGGGGGGAAGGGTATCTTTTTTAGTTCCTTTTAAAAATGTTTCCAGTCCATGTTTCCTTGTTTAATCTTTATTATTTGGTTTATGAGTTTTTAATGCTATCTTATGACACCCACCAATTGCCTCTTAACGAAACAGTGAACTCACTCTGCTTTCCTCTTTACCTCTTTCTTGTCCTCTGATGTTTTAATTGCATGATTTATACCTCATCAGAACATACAACATTTAAATATCATTCTTCTGTCTTTTGTTCTCATGTTTGTTGAGTCTTAAATCTACAATTGTTTATTATTAAGTGCTCACCCTCCATTCTTTTTCTGTTGTTTACTTAGTTATCTCTTGGTTCGGTGAAGCTCATCTTCCAGGAGATCCTCAGGAAGGGTGTATGTGTACAATGTACCTGAGTTCTGCCACACTGACAACTGTTTTCTAGGACACCTGGGTGGCTCAGTTATTAAATGTCTGCCCTTGGCTCAGGTCATGATCCCAGGGTCCTGGGATCAAGCCCTACATCGTTGGGCTCCCTGCTCAGTGGGGAGCCTGCTTCTCCCTCTCCCTCTGCCTCACTCCCCACTCCTGCTTATACTCTCTCTCCCTCAAATAAATAAAATCTTAAAAAAAAAAACCATTTTCTATAACCTGATAGACAAGGACATCTTCTGGATATAAAACCTTCATTTCATACTTTCTTTCCATGAAAGCAGTCCATGTGAGTGCATACCTGAGTGGCTGTCAACTAGACAGTTTACTGGTGGTAAGGGGGTGACCAGAATCATTTGTATTCTCTATGCATATTCTCCAGGTTGGCAAGAAAATCTCAGATGAATATTTAACTTCAGTTAGACTGGCCTAGGTACTTGTTAAATATTAGTTCTCTTATGGGCTAAGTGCTTTAGATAATTTAATCACACAGTCCTCTATGTATGTATAATTATTTGCATTTTCTGGTGAAGCTCAGAATATTATATGTCACAAACGCACACAGCTGAAAAGTGACCAACCTGGCACCTAAGCCCTAGGTCAGAAGGTACCCAAAACTGCACACATACGAAGGGCTAGCTAGTGTAGTGCTCAAGATCACAGACTATGATGCCAGGCTGCCTGGGTTCAGATCCTGGGATGAGGATGAGGATGACTTCAGCTTTTACCCCATGGAGATGCTGTGAGAGGGGCAAGTGCATGTAAAGCATTTAGAACATTTGCCTTCATGAAATAGTTCACCTTCCTCTCTAATATTAATTTCCATCAAAATTCATCCAACTATCCATGAGTCCAACCATCTATCCATCAACCTACCTTCATAATGATTATCATATTTTACGCAATACGCAAATACACTGCACTCTTTTATATCTCGGTTCTTTTCTCTATGTTCTTCCCACTGCTTGAAGAATACCTGTGCTGTGCTAACTCCTACTTTTCTTTCAAAAAGTCAGCTCTGAGGGCAATTCATGTGAAGTTTTCCTCAGGCCTCTCAGGCTGGGTTAGGTGGCCCTTTCCTACTCAGCCCCTCAACACAATGCTTGAAGCCTCCCCAAAAATCTAGTTCCAAATTAGTTTCCAGCTTTGTCTCTCCCTGTGGTCCCTCACAAGTTCATAGGCAGGACTGCATAGCAGTCAAGAGAGAGGGCTCTGATATCAGATTGCAGGGACTGATACCCTGCTTGTGTGACCTAAGCCAAATCCTAACTCTAATCCTATTTTTTTTGTCTGCAATATGGAGGTTTTAATAGACCACCACCCTCCTGATAAAATCAGGTATTGTGATAAATTGTCCCACTTACTAAACACTTTCCATATATTAGCTATTATCCTTAGTAATAGTACTAGTGTGTCTCATGCTGAACTTTGCTTAGTTTTTCAAAACTCTGACATTGGAAACTCAAAACCTGAAGAACAAGAACTTTTACCATGTTAAAAGTTCAACGGAGAGATAAGTACACAGAGAGAAGGAAGTCAAGATGTGGATAGTGATAAAGGGAAGGCAGTAGATTCAAACCTGAGAAAACATACCAAGAATGAGTTAGGACATAGAAACAAAGTGATTTATGAAGCTTATTCTAGGGGTGGAGAGAATTTCAGTCGGGCCAGAGGAAGCATTGGCATCAACACAGGACTAGTATAAATTAGAACTTTACATAATGAGCTCTTATAAGTTATCCTTAGAAGAGGCTTTGGATTAGATTATAATGAGATTTATTTTAAGGGACTAAAAGAAGCCATCAAAGTTTATTTTATTTTATTTCATAAACCGGATTAGAGATATTATATATTGCATGTATTTTATGTTTCAACTAAAAAAAAACACAAAACAACCCTCAGGTAATTCACATATTCTGATGAATTTTCTTTCTCCTTATGCCAAGCATTGGCAAAATAAGATGGGTGGATTGGGATGATCTCTAAGGCACACTATAATCTTTAAGATGACCTCTATCTCTGACATTCTATGACATTTAAAAATTTTTTGTTTTTCCTAAGAAGATTACTATGGTAGAGAAGGAATTGTAATGTAGCCACATCCTTCTTTTAATGAGTTTTCCTCAATGAGATGTCACTTAGAGTTTAGTGGGATTAATTTGGCTGACATGTTCAATTTTAAAAGAAATTTCTGTTCTTGTGCCAACCAGTATGGCTTTTGACAGGCAAAAAACTCCGACCCTGCCAATTTCCCCCAAGCAGTGTCTCCTGCTGAAAGCCACTTGCAGACATGAGTTGCTTAGCTGATAAAATTGACAGTTAGATGAGGGGTTCCTGGGCTCTCAAAAAGAGCAAATACTCCTGGTCTTCCAGGTTATCCAGCCCAGTCTCTGGGAGCTTCTTTCCAATCTGTGCTAAGAGGACAATCAGATTTAGAGGGAACAATGTTCCACTACCCCAGGTCTCAGGCACAGTTGAAGATGAACTTCATACCAAGGAGGTTCATTCCAAAGCAAAGGCTCTATCACCGAGGCAGCATGGGCAGCCCTACAGTTTCTCTCTTCCCTTCTGGCCCTTCCCTTTCTGTACCTTCAGGCTCACGCAGAATAGCTTTCTGTTTGTGACATGGGTATTTTCAACAGCAACTACTCCTTTATCTTCCTCCAGTGGAGGCAGGGCCATTTCTCGTTTAACTCCAGCTGCTTTTCATGCATTTTAACTTCTTCCTATGGAGAGGAATGGTCTTAGTGACTGAAGGGCAGGGCAGCTATAAATAATTAGGGCCAACTCAGCAGAAGCTGAAGCCACTGGGATTCCAAATGGGTCTTCCTCTGATGAATTAGCTAAAGTATCACCAGTTAGCTAGGATACATTCCATTTTTATCTATCTTCTAAGGCTGAGGGTGAAGGAGAGCACATCAGAATAGACCAGGGATTGATCCCTGGAACACATTTCTGTGACCACCTTGGTTTTGCACATTGAACTTAGTTGATTTGCGAGGACGTGCCCTGGAGCTGAGGCACAGGGATGCCATTAAGCTGCAGATGGCCTCCATGTCGGCCCCTGGAAGGTATTACTTGCCCTGATTAAGACGTATACTTTAGACTTGGATTTGATTCACTCTAGGGTCCACTTCCTACTGTCCATATATCTGTTACCTGGGCAAGCTACTTAATGTCTATGGGTCCACTTCCTACTGTCCATATATCTGTTACCTGGCCAAGCTACTTAATGTCTATGTTCATCTTCCCCTCTCTAAAACTAGGATAATAATCATGTCTCCTTCACAGAGTTGTAGTAAGGATGAGAAGAATGAATCTAAATGCTCAAAACTCACCAGTTATTATTAAGGTATGGACATTATCTTCCTTACTTTTATATTTTTTATCCTTGAACCCAGGCTTCTGGGGCCCAAGTTATATCAGATTGAAGGCAAGGGGAAGGGACAGACAAGGCTCACTTTCAGAGACTATAATGACAGGAAATTCTTTTATGAGAGACAAGAGTGAAACCAAAGATAATTATTAGGCTTAAAACTTCAGAAACAAAGAAGATGGCGGTATCAAGGAATGGGACGTTAGGGGAGGAAAATTCTTGGAGACAGAAGATGAAGAGTTTAATTGCTGATATATAGATGTTGAGACAATGATGGAGTGGGCAATTGTCCAGCAGGCAAATGCAAAAATTGGGAAAATAATTTTTTGTTTACTTGTAGAAATTATCTTAAAAATCTGAGTCTGACTTTGATGACTTTATGTTGAGATTTTGCTCTAGATTTTTAATAGTATGCCGTGTCTTTTTCCTTTCAGCATTTGAAGGCATTTTAATTTAATTTTTCAGTTATGCTTTTCTTTTTAGAGGAGTTTTACATTATAATTTGGGGGACAGGATTTAATTGCCTTTCCCTAAGAATTTTAACCCTTTTCTGAACATGTTTTGATCTTTATTTTAACGAAATATTAGCAGACTTAATGAACGAAGTACACTTCTAGGAATCCAGGAATTCTAACTACACAGGAGGGAGTTCATGGATTAGCAATACAAAATCTCTCAAAATGGAAGTCCATTAGGAAAATGTCTCCCTTTTAAGAGATGTTCTGAGAATAATCCTATTAGGCTAGAAGCCTGCTAAGCTTATCAACTCCAGACACATTTCTCTACAAAGGGGAGAAAATCCAAATAGAATTCATGTGACAAGTAAATGTTGATAGAAAATATATATTTAACCTCAGAAAATAATCATCACATTATATCCAAATGTCAGTTTCATGACAGGAAAAATTTGAAGACCTTTTAAGATGTAAGCTTTGATAGCATGAAAAATGTTAAAATGAAACATTTTTCATTTTAGATGAAAAATGAAAAATTCAGTCTAGCTTCAAATAGTTGGATCAGTGTGATTCTTTAAATAGTCATATGCATTTTTTTTAAATTAAGGGGAAAATGCCTTTCTATATTTACTGAATATTTACCAATTCTGATGCTCTTTATTATTTCCTGAAGATTTGGGTTTCCACCTGGTTTCATTTCCCTTCAGCCTGAAAAACTTCCCTTAGCATTTTCGGTAGTGCGAGCCTGGAGGTTGTGAACTCTTAATATTCTCTTATCTGCAAATGTCTTTATTTGACCTTGATTTTTGAAAGATATTCGTGGAGATAAAATTTTACATTGACTATTTTAAAAAAATCTTTCAGTACTTTAAAGATAATTACTTCTGATGAGAAGGCAGTGGTCATTTGAATTTTGCTCCTTAGTGTGCAATGTGTTACTTTTCTTTGTTTATTGTTAAGATATTTTTCTTTATCTTTGGTTTTCACCAAATTGACTGTGATGTGTGTAGGTGTAGGTCTCTTTGTATTAATACTGCTTGGTGCTCACTGTATATTTATGGCTTTTATTAAATTTGTAAGAATTTCAGCCATTATTTCCTAAAACATTTTTTTTTTCTACCCCCATAGTTTCTCTTCTCTTCTCCTGGGATTCAAATTGCACACATTGTAGACCTTTTGATATTATCTCACTGGTCCCTAAGGTTCTGTTCCTTTCTTAATTTTCAATCTTCTTTTCTACTCTTTTTTAGATTGGATGATTTCTATTGATCTATTTTCAAGTTAGCTGACTTCTCTTCTGTCACCTCCACTCAGATGCTGAGCGCTTCCAGCAACGTTTTTATTTCAGAGATAGCATTTTCTAGCATTTGATTCCTTTGTAGAGTTTCTATTTTTCTGTTGAGGTATCTGAGTTTTCACACAATATGAGCATATTCTCCTTTATATCCTTGGGCATAATTATAACAGCTGGTTTAAAATCCTGGTCTGCTAATTGCCCAACACCTGTGTCATCTCAGGATTGGTCTGCATTGATTGTCTTTTCTCTTGAGAATGGTCTGTGTTTTCTTATTTATTTGTATGTTGAGCAATTTTGTATTGTATCCTCAACATTGTGGAAAATGTTATAGAAACTCTTGGTTCTATCATATTCCTTTGAAGAATATAGATTTTTTAAAAATCAGGCTGATAACTTGGCTAAGCTGAGATTGAAAATTTTTGTTTCCTCTGTAGCAGGTGGTAGCTCAAATACCAATTCACTTCTTTTGTCCTTGTGACTGCCTTCTATCAGAAAGTTATAAAAACTGGAATTTTACCCAGTGTCTGTTTTAATAAATATCATCTCCACTCCATTTTCTACCTGTTTTTGTTCACCCTCCAGTACCTTTAGTTGGATGTTTTTATATCTTGTCCAGAGTTTATAGTTGTTATTTACTGGAGGGTCAGTCTGATAAGAGCCACTCAACCTTAGCAGAAGTTGAAGTACACCACCTCTTTCCCCACTCTCCTGAAAATGGAATGGCTATTTCCACGAATTCATTGTCTTGAACACTCTCAATTTTTTTTTTTCCATTGCCTTCCTGAAAATAGAGTGTGGTCTTGCATAAGAGAAGGATAAAATGTTTGAGCAGATGACAAGAAAGTATCCACTCTGTTAGTTGCTGTTCTCTACACATCATTAAACTGCAGGGAATTTGCCTATAGCTCTGGGTCGGTAATACCTCAGGAGGGAATGCATTGAGTATATTAGGTAGATAGAAGTAAAATGTAGTGCAAGTCTCAATTGCAGAGATTTGAAATCTGCTGCTTTTCTTTATGCTGGGAAGGCTAATATTATCTCTTTGACTAGAAAACCACAGGTGATAACTATAAGAAAATGAATTTATAAAAAATTAAATGCAATACACTAGTCACTATTATCTTGTATAGCATTTCCCAAATTTTGTTTAGATGAACACATACCCCAAGATATGTCTTTTGAAAAGGGCTATGTGGTTGAATAAATTTGAAAAAAAATACTTGAGGAATAGGAATGTGGGTTTATTACCAACCACAAATTATAAATTTACCAAGATTGAGAGTGCAATAAAAGTCCCCTTAGTACTGGTTAACTAAGCTGAACAAGATTTGTTCATTCTTGGATGATTCAGAAAGTACATCAAGATCTTTCTTTGTCTTGTTTTCCCTTTCTACATTCTCTGCCTAGGTGATTTCATCCATTTCCGTGGCTTTAAATGCCATCGACGAGCTGAGGACTCCCACATTTATTTTTTTAGTCAAAACCCCTTCTCTGAGTACATTCAAAGAGCCCTGACAGTTCTTTTTTGATGTTTCATAACATTTAAATATTAACATTTCAATCCAGAAATTTTAATTATACCCCTCATCTCCAAATATTCTCCTACCAGTCTTTCCCATTTCAACAAATGGCATCACCATTTACTTATGCTGGTAAGTATTGATTCTTCTGTTACATCTGACCCATTAGTGAGTTCTGTTTGCTATTGATTTTCCTCCAAAATATATCTTGAACCCATCTACCAGTCCAAGACATTACTATCAGTTGTAAATAAGGAGGGAAAAATGTGTATCATGTTATTCTCTGAGAAATTAAAGCCCTATGAATGATTCTCATGCCTAAGATTTACTATTTTATACTTTTCATTTCCTCATTATTACCTGCATTAATGAAGAGTCGGAAATATAAAATCCCCCGAGATAATTTAGTTCAGGTGTCAGAAAACTATGACTATATGCCATATCTAGCCTGTCATATGTTTTTGAAAATGAAGTTTTGTGGGAACACAAATGAGCCCATTCTTTTAAATATGGCCTATGGCTGCTTTCATGTTTCAAGAGCAGAGTTGAGTAGTTGTGACAGAGGCTGTATGACCCACTAAACCTAAAATATTTACTATCTGATCTCTCACAGAAAAGGCCAATTTGCTAAAGCCTGATTTAAATAACTACTGTAATACTTTCAAGATAGTGAATCTTTAGTATAAAAAATTAGTGAATCTGGGGCACCTGTGTGGCTCAGTCGATTAAGCATCTGACCGACTCTTGGTTTTGGCTTAGGTTGTGATCTTGGGTTCCTGGGATTGAGCCCCATGTCACTCTGTGCAGAGTTGCTTGAGATTCTCTCTCTCCCTCTCCCTCTGCCCCTACAGCTCATGCTCTTGCACACACACACTCTCTCTCTAAAATAAATAAATAAATCTTTAAAATAATTAGTGAATCTTTGAGTCATTATCATTTTCTTTTCTATATCAGATGAGGTTACATTTCTCAGTGGATGTCAAGGCATGAAGATCATCAATGGAAAAAGAAAATCTTGAGTATCTATTTGACTACCTGTCAAAAGTAACTTGTATATCCTGCCAACACCTTTAGGTGATGATGGTTGATCAAGGGTTTTAAATAAATGTGAATATACTCAATGTTTGATGTTGCATATTGAAGCCAACTTTTCTCTCCTTTTCCAATTATACTTAGGATCTTATACAGCAATAATTGATGGTAGAAAGTGTGTGGGACATGGATCAAAAGATCTACATACCACGTTCAAATATATCCCTTATTAGCTAATGACCATGATCACATTTAACTCTTTGATACTCAACTTTTGCATCAGTTAGGTTGAGACTAAAAATACCCAATCATAGGTTATATGAAGAGGTTCTGGGTAAGAAGATATATTTTTAGAATCTTATACAGTTTTTGGCTGCTAGTATTATTTCCCCTAGCCTCTCCCAATTCCTTAGCCATGCAGATCACCTCACTATTCCTCTTCAATGGATCTATTCTCAGATTTTTTGTTTTTTCAATGGTGTGCTGAATATTCTCTGCTGGATTCCCAAACTCCAACAGAGATACTTTTATCTGTGAGTGAATGTTGAAAGCAATGTTCTGTGGGAAGATGATGGTAGAAAACTCCTATTTTGCCATCTTGCTGATGTCACTCTATAATATTGCCCCTTTAATTCCTAGCAGAAATTCTCCATTTCCATATAGCTTCAGCAATTAGTGTCTTTCCCCAGCACTTTCCTTCAGGGCACTGCCTAGGGAAAACAAAAAACTGATGGAAAGATAAAGACTTTCCCAGACAAACAAGAGCTAAGGGAGTCAATTATCACTAGACCTCACTTATGAGAAATGCTAAAAGGAGTTCTTCAAGCTAAAATGAAAGTATGATAATTAATAATAAGAAAACATGAAAGTATCAAGCTCACTGGTAACAGTAAGTATATAGTCAAATTCAGAGTTTTCTAATACTGTAATGGGGAAGACCTGAAACTATAAGACTCTTAGAAGAAAACTTAGGGAAAAAGTTCCTTGACATAGGTCTTTGCAATGATTTTTTTTTGGTATATGACCCTCAATGTATGGGCAACAAAATAAAAAATAAGCGAGTGCAAGTCCATCAAACTAAATACCTGCACAGAAAAGGAAACAATCAACAAAGTTTAAAGGCAACTTACAGAATAGGAGAAAATATTTGCAAACCATACATCTTTTAAAGGGTTAACATCCAAAATATATAAGGAACTCAAACAACTCCATGGTAGAAACACAAATAATCTCATTAAAAATGGTCAAATAAATTGAATAGACATTTATCTACAGAAGACATACAAATGGCCAGCAGGTACAGAATAAGGTGCTCACCCATCATCAGGGAATGCAAACCAAAACCACAATGAGATATCACCTCACACTTATTAGAAGGGCTATTATCAAAAAGACACTAGATAACAAGTGTTGGCAAGGATGTGGAGAAATGGGAATCCTTCTGCACTGTTGGTGGGAATGCAAACTGGTGCAGCCATAATGAAAAATAGAATGGAGGTTTCTTAAAAGATTAAAAATAGAACAACCATATGATCCAGGAATCCATCTCTGGGTATATTTGTGAAGGAAACAAAAATCAGTGTTTCCAAGAGATATCTGCACTTCTATATTCATTTCAGTACTATTCACATAGCCAAAATATAGAAAGAGCTAAAGTGTCTCTCAACAGATAAATGAATAAAGAAAATATGGTAGATATAGATAAATAGATGATAGATAGATAAATAGATAATAGATAGAATATTACTCAGCCTGGGAAAGGAAGCAAGTCCTACCATTTGTGATAATATGAATGAACCTGGAGGATATAAGTGAAATGATCCAGACAGAGAAAGACAACCTGATATGATTTCACTCATATGTGGAATCTTAAAAAAAAAAAAAAAAGTCTTGTTAAACAGAAGAATGTGGTTTTTCAGGGATGGGGGAGGGGAAATGGGGAGATATTAGTCAGAGGGTACTGATTTTCAGTTATAAAATGAATTAGTTCTGGAGCTGTAATGTACAACATGGTGACTATGGTTAATAATACTGTTTGTATATTAGAAATTTGCTAAGAGAGTAGATATTAAGCATTCTCATCACACACACACACACACAAAAGATAACTGAGGTGATGGATGTGTTAATTTTCCTGGACATGGTAATCATTACCCACTGTATACATATATCAATTCCTCAAATTGTACACTTTAAATATGTACAATATTATTTTCAATTATATCTCAATATAGCTAGAAAAAAATAATAAACTCTCATTGTCTTCATGGTCTTACTTTGCTTTAAAAAGAGGTATTTATTCGTCATGAATATGAATCCAAGTGTTTGGATGGATATAAGAGAACCAAATACAATAGAAATTTAAGACTATTTTCCCCTATAGTATGAAAAATTTGATGTTTTGTATTTCATTGGACAAATTATCGAGCACTTTCTAGACCCCAAGGTGGTATATTTCATGATGTGGCTGCTGCATAGTTGCCATGATTGGATTTTTCAAATAGTTAATTTAACTTCTTTTTAATATATATGAATTTATATGCCCCACAGGAAGAGAGCATAGATTATATAATTGTATTTATGAGTTTCCTGTTATTTTAATAAGTTCCATGATCAATGCAGATGTTTACTTGGAAAAAATAGAAGAAAATCTAAACCTCTTGGCTTCTGAGAGTGAACTTCATTATAAGGTTCAATCCAAAGTTATGAGATCAAGAAATATATTTTATGTTGAAAAATGAATAAACTAACAAGAAAAATAGTATTCAGGAAGTTTACTTCTCAACTATCAAACTGTGTGTCAGATGGGCTGAGTGTGATGCTGAAGCTCAAACAGCTAAATACACCATCTTATGACTCATTTCCTCTAGTTAGGCACTGAGTCATAACTCATCTTTGCTCATCATATCTACGCAAAATGTCTTAAGATGAACTCCAAAGTACCTTATGTTCTTCTTAATGAGGTGGGGAGGTATTTAAGTACATTCCATTTTTTTTTTTAAATATGTATTAAGTTACTTTGATGAGCAACTACATGAGATGCCATTAAACATTGACTAGATGGTTCATGCTCTTTCTCATTTTCCTTTCTTGTAAACTTTTTCTCCTTTAAACTTCCTCTAGCCTTTATATCACCCCTTCTGCCTCTAACACAATCCAAGTAAACTAACTTTGTTGGCTGGAACTGATTTGAAATTTCTTCATGCCTGAGATCAAGTTTGAAAACAGAGTCAAAACTCCCCTCCCTTTCTTATTTACTTATTTATTTAAATTCAGTTAATTAACATATAGTGTATTATTAGTTTCAGAGGTAGAGTTCAGTGTTTCATCAGTCTTATATAATACCCAGTGCTCATTACATCACGTGCCCTCCTTAATGTCCATCACCCAGTTACCCCATTCCCCCACCCACTTCCCCTCCAGCAACCCTCAGTTTGTTTCCTATGATTAAGAGTCTCTTATGGTTTGTCTCTCTCTCTGATTTCGTCTTGTTTTATTTTTCCCTCCCTTCCCTATGATTCTCTGTTTCGTTTTTTAAATTCCACATATGAGTGAAATCATATAATTGTCTTTCTCTGATTGACTTATTTTGCTTAGCATAATACCCTCTAGTTCCATCCACATTGTTGCAAATGGCAAGATTTCATTTTTTTCGATGGCAGAGTAATATTCATATATATATATGAATATTATTCATATATATTCATATATATATATATATATATATATCACATCTTTTTTATCCATTCATGTGTTGATGGACGTCTGGGCTCTTTCCATTGTTTGGGTATTGTGGACATTGTTTCTATAAACATTGGGGTGTAGGTGCCCCTTTGAAAAATCCCCTTCCTTTCAATGGTTACTTTCTTTTAGCTACCTGCCAATTATCCCACCCACTCCTTAGACTTATTTTCTGAACCAAAACAATAATTTCTCCCTCTGTTGCAACCTAATGTACCTCCACCAGAGATGGGATGATGGAACCATTCCCAACAGCATGTGGTGATCAGATTCAAACACTAAGGCAGAAGTCAGAGAGGGAGACTACTTGAATTTGTTCTTGTACTATAATCAGGATAATAAAGGTATTAGCTCGACATATGTGCACAGACTTTATTACTCTGACAAATCTCCATTTCCTCTATTGGAGAGAAGGAAATCTTAGAGAAATTTTGAAAGGCCAGGAAAAAGAAAAAATGCGTGCTGGTTTTTATGGAATTGGGGGACCTCAAAAGATGCTAAGAACAGATTTGGACATATTTTGTAACAGTATTTGTGCTTGTTTGTAATGAACAAAAAAACCTGTCTTCTTAATTAGGATGAATGTAATTTGGAGGTAAGAAATAATCTCTGGGAAAGGAAATGACTTTGGGTCAATATACCTGGAAACTTTTGGAGGAGATGAATACATTTATTACCTTGATTGTAGTGATGGTGTCACAGGTGTATGCATATGTCCAAACTCATCAAATTGTATATATTCAACAGGTGCAATTCCTTGTATATTATTCCAAAAAGCTATTTTTAAAAAAGAGTAACATGGTGGCGCCTAGGTGGCTCAGTCGTTGAACGTCTGCCTTCGGCTCAGCTCATGATCCCAGGGTCCTGGGATCGAGCCCCACATTGGGCTCCCTGCTCCGCGGGAAGCTTGCTTCTCCCTCTCCCACTCCCCCGGCTTGTGTTCCCTCTCTCGCTGTGTCTCTCTCTGTCAAATAAACAAAATCTTTTAAAAATAAAAAAATAAAAATAAAAAAATAAAAAAGAGTAACATATTAACTCAAAAGGGACAGCTCTGCTGAGAGCATGGTAGAAAAAGCAAGACTGTGTAATACAAGGTAGTTATTGGGATGGGGGGGGCACACATAAGTTGTTCCACCAACTAAGGACAGATCCCCTGCCCCTCACCCCACCTGATCCCAAGTATTGCTCACCTTAAACTTAGACTCTTAGTGTGCCTTAATGATGATGTAGGTACATAAAGTAATAGGTAATCTACTGCCTACATCAGGAGAACAGTGAGGATCTGTACTCTAGGCACAGGTGGCAAAACCATCCTTGGCCTCCCTCTCAGAATTGACCCTGGGAGCTGCTGTGTCAAGGGAATTACCCTCCTGACCTGCAGGCCCAGGTGAGTGTTGTGCCATACACCTTGGCAGATAACTTCTATCATCTTGTTGTAGATATAGATAGATAGATAAGTAGGTAGGTAGATAGATGATAGATAGATAGATGATGTTAGATGATAGATAGATAGATAGATGATAGATAGATGATGTTAGATAGATAGATGATAGATAGATAGATAGATGATAGATAGATGATAGATAGATAGATAGATAGATAGATAGATAGATGATAGATAGATG